>NW_024412400.1:29327900-29547942 GCF_014898765.1 Herpailurus yagouaroundi | reverse complement strand
TTCTTCTTCTTCTTCTTCTTCTTCTTCTTCTTCTTCTTCTTCTTCTTCTTCTTCTTCTTCTTCTTCTTCTTCTTCTTCCAGCTTGTGTATTCATAGACCTCTCCATTCACAATGATGAATGATATCACCTTCCCTCACTTCCCTTAATGCAATTATGCTGCAGAAGTTTTGGGCCAGTGCAAGGTTTCCATTAAATGATTTCTTGGAAGTGGCATTGTGTCTGTGGCTTTCACCTACCAGAAGAAGGGCAAGCATCCGAATATTAGCAGTGATAGGTGTCTCATGTTTACTGGCAATTATGATAATAACAATAATAATAATAATAATAATAGAAGTGTAGCAGTGACAGTGGTCGTGGCAATAGTAATGGTCAAAAAGGTATTATTTATTTGGTCCTACTTTTTCAGCTTCTGTGCTATATACTTTGCTACAATGCCACATTGTAGTTTTCAAACAAGACTGCCCTAAAATATCATCCCACAGGTTCTTCCTATGAGGTGATGCTGACATTCATTGAGATATGAGGTCTATGTTCTCTTATACCTGGGTAAACCTGTGACTGTGGCAGAAGTGACACTATGAGTTCCAAGTTCTATTAATGAGGAAGCATAAGGCAAGCTGGGGGCAAAGCACAAGCTAACAACCTTCTCTGCCCCCACCCTAGATGGGATAAGTATGACATCCCTCGGCACTCCTGAGTGTCCAAGAACAAAGGAAAGAAAAAAAAAAACAATGGTTAACTGATAGAGATCACCGTCATGCAGGACATGAGTCTCATGTCATCAGTTTACAAATGTCTTAGTAAATGATAAGAAAATGGCAATGTTATCAAAAGCCTAATCTCCAGAAACCGTACTCAGTTTCCTGGACCCCTAACAACACACCCCCCTTCGTGGTGATGTGAGAAGGAAATAGCAAATTTGCTTAAAACCTGCAGCCCATAGACAAATACTTGAGATAGGCAGAGTAAAACATTCTTCCAGGAATTCCCTACTAACTTAAAGTTAATGCTTTGCTAGAGAAAAAAACACCTTAACTTGACAATAGCTAGGCTTCCAGTATCTTATGAATCCTCATTAGCATATGAAAATCTGTGTGGAGTCCTCTCTTTTGCCTTTACCTCCCCTAACTCCATAGTACATAATCAGTCACTCCTCACAACCCCTGTGCAATTCTTTCTGCCCAACGGTCCTGTCCTATGCTTTAATAAAATCACCTTTTTGAACCAAAGACATCTCAAGAATTCTTTCTTAATTGTCAGCTCCAGACCCCCACCATCACTCCAAAACCCCATCACTATGACTTCATAAAAAATAACATGCAATAAGATGATGCTGCCATGGATCATACAGAGATGGACATGCCCCAGGAGCCCTAGCCCTTTAAGCCCCCAGCTGTAGGTGTCTCTCCAGCATTGACTGCCAAATGGGAGTAAACTAATCTTTAGGTGATTTCAGCCCAGTTGATGCCAAGTGAAGTCCCCACTGAGTCCTGTCCAGAATGCAGGTTTGTGAACAAAATAAATGGTGTCATTGTTATAAGCTGCTAAGTTTGGGGAAGTTTGTTACACAGTAATAGTAAATGGAACTCCTATGTTATCTCATTAAACCTATGTGATAACCTTTCAAACTAGGTATTATTGTCATAGCTACCTTACAGATGAGGAAACACGCAAAGAATTTTAAGTTATTTGGCTGAAATCTCACAGTTGGTATGTGGCAGGGCCGAGCTGCAAGCCCAGGTCTGTCTTGCTCTGTGTGCAGGTTCTGAGTCAGATCCTACCCAGCCTTGGCTACACATCCCATTCATGTGCTACAGTCCCCAGTGGGTCTGCACCCCTGCCTAGCATATCTGCTAGATTACACATGGACATCTGTAAACAAAGACGGCCTCTGGGTTTTTCACTGTGTGGTAAGAAAGATTTACCTTTTAAAGGTGTGCAGATACAGCTGATTCCTATGCTCAGTATGAAAACACACTTGGCACTGAAGTGAAAATGGGAAAAAAGAACACAGGCTGCCTTGAGGTTAGATTTGGGTTGCAATGTCTTAGTTCATTCCGGTGGACTTTAAGATGTTGGCTTGTATGTATGTATGTATGTATGTATGTATGTATGTATGTATGTATTTAACTATCCATAATGTTATTTCCATCATGAGATGTATTCTAAGAGTCAAATGGCTTCTTTGCTGTCTTTTATTTTGGAGCTCAATTGGTTTGTAAGCAGGAGACAACCCATTTGGGATACTCTTTCAGAGCTGTAGCAAAGTTAGCTGTGTTGCTTGTATTTTCACCAACTGTTACACCCCAAATGACAATTGGAGCTACCCTTTGAATTAGCAAGGTCTCATCAGATACAGAAGGAATACAATCAGTGACAGCATGAAGCACAGTATGATCCAGTGCATAGCATGTGGGAGACAGGGTCACCAGTGTCACTCATGGCCAATAGGGGCCTTCAACCAGGTGGAGTAGCTCTGCTCCTGCAGAGCTGGTTTGTAAATCAGAATCCCCAGGTAGCAAACAGAGAACCAATTCAGGGAGGGTCTGCTCATTTCTATTTCTCTGGGGTTCCCATACTATAGGGCAGAGACTTATCCTGTGTACAATCATACTGGAGGGCTAACTTGACTCCATCTTCTCATTCTTGAATATTCCTTCATTTTTCATGGCTCCCTTTTGATTGATTCAGGGAGACATTTATTTCTCTGCTTTTAAATTTAAATTTATTGAGGTGTGACTTATATGCAATTAAATCCACACATTTTAAGTGTACACATTGATGAGTTATGACAAGTATACAAACTTATGACAAGTATCCAAGTATACTTGTGACAAGTATCCTCAGTGAAGATAAAGAACATCTCCATCTCCTTGGAAGGTTCCATTGTGTCCCTTTGCAGTCAGATCTCCTCCCCTATATCTACTCTGGGCAACCAATAATCTGACTTCTATCACTACAGGTTTGCTTCTTCTGTTCTTGTTTTGTTTCTCGCTTTCACTCAGCATAACATCTGTGAAACTTATTCATTTGCTGCATCGGTGGTTTGTTCCTTTTTTATGGCTGGGTAGTATTCCATTACATGACTATGCCCCAGTTTGCATTCATTCATCTAATGATAAACATTTGGATTGTTTCCAGTTTAGGACTATTATGAATAAAGCTGCTATGAACATTTGTTTGCAAGTCTTTGTATGGACATATGTTCTCATTTCTCTAGGATAAATACCTAGGAGTAGAACTGCTGGGACATATGGTTAAGTATATATTTAACTTTGTTAAAAACTGTCAAACTGTTTTCCAAAGTGGTTTACCATCTTACATTTTTGTTTCAAAATTTAATTATGTTGATTGACATATGCATTAATTATTTAGGTAATAAAGTATATCGGTATGATTGAAAGTCAAAATGCAGAAAATACAGTGAAAAGTCTCCCTCCCAGCTTCAACTCACCTGAAAGTAAGCAGTGTTACCAATTAGTTGTGGACCTTTCAAGAGATAATTGAAACATTCACAAGCAAACCCTTAACTACATTTTCCCTTCCCACTCTTTATACAGGTGAATGTGTCCTTGACACCTCTTGCTTTTCTTACTTAATAATGTATCTTGGATATTGTTAAAGGGATATTTTCTAAAGTGTGTTCTGAGAAACTCTATCCCCATCAAGAGCTGTGTAAGAAAAATGGTCCCAAATAAACTTGGGAAAATGCTGCATCCTTCAGCCAATCCTCAGAAATTCACAATTCACATTCAGGTATTAAAGGCTCTAAGAAGTCCTGTAATTGAAAAGCAAAGTTTCTAAAAATATTTCACCTGAGAATCTTTTTCTTTCCAGCAACATCTGTTTAACTTTGCAGAACTAGAATTCTGCAGAATATTCTTGGGAAAGCACATTATATAGACAGACTAGTAAACATTTTAGGCTCTGTGGATATGGTCTCTGTTGGGATTATTCAGTTCTGTCATTGTAGTGTGAAAGCTGTCCCAGGCAAGATGTAAATGAATGGGTGTGGCTGTGACTCAATAAAGCTTTATTTACAAAAGAGGCAGTAGGCTGTAGTATGCAACTCCTGATCTAGGATTTGAGATAGTAAAGGACTGGCAATTATAAATTTTTAAAGTGTTTTGTCAAGGCCTGCTGTTTGTGCTTTCTCCCTACAGGCCCCATTCCCTTCCCCACCCCAATTAATCTGCCATCTCAAGGTTTAGAAGGACAGCAATTGAGGGAAGGAGGGGACAGAGACAAAGGAAGAAGATGGGGATGGAGAGAGAAGGAAAAGGTGAGAGGGAATTGTGGAGAAGGTGTCCTGGAGCAGAGGTTAAAGAAAATAAACACTGCTAAGGGCTAAATCAATAGCTGCCTGAAATTAAAGTTCCTCCTAACTGCTTTTCCTTTTTTTTTTTTTTTGCCTCTCTTTCCCCTCTTGTCCCCTCTAAGCCAGGTGTCCACATGGAACACTGGGAAAAGGGCATCCATGTTTCACACTTTCATGGTCCATTTGATTAAATAAATGTCCACTGACTGAATGGAGACTTTTGGATTCTGGGCTTTAGCATCTCCAGCTGTAAGACCATGAAATCTTTGTTGTTCATGTCAAAACCATCTGAGGATGCATCAGGTTGTGGCCAGACATGTAATTCTGGGAGTAAATTTTGTAAGTTTTTCCTTATTAACAATTGGGCAATAGATATAACAGTTATCTAAGAAAATTTTAGCTATTGTTTTAAATACCAGATTCCATCAACTAGAAGAAGTAAAATACTATTGTTTTATGTATGAGTAAGAAAAAAATATACCAAGTATGACACAATGCTTTCTTGCAATTACAATTTTTATTTTATACTTAGTAAAAGAGCTCCTTTAGACTTACCTAGACACATTTATCATATATCCCTTCACTTACATCATGAAGTAATTGCCAATCCTTTTGCAAGCATCTCAGGAAAAAAACACAACCCGATTTCAACTGTTATGTAAGTGTTTTCCTTCTTTTGATTTCATCTAGAGTTTAATTGTTGCTTTGGTTTATGGAATGGAGACCATTCATACAATCATGGACATTTTTTCCACAAATATCAAATTTCGGCCCTGCTGCCCTACTTCAATGCCCTTTGCAAATGCAACTTTTTGTTTCCATGCTTTGTCACAGTGAATCTTTGTGACCTTTGTGTGTGTGTGTGTGTGTGGAAACTCTTCAAACAGCAGTTAAACATGCGTAGTACCAATGGTGCATTTGCCTCAAATAGAGAGATGAGGTGAACAACTACACCCAACATTCACCTGTGCACAGACAATGATGACTGTCATGAGTGCTGCCTGGCTGACAGCAACTGCAATATGCATTGTAGTTCCAGGGATGTTAAAGTGAACAGAAGTGTTTCTAACAACATAAACCTACATGAAGATGTGTGTTTAAACAAAGTCCTAATTTCAAACTTTAGTAGGTAAAGAAAAAAATCCAGTGCCCTGAAGCAGGATGTTATAACATTTTTCTTCTTCACAACCATTTCCAAATGCTGCACAGTGATATTCAGATACTTCCAGCTGAAAACCTGTGCACTGGAGTCACCTGGATGGTAACAGGTCCAACTATGAGATTCTTGCAGGTGCTAACTTGGTATGACCCATGTCCAACTATGAGATTCCTGCAGGTGCTAACTTGGTATGACCCACAAAACTGTATTTTCGCACTTGTGTGCCCTCCTGTGAACTCAAAAAAGATGTATGGTTTACATGATGAATTGTGCATAAGAGTGTGAAGTGCTGATCATTTTAAAGTAAGAAAATCAGAATTGAACTATAGCTAGTTTTTTTTAAACATGTGCTTAGCACATATGCCAAAGGAATGTGTAAAGGAAAAAGCTAATTTAGAAATTTATATCCCTGTAAAAAATGGTTTCATGACATTTAAAGTAAGATCTGACAGGCTTCTGCTACAGTTAAGGAGGCTGCCTGGCTCCATAAACCCCTTTCTGAGCTGGGCTTGCCAGGTTCTGTTTGGTAGGATTGGAAGAGCAGGGATCTAGTGAGATGTGAGTGCATGTTGGCGTGTCAGGGAAAGCACCACGCTACACTGTGCGCTCTCTTGATTATGAATCTTGTGTCTCTCTTGCCTGAGGTTCAGACCCAGGTTCTTGTCTAATCCCAAGCTCCTGTTCTTTTCATCCTCTGCCATTTCACAAACGTGCTGATAGAACCCCCAATGTCAAAACCCTAATATTTCTGTTCTATACAATTCATTGTAGTAAATAAGCTTCCTGGCAAAGCTTCCCCAGGGATAGGGATGGTTGCCATGTGATATTCTGGATGCCAGCTCATCCTTCTGTGCCTATTCTAGCATGGCAGAAGTCTGTCAGATGCCTGATCAGATTTCTTGGGTGGCTCCACACGAGAGTGAATTTCCAGATGTGTCCCTGGCTCCGAGCTTCACTGGCATGCACCTAACATGGTGTATGCCATGCTCTCACCACAGACATGGAAGTCTGAAATGGTAGAACTTGTCTACGGTGTATTCATGCTTTCAAAATGTTTTCAAGGTGGTTTACAAGAGAACAGGCACAAACATAAGTCTTGTAATATAAAAACTGAGATCAAGACTTTACGGAGCAATAAAAAGACTAAAATGCATTGAAACAGAGGGTGGAAACCAATGCAACAGGGAGAAGCAAGAGCCACCTGTGAAATTCCATGCTGCTGGCCCTGCCTCCTATGGTTTCATTGCTAAGCAACCTTAAAGGACACAAGCAAATCAATGCTTCTCCAGAATGTCAAGGAACAAAATGTAGGAGTGATCATGAGCCTGTCTGGTACTTGTGAAGGAAAGTTTGGGAAATGGGCTGTATGATTAAATTAGATGGTAGGCAAGACACAATGCTGTTCTTTTTCTGAAAGGGAGAGCCTGAGCATTGCAACTGGAGAAGACAACGAGGTCCTTGGCTGGCTCCAAAGCTGCTTCCATGTTTGTAGTGTGTAAGAAGTGATTATTTCCTTTTACTGTACAGCCTTTATCTCAATTCAAATCTCATACCGAGTACTTCTCTGTCAATCTAGAAGCATGAAGGTAATAGAGCTGGGACAGATGCCACATGCCAAGTCAATTAAGGTCCTAAGTTACTGAATGAGAGTTGAGTAGAATACACAGGGCAGAAGCAGATACAGCAGTCCTTGGCATGGGACACTGGGCTTCCACTTCCCCAGTGGATAGGATCTTTACAAGATCTGAGGTCATACCAGATTCTTGTTATGTCATTACTCTTGCAGGCTCGCATCTTATGTCTTCATTTTCGAACAACTAAGGCTAATGATGTATATGCTCCAGTTTAAGGAGCCCTTACAAAAAACAGGGTCTCCTAACTCTTAAGCCCAAATCAGCATCAGATTGCTCTCCTTATCTTGAACTTCATGAAGATTGGAATGGGTGGGTGAAGGTAGCATTATTAATACCCTGGCTGCCCTTGAACAACATCTTGGTCTTTTGTTTTCTAATATTCTAGAAAGAGGTTCCCCCTAAACCCCAGCCTGTCATTCTGCTGTTCAAATATCTAGTTGGCCTCCTTCAGTTCAAGGAGTTATTTCAAGATCAAGATCACATAGGTGAAAAAAAAAATCACATAGGTAGTAAGTGGTAGGGCTGAAACTTGAACCAAGGCCTTCTAATTTTGTTCAGAGCTATAACTCCCGATCACACATAAGGATGCATGGCAGTGCCTAAAATTTCTTAAAAAAATTTTTTAAATGTTTATCTATTTTTGAGAGAGAGAGAGAGAGAGAGAGAGAGAGAGAGATACAGAGTGTGAGCAGGGGAGGGGCAGAGAGAGAGGGAGACACAGAACTTGAGGCAGGCTCAAGGCTCTGAGCTGTCAGTACAGAGCCTGAGGCAGGGCTCGAACTCACCAACTGTGAGATCATGACCTGAGCCGAAGTAGGACACTTAACTGACTGAGCCACCAAGGTGCCTGAGCACCTAAAATTTCTAGGCCAACTAGAGCCTCTATGTTCTGTGTTTTGTTTAGTTACCATTTCTGTTAGGTTAACATGAAAATAAAATTGTAAACAAAACTCTCAAAGTAGTCACAGGATATCCAATGATACAATCTCAAAGTTTAGCAAGAGAGGTAACATTAGCTTTTAAGAAGACACCAATTTTGTATTCTAGGGTATTTTCGTGTGCATCTAATATATAGTTCCCAAACTTGGCTTTTCACTAGAAACAATAGGATTTTGGAAGCTTCTCTGATGAATCTAATGAGAAGCCAAGACTCAGAAACACTGATCTAATTAAAGCTGCATGTTAAGTGGTTTCCATAGCCTGTCTCATTGAATGGGGCACGAGAGGAAATGGAGGTAGTACAAAGAGTGAGGTGTTTGGAATCAGAGAGATCTTAATTCACATCTAGGTGGCTCCAGAGAGTGCTTCCAGCTGTGTCACCTGGGGCAACTTGGTCACTTTAAGTCTCACTTCCTACATCTGTAAAGTGGAGACTTAGCATGATTTGGTGAGATGATATATGAAAGTGCTTCTCACAGTGTCTGGTACAGTCACTGTGGCTGCTATTATCATAATTATTATTAACCCTGAGGATGCCTTCTTTCTTCTTAGAGCATCATAGTCTCTATGTATCAGCCTTCCCAAGGGTTCAGAACAAAGTAACAAGTAACAACATGGAACACTGAGAGAGCACACCTGGAAAAAAGTCCACCATGCTAGATGTTCAGCAGCTCCTTGATTTTTTAAAACAGACTCACAAAACTGGGGTGAGGCCACCTGTGATGTGTAATTGTAAGGAGAGGTAGGGGAATATTTTCTGGAGATCATGCTTTCTTATAAGCATACTGAGTTTGAAATACTTTGGGTGATTGAAACCAGCCCCTCCCTACCAGACACAAGTGTGAATTAATTCTGTGAATTAATAGGAGCAAACAGTTCAGGTCATAAGCCAAGGCAGGCATGCTCTATTTCTCAGGGCTTTGAGAAAATCGCTACTGGAAGGAAAAGCCAGTCCTCCAGATGTCCAGCCTTGCAGGCAAGGGAAATCACACCTGGACCACAGAGATGTTAGTGGCTTTTTCTACTGCTTTCTCTTCCCACCTATACTTCCAACCTTGATAAAACCAATTGTCACAGTCGCTGTTTTACAACTCTTCTTGTCTGACTTGGAAAGTATCACAAAAAAGTCCTTCTGAGTCCTATTTTAGGAATATTTATCAATATTTTCCTCTATTTGTTTCATGATTTCATCTTTTACACTATGTAATGGATATGTGTGCCACACAGATATGTCTTCAAGACTGAGGCTCTTGTCCACCAATAGCTGGGAGTATTGGTTGTGGATTGGCTTATAGCTGAATTCCTCTCCTGGAATTTCTCTCAGCTAAAGGGAGCTGTCTCACCCAAGACCACAACACTCTGGTGTGAACCCCATATCCAACATCTGGTTGACATCAGGGTCCAAAGGCCCATGTCTTAATTTGGGACAATTTTGAAGGGCAATTCCAGCTCCACAGCTCCCCCTGGTGTGGGCTAAGTTGTCTTTGTTGACCATATGTCAGCCTGACTACCCTTTTGCTCCAGCAGACTAAGTGCCTCAGCACTGAACCTTCTATATAGCCAATCTCCTTAAGGTCTGTTTTCCTAGGGAATCTTGGATGAACAGTTGAATGCATTTGAAACTTACTTTCATATAATGTGTGTGGTGAGTCTCTAACTTATTGTTTCCAAATAATTATCTCAATAACACTTATTAAGTTATCCTCTCCCCAGCTTTTGGACTGCTACTTTTATAACATTTTAAATTCTTAAATATACTAGAAACTGTTTCTGGGCTATGTAGTATGCTTTTCTAATTTGTCCACTTTTTGTACTTGTAATACATATTTTAACTAGTATTACTTTATGACATGTTTGACATGTTTGGATTTTTGGCAGAGAAAGCCCCTCTTCATTACTCTTATTTAAAAAAAAGTCTTTACTACTTTTGCCTGTTCATACTTAAAAAAAATGTTACTTAAATTTTAGTTAACATACTTGTACAATATTGGTTTCAGGAGGAGAATCCAGTGATTCATCACTTACATACAAAACCCAGTGCTCATCACAACAAGTGCCCTCCTTAGTACCCATCACCCAACTAGCCCATCTCCCACCCACCTCCCCTCTGTCAATCCACAGTTTGTTTTCTATCATTACGAGTTTCTTGTGGTTCATTTCCCTCTCGTCCTTCCCCACCCCATATGTTCAGCTGTTTTGTTTCTTAAATTCCACATATGAGTGAAATCATATGGTATTTGTCTTTCTCTTACTGACTTATTTCACTTAGTATAATACACTCTAGCCCCATCCATGTCTTTGCAAATGGCAAGATTTCATTCTTCTTGATGGCTGAGTAATATTGCAGTGTGTGTGTGTGTGTGTGTGTGTGTGTGTGTGTGTGTATACACGTATGTGTATATACATTTATCCATTCATCCATCGATGGACATCTGGGTTCTCTCCATAGTTTGGCTACTGTTGATAATGCTATAAACATTGGGGTGCATGTACCGCTTTGAATCTTTATTTTTGTACCCTTTGGGTAAATACCTAGTAATGCAATTGATGGGTTGTAGGGCAAGGTCTATTTTCAGTTTTTTGAGGAAGCTCTATATTGTTCTATAAAGTGTCTGTGCCAGTTTGCATTTCCACCAACAGTGTGAGAGGATTCCCCTTTCTCTGCATGCTTGCCAACACCTGTTGTTTCTCCTGTTGTTAATTTTAGCCATTCTGACAGGTGTGAGGTGGTATCTTGTCATGGTTTTGATTTGTATTTCCCTGATGATGAGTGATGTTGAGCATCTTTTCATGTGTCTGTTAGCATCTGGAGGTCTTTGGAAAAGTGTCTATTCATGTCTTCTGCCCATTTCTTCACTGGATTATTTGTTTTCTGGGTGTTGAGTTTGGTAAGTTCTTTATAGATTTTGGATACTAACCATTTATCAGATAGCGCATTTGTAAATATCTTCTCCCATTCCATCAGTTGCCTTTTAGTTTTGTTGATTGTTTCCTTTGTTGAGCAGAAGCTTTTTATCTTGATGAGGTTCCAATAGTTCATGTTTGCTTTTGTTTCTCTTGCCTTCAGTGGTGTGTCTAGTAAGAAGTTGCTCTGGCCAAGGCCAAAGAGGTTGCTGCCTGTGTTCTCTACAGTTTTGATGGTTTCCTGTTTCACATTTAGGTCTTTCATCCATTTTGAATTTATTTTTGTGTATGGTGTAAGAAAGTGGCCCAGTTTCATTTTTTTGCATGTTGCCATCCAGTTTTCCCAACACCATTTGTTGAAAAGACTGTCTTTTTTCCATTGGATATTCTTGCCTCCTTTGTCAAAGATGAATCAACCAAATAGTTGTGGGTCCATTTCTGGGTTTTCTATTCTCTTCCATTAGTCTATGTGTCGATTTTTGTGCCAGTACCATACTGTTTTGATGACTATAGTTTTATAACATAGTTTAAAGTCTGGAATCATTATGCCTCCAGTTTTGTTTTTCTTTCTCAGGATTGCTTTGGCTATTCGGGGTCTTTTGTGGCTCCATACAAAGGTTAGGATTGTTTGTTCTAGCTCTGTGAAAAATGCTGGTGGTATTTGGATAGGGATTCCATTAAATGTGTAGATTGCTTCGAGTAGTATAAACATTTTAACAAAGTTTGTTTTTCCAATCCATGATCATGGAATGCTTTCCTATTTCCTCGAATCCTCTTCAATATCTTTCATAACTGTTCTATAGTTTTCAGAGTATAGATCTTCTACTTCTTCATTTAGACTTATTCCTAGGTATCTTATTGTTTTTGGTGCAACTGCAAATGGGATTGGGTCCTTGGTTTCTTTTTCTGCTGCTTCATCATTGGTGTATAAAAATGCAACAGATTTCTCCATGTTGATTTTATATCCTGCAACTTTGCTGAATTCATGTATTAGTTCTAGAAAGTTTTTGGTGGCATCTTTCAGGTTTTCTACAGAGAGTATCACATCATCTGCAAATAGAAAAGGTTTGACTTCTTCCTTGCCGACGTGAGTGCCTTTTATTTCTTTTTGTTGTCTGACTGGTGAGGCTAACACTTCTAGTACTATATTGAATAGTAATGGTGAGGGTGGAATCTTTGTCTTGTTCCTGACTGTAGGGGAAAAGCTCTCAGTTTTTCCCCACTGAGGATAATATTATTTGTGGGTCTTTTGTATATGGCCCTTATGGTGTTGGCGTATGTTCCTTCTATCCTTACTTTCTTGAGGGTTTTAATCAAAAATTGATGCTATAATTTGTCATATGCTTTTTCTGCATTTATTGACAGGATCTTACGGTTCTTATTCTTTCCTTTATTAATGCGGTGTATCACATTGATTGATTTGTGTATATCGAACCAGCCCTGCAGCCCAGGAATAAATCCCACTTGATTGTGATGAATAATTCTTTTAATCTACTTTTTTTAAAGGTTTATTTATTTATTTGAGAGAGAGAAAGAGAGCATAAGCAGGTAGGGGCAGAGAGAGAATCTCAAGCAGGCTCCATACTGTCAGTGTAGAGACGATGTGGGACTCAAACTCATGAACCATGAAATCATGACCTGAGCCGAAAGTGAATCTGACACTTACCCCCAGGCACCCCTAATGTACTGCTGAATCCAATTTGCTAATATTTTGTTGAGTATTTTTGTATCCGTGTCCATCAGGGATACTGGCCTGTAATTCTCCTTTTTTTTGATGGGATTTTTGTCTGGTTTTGGAATCAAGGTAATGTTGGCCTTGTAGAATGAGTTTGGAAGTATTCCTTCCATTTCTATTTTTTAGAACAGTTTGAGAAGAAAGGTATTAACTTTTCTTTAAATGCCTGATAGAATTCCCCTAGGAAGCCATCTGGCCCAGGACTCTTGTTTGTTGGGAGATTTTTTTTAAATTTTAAAAAAATATTTATTTATTATTGAGAGACAGAGAGAGATAGAGTATGAGTAGGGGAGGGGCAGGGAGAGAGGGAGACACAGAATGTGAAGCAGGCTCCAGCCTTTGAGCTGTCAGCACAGAGCCCTACGGGGGGCTCGAACCCACAAACTGCGAGATCATGACCTGAGCTGAAGTCAGATGCTTAACCGACTGAGCCACCCAGGCATCCCTGCTGGGAGATTTTTGATTACCGATTCAATTTTTTGCTGGTTATGGGTCTGTTCAAATTTTCTACTTCTTCCGGTTTCAGTTTTGGGAGTTTGTGAATTTCTAGAAATTCATCCATTCTTCGAGATTGCCTGGTTTGTTGGCATATATTTTTCATAGTATTCTCTTATACTTGTTTGTATTTCTTGGTGTTGGTTGTGATCTCTTCCCTTTCCTACATGATTTTATCTATTTGGGTCCTTTCTCTTTCTCTCTCTTTTTTTTTTTTTTTGATAAGTCTGGGTAGGGCTTTATCAATTTTGTTAATACTTTCAAAGAGCCAGCCCTTAGTTATGTTGATTTGTTCCATTGTTTGTTTGTTTATATGTCATTTTTTTTTTCCTGCTCTGATCTTTATTATTTCCCTTCTTCTTCTGGCTTTAGGCTTTATTTGCTGGTTTCTTTTCTAGCTCCTTTCGGTAGAAGGTTAGGTTGTATATCTGGGACTTTTTTTGCTTCTTGAGATAGGCCTGAATTGCAATACACTTCTTTCTTAGAACTGCTTTTGCTGCATACCAAAAGGCTTGGATTGTCACATTCTCATTTTCATTTATTTACATGTATTTTTTTGTTTCTTCTTTAATTCCCTAGTTAACCCATTTATTCGTTAGTAGGATGTTAACTTCCATGTATTTGAGGGCTTTCTAAATTTTTTCTTGTGGTTGACTTCAAGTTTCATAGTGTTGAAAGCATGCATGGTAAGATCTTGATCTTTTTGCACTTGTTGAGGGTTGATTTGTGATCCAGTATGTGACCTATTCTGGAGAATGTTTCATGTGCACTCAAGAAGAATGCATATTCTACTGTTT
The DNA here is from genome assembly GCF_014898765.1 of Herpailurus yagouaroundi. Taxonomy (NCBI): domain Eukaryota; kingdom Metazoa; phylum Chordata; class Mammalia; order Carnivora; family Felidae; genus Herpailurus; species Herpailurus yagouaroundi. The sequence continues at coordinate 29,533,960 of NW_024412400.1, read as the reverse complement.
TAGGATGAAATGTTCTGAATATGTCTGTGAAGTCCATCTGGTCCAATGTGTCATTCAAAGCTATCGTTCCCTTGTTGATTTTCTGTTTAGATGATCTGTCCATTGCTGTAAGTGGGATGTTAATGGTATTAATGGGCAATAATGGCATTATCTTTGATGAGTTTATGTTTGTGATTAATTGATTTATATATTTGGATGCTACCAAGTTGGGGACATAAGTATTTATAATTGTTAGATATTCTTGATGTATAGACCCTTTAATATGAATTAATGCCTTTCTTTATCTCTTATTACAGTCTTTGTTTTAAAATCTAGTTTGTCTGATGTAAGTATGGCTACTTCAGCTTTCTTTTGACATCTACTAGCATGATAGATGGTTCTCCATCCCCTCTGCCAGTCTTTGTTTATCTTCTTTCTTTCTTACTAAATGATGAAAGCTTTTAAGGGTATGGATTTGCCTGAATTGAGCCTTAAGGATTTTCATTTTGCTTTTGTATTCAGAATTTATTGTTGGGTTGCTTGGGTGGCTCAGTTGGTTAAGCGGTTAAGCATCTGACTCTTGATTTTGGCTCAGGTCAGGATCTCAAAACTCTTGAGTTCAAGCCCTGCATCGGGCTCTGTGCTGTCAGCTTGGGATTCTTTCTCTCTCCCTATCTCTCTGCCCCTCCCCTACTCTGTTTCTCTCAAAAATAAATAAACATTAAAACATTTATTTTCAATCACACTCCTTCAACCTTTACATATGACTACTTCTGTAAAATATTTTAATCTCCTTTCAGCCATAAACTTTGACATAAGTTTTTCTACTACCGTTATTTTCTATGCAATCTGCATTTGAACTTTTCACTTTCCTTAATGTCTGATATTTAGGATGATTTAATGGCTGTGAGATTTGGTTTAAATTTTTATTTTTTTATTTCTAACACTACTTTTATTATATTAAGAATAAAATTTACCTTTTTTGAATTTAGCAAGGCTTTTTTTTTAATAATAATTTTTAATAAATGATCCATGGATATATGAAGATATCATCTGTAAGGTACAAAATTTGATATATAGTTATCAGATGAACTTTATTAAGCATATTTACATTCTATTTAGTTTTGACTCCATGATTTACTAAAGACTAAATATGGTGTGCTAATTTTTTCCATCATAATGGTTTCTTTTCAGGTCTTTGTCTTCTAACAGCTTTGCTCTCCATATTTCTGCGTTATGTTATAGTACATTATACATTCATTGTAGGTCACAGTTTTTATAAAACAATCTTCCCACTGAAAACTTTTATCCCTTAAGTTTCATTTTACTAACACTAATATTGCCACTCCTGTGTTATTTTGCTTCCTTTATTTACTTTTTTGACTTAAAAATATATTTCTGAGGGAGGGAGCCAAGATGGTGGAACAGCAAGGAAGTTTTTTGTGTGTCTCGTGTCTATGAAATACAGCCAGACCAACACTAAAGCATCCTGCATACCTACAAAACTGATCTGAGGATTAACACAACAATCTGCACATCCTGAACCACAGAATTCAGCAGAAAGAGAAAAAATTTTTATTTTTAATTTTTATTAAAAATATTTTTAATTTTTTCTACTATATTCTTTACTTTTGTGTAAATTTTTTCAAATTCTATTTTACTTCCATCATTTCATTTTAGTCTACTTCAGTGTATTCATTTTTTTCAAATTTTCCAATGATTTCCTTTTTAAAAAAAATTTCCCCCCCTTTTTTCTCTAATCTATCAAGCCACTTTCAATAGCCAGACCAAAACACACCTAGGATCTAGCATCATTTATTTGATTTTTTGTGTGTGTGTTTTTAATTTTTTAATTTTAATTTTTTTAATTTTAATTTTTTATATATAATTAATTCCTTTTCTCCCTTCGAAATGACAAAACAAAGGAATTCACCCCAAAAGGAAGAGCAGGAAGAAATGATAGCCAGGGACTTAACCAACAGAGATACAAGCAAGATGTCTGAACCAGAATTTAGAATCATGATAATAAGAATACTAGCTGGAGTCGAAAATAGATTAGAATCCCTTTCTGTGGAGATAAAAGAAGTAAAAACTAGTCAGGATAAAATAAAAAATGCTATAAGTGAGCTGCAATCATGGATGGATGCTGTGGCGGCAAGGATGGATGAGGCAGAACAGAATTAGCGATATAGAAGACAAACTTACAGAGAATAATGAAGCAGAAAAAAAGATGGAGAATAAGGCAAAAGAGCATGATTTAAGAATTAGAGAAATCAGTGACTCATTAAAAAGGAACATCAGAATCATAGGGGTCCCAGAAGAGGAAGACAGAGAAATAGGGGTAGAAGGGTTATGTGAGCAAATCATAGTGGAAAACTTTCCTAACTTGGAAAAGACACAGACATCAAAATCCAGGAAGCACAGAAGACTCCCATTAGGTTCAATAAAAATATATTTCTGCTTTATTTTTGCTCAATTTTTCTCTATCCTCATATTTTTGAATCTTTTGTGTCATCATGTTTTAGGTGAATAGAGAAAATAGCTATATTTTGTTTTAGGTGAAAGTCTTTATTATCTAATAGAGACTTTAGTTATATTTATTGACATAAATGTTAGGTCTTATTTCTCTCATCTTGCTTTGTGATTTCTATTTTATTGTTTGTTGTTTTGATGTTTCCTTATTTGTTTTTAAAGTATATATGCTGCTATTGTCCTGCCATAATTACATTTCTTTAATTATCCATGCTAAACACAAAACTTTTTATTTTATTAAAAAAATACTTTATTTATTTATTTAAAGTAGGCTCCATGCCCAACGTGGGGCCTGAACTCACAACTCTGGGATCAAGAGTCACATGTTCTAGCCAGCCAGGCACCCCTAAACACGAAACTTTTAATCTTTCTCTCACCTTTCCACCAATCCTACTTACAACAGGAAATTTATCAAGCCAGGTTGACCTCACCCATTTCTTTTTATAAACAATTGTACTTATTTAAGCAATCTGTTCCAAAGAACTACCAGCAAAAAATACCAATTGTTCTTCATTATTCTACCAATTGAATTATCTAACTAGCACTGGTGCCAGGGACATTGTGCATCAGTTATGCTTAAAATGTCATTTAAAAATAAAACTGCTTGAGGACAAATCAGAAAATAGCATATAATTAATTATAAGAGATCTTGGTCATTGTTTCTACATTCTACTTCTCTCTGTTACAGAGTGAAGTCAGTCAGATTGCCTCACTATAGATAGATAACTTCAGAAGAATTCCCTGTCTCTGAGGACCACAATTCATAAACTCTATCTCACCATCTGCTCCTGAAGGATAGATTTCATCAATGTCCTCCTGGCTGATCATGTCCATGACTTTGCTCTTGCTGCTTTCCTTCATCCATAATGATCTTTTATACCTATCCATTTTTTCAAAGCTCAGGTCAAATACCAGTGATTTTCCTGACAACTTGCTCCTCTGAATGGCCAAAGAGGTGAGACTATTGTTCTACTTACAGGTGCTCATTTGTTGTCTTGTAATAACTATTATTATAGTTAAGTGTTAAGTGTCTCCTTAATTTGATTATGGGATCCTATGGAGCAAAAATACTGTCTTGTACTTTGATCATGGAATGACAAGGTTTCATGACTGGAAGAATTTCAAAACTCATCCATAGATTGAGGATCAGGAAGACCAAGTTACAGTGCCAGATTTTATTCTAAATCAATGACTTTCAAGAACTTCATTTCTTTAGACCTGCAAAATGGAGATGAGCTCCAAAGCCACTTCAAAAGATAAGATGAGGGGCGCCTGGGTGGCTCAGTCAGTTAAGTGTCTGACTTCGGCTCAGGTCATGATCTCATGGTCCGTGCTGCGTCGGGCTCTGTGCTGACAGCTCAGAGCCTGGAGCCCATTTCAGATTCTGTGTCTCCCTCTCTCTCTGCCCCTCCCCTGTTCATGCTCTGTCTCTCTCTGTCTCAAAAATAAATAAACGTTAAAAAAATTAAAAAAAAAGATAAGATGAATAGTCATTTTACAAAGAAGGAACCAACTCACAGCCCAAGAGAGAGAAAGTCACTTGCTCACATTCACAGAATCAATTAATGCCCAAAATATAACTAGAAGCTCAATCTCCTGCTCCCAGCCTGCTGGTAGCTATCTCAGAAGGCTCTTTGACTCCTCCAAAGCACCAGCATGGAACCTTGTGAGTGAAAATACATACATGGACTTACTAAGAAACTAAACTCTTCAGAAAAATGCAGTTGCCTCCAAACTTTGACTATCCATAAACACTTATCATTTATTACAAAATTGTATAACTATTTCTTCAACTCCTGGAAGGCACCAATTCCTTTTATGTCATGCCAGAGGTTAGCTCTCTTTTTTTCTGTTATAAAGTCTTATCCTTGGGGCATTAGGGTGGCTCAGTTTGCTAAGTGTTTAACTTTTGATTTCAGCTCGGGTCATGATCTGATGGTTGTGGGATTGAGCCCCATACTGGGCTCCACAGCATGTAGCCTACTTAATATTCTGTCTCTCTCTCTCTGTCTCTCTACCCCTCCCCTGCTCACATGTACTCTCTCTCTCTCTCTCAAAAAAAAAAAAACTTAAAAAAAAAAGTCTTATTCTTGACTTTGTTTTTTACACGTTTTTGATTCTCTACTTGCTCATCTTTTCCACCAGAAAGATAAGTTATAGCAGAGACATATTTTTTGTGGATCTCTGTTTACTTATTTGTAACAAAAAGGTATAGAAATGGATATTCTCTAAAGGTCCCTCTGACTCTAAGATTATTTGATTTTTTTTTTTTTTTAATGAAAAGGCAGGAGCAAAGTAAGGAAAGTAAAACAAGAACAGGGTGTTTTAACCCTGATTTCCAAAAAATAGTAGTCTGAGATGTGGCTTAAATGTAGGTAGTTTATCGTGCACAGTGATGTCAGGGAACACAGTTGTAGGGGACTGGAGATAAAAAGAAAAGGAGAGAAAGAACATCCAAGGGTATGTTACTGAGCTGATTGCCACCATGGTCAATTGGGGCATAATCTTGCTGGGGATCCTTGGAGGAGCTGTGTAGAATGTACCTTCCAAGGTACACAAGAGGCAGAATCTATGCATTGGTTCTGTCCCTCATTAGTCAAAGGGTGCCTGCCTCTTGGATGTTAACCTGCACATGTCAGGAGTGTGTATGCAACAGAAGGGCTTAGTGGCCCTCACAGATATCCTACATGGGAAGTCAGGGGTAGACTGAGAAAAATGTGGCATTAGCTGAGGCGGTGCTTTCCAGTTACTTCTCCATGTGGCTGATTCCTGTAGCAACACTAGAATAAAGGGCAAACAGGTTGGTGAAGGTGGTGGGGCCAGGGGAACTAGATTTGGGACTGCGGTCCTCAGATCCAAATCAGTGCCTGGGTGACCCAGATAAAAGGAACATTAAATCAGTCTGGAGTGGGCTGAGAGATAATGGTGTTTCCCAGAAGGCTTAAAAATAAGGGGCAAAATATCATTCAGAGAAAGATAATATTAAACATGTGATAACAAATCACTTCTCTGCTGAAAACCCTCTATGACTTCCAGCTTACCTAGAGCAAAAAAGCAAGTCTTAACAACGGCCTCAACCTTTTCTCTGACTGTATTTCTTCCCTTTTCCGCACTCTGCTCTAGCTACATTGACTTGCATGTTGCTCCTCCAACACACCAACCTCTCTCCTCAGGGTCTCTGAACCTGTTGTCAGTGCCTCAAAGACTCCTCGTGAACTTGACGTTGGTTTCTGCTGTGATGTTATCTGAGATGCCTTCTGTGACTATCCCACATATAAAAGTGCATCTTATCACCCTTCATATTACTTACTACATATTACTACTTTCATATTATTTACCTGATTTTTAAATATTACTACTTTTTTCTACGATACTTATCACTACCTCAGTTCATATTATAGATCTATTTTTAAAAATTAATTTCAGTATCCAGTGGAATGAAGCACCACCAAGGTAACACTTTTTTTGTTGTATTCACTGGCATATCTCTAACATCCAGAAGAGTTCCTGGAAATAGCAGGCAATTGATAAACTAAAAAAAATAAATAAAAAAGAATGAATGACAGATTGAATGAAGATGTTTGTGCCTTGCAAAAACAAAATAATAAAGGAGGACCTAGTATTTGTCAAAAGTCCCTTGAACAGAAGCACAAAGACTGTTAGATGTTCTCTCTGGATGGTGATGAAAGCTGTTATCAAGCAAGACTTGAGCTTTTTAGACCTGGAAAGACCAGTGTGCGGTGTCATCCTCTGTGTTACTCTAAGAAATTCTGGAACTAGAAGGAGAATAACTATCATATTCTCCCTCTGGTGAGTCCCTCATCCTGTGGCTTTAGACAATATTTTGTCCTCTTGGCTAATTGAACCAAGTACTTAAGCTAAATTTAGAGAATTTCTAGATGTGTGTGTGTCCATACACGTAGACAAATTCTCTTCCAACCAACACATAACAAAAACTGCAAAGATGTGCTATAGAACCTTAAGAGGGCAACCCCCTAAGTGTGACGACAGCAGGACGTGCACATATTTGAGAATGAATGGAATAGCTAGAGGAAGGAGGAGCCTAAATGAAGGTGTTTTAGTAATAAAGATCTCAAGGACTAGAAAAGATGGGAAGTATTTAGGATTTTGACAACTTTCTATACATAAACGCTTAGGTAGTAAGTCTAACAAAAAAGTCACTGAATCAGACTCTTAGAGGAAGAATTAAAAGTAGGAAAGCAGCACATGGGTGGCTCAGTTGGTTAAGCGTCCAACTCCTGATTTCAGCTCAGGTCATGACCTCACAGTTTGTGAGACTGAGCCCCGCTTTCTCTGTTCCTCCCAGCTTGGTCCTCGCTCTCTCTCTCTCTCTCAAAATAAATAAACATTTAAAAAAAAAAGTAGGAAAAGATTTATATTAAGTGGAGGCAATAGCCTGATTCTTAAATGATGGTGGGCTTGTCAGTGAAACTCAGCATCACTGATTCTATATGAAAGGGGCACATACAGTAAAACCTGAAACTCTGTAGTGGCATTAGTTTTTAAGGTGTTTTTAATCTTTTGAAATATCAATCTAGCATTTATGGATATCAGTAGTATGGAAATGGCATCTGAAGATTCTAGAAAAATGGAACTAGCAGAGAAGCTTGTAACCTGAGTTTGGTTTACATGGATGGAAGTAAGTGGGTTCACTTATTTCCTAAAATTGTGTATAAAACTTTTTATGTAGCCATGTACATTTTTTTGGGGGGCAAAGAGTATAGAGCAAGTTTGGCAAATACTTTCTATAAAGGTCCAGATAGCAAATATTTTCGACTTTGTGGGCCAGATGGTCTCTGTTGCAAGCTATTCAACCCTGTCCATGTAGTATGAAAGCAGCCATTGATAATATGTAAAAGAATGGGCATGGCTGTTTTCCAAGAAAAGTTGATTCAGTCACAGAATGTGGGCTGAATATGGCTGATAAGCCATAGTTTACTGACCCATAGTATAGAGTGGTGCTATCCACAAGATCTATAATAATGAAAATGTTCTGTATCTCTGTTGTTCAATAAGGTAGCCACCAGCCACATATGGCTGTTGAACACCTGAAATGTAGCTAGTATTACTGGAGAGTTGACTTTTTAATTAATTAAAATTTAAATTTAATAGCCACATGTGGCTATTGGATACCATAGTGGACAGAATTACAGGCCTGACAAAACCCCCCAAAGGCTCCCAGAGAAAAGAACCTTATCCTGCAAAGAGAGGTGTTGCACCCAGGGAGAGTTTTCTAGGGCCTTGCTGTCATGGCATATGCAGTCATTCAAAACTTGCCTCAGATATGGTCTTGATGGGTAAGTGTCAGGGAATGTCAGGGAATGAGGAGGTGTTTTGATTCTATGGCAAATGCTCAGGGATCTCAAGGGGATAGACTCCATGTTTTCTCTGCTTTCTCTATCTTCCTGAAATAGTTTGCAAAAAGTGACACTAAAGGTCACCGACTTTCCTAATGGTTCCTTGGTTACAAGAACCTGCTGTGCAGTGTTACTAATCAGCTTAAAGGATAGGAAGAAGACTGAATGTAGTGACTGATAATGCATAATATTGAAGGGCTTTAAGATGTAGAGGTTTCCTTTTTTTTCTATCATCTTCAGAAAGTCTTGAAATACATCAGAACCTGACTCTAAATTTAAGCTCAGGGCTACAAGAATTTCCAAATAAGGCTGATTACCATAGCGGCAGAAGGATCCTAGTCAAACGTTATTTCATTTACTCCCCTCTAGAGAGTGTTTAAGTTGAAATGGAGATCTCTGATCTCTATACTTCAATGTTGGTGTCTCCTGACTATGTATTCCAAGTGTTCCAATTTTTCCTGTTTGGTGATCATACTATCCTTTAGAGCTAGTGGGAATGAATGGGTCAATTCACAGTTGGTGCCTGGATTTCAAGAAGTTCTCTCTTGTGAATTTTGGTCATGGCTATAGCAGGAGTCACAGAGAGACTTTTCCAGATATTCAGCATCTCCCTTCAACAGAATTACTCCTAGTGGGATCTCTAGCCTATGTTGAATGTGTAGTTTCCTCAACTCTCCAAGAGATGAGATGATTCCACGAAGAAACCATTTTCCAAAGTTCTTTCATACACTGCTCTTTCTAATACAGGGAGTGGCTATTCCAGTGGCAAACTGAATACCTCAGTCCCCTCTTAGGATCCTGACTCATCCGGAAGATCATGATTCAAAGCTGCCAGTCAGGAAACTGAATTCAAAGTTTCTGAATGTATTTCTGACACAGATTGACTTCTAGTCTGATTTCTTGGATCTTGAGACTTCCCCATCCTCCATCACTAGAATTCCTTTGACAAATATTAATAAGAGTGCTTCCTCTGATTCTTGAGATTTAATTAGGTTTGTCCCCAGGTAAGTATGTACATCGTGGAACACAGGTGGTCATACTTCTGGGGAAACCAGAAGAGAAAGAAATGATAATCCATATGGGTCCGTGGGGGGCGCTGTGTACATGTAGTATGCAATGTATAAATGGCACTAATACAGTAGCTAAGGGCAGAGATCCCATATGTCTTATGTTTCCTAGAAGGTTCTAAAAAGTGAAGAAAGGCAATATTTTGGCTATTCAACACACACTGCAGTCTGCACTGGATGTTTTGTTGTTGGTTTTAGGAAATAGAGTCATTTGTCTAGTTTCTCTGCCTCTATTAGAATGTCTCATCAGAGGAATGCTTCATTAGTATGGTAAACTGCCCCATAACATAACCAGCAATGGAAGAGACCTATTAAGTCTGGATCGAACCCATAGCCAGGTGTTTCTTTATTCTAGAATTTTTACTCATTACCAATGAGACATTGAATAGTGAACACCCCCAAATAAAGAAACCACTCCACACTAAATATCAGTATCTTCCTTTTAGTAGCCTTAAGCCTGATTTATTTCAGATCTACTGTGATTTCTTCCATATCTAAGGGCTGACAGACATGTGTATAACTTTCACTTTTTAATTACAAAGATGTCTATATAAAAGTAGACATACTAGTATTATAAACCTTACACATGCCAGTGGTTATCAACTCCTGGATAGTCTTGTTTCATCTAAACCCCCATCCACTTCCCTCCATTTCCACATAACTTTGAGGTAAATTCCAGGCATTATAAAATTATAATGATTACTTAAGGATCCCTTTTATCCCCCTTGCCTAATATATCTTGCCTAATATATGCCCTTGTCTACTTCCCATCTCTAAGGTTTTATTTTGAAGTGAATCTCAAATATCATACTTTTAAGGGATTCTTGGGGCACCTGGGTGGCTTAGTCAGTTAAGTGTCCGACTCTCAGTTTTGGCTCAGGTCATGATCTCACGGTTTTGTGAGTTCGAGCCCCATGTCAGGCTCTGTGCTGATGATACAGAGCCTGCTTGGGAGTCTCTCTCTTCTCCTCCCCCAATTGCACGGTCTCTGTCTCCCTCTAAATAAATAAATAAATAAATAAATAAACTTAAAAAATTTTTTTAAAAAGGGATTCTTTTCTTCCCCCAACCTGATATGTTTTGTTAAAAAATTATCTGTTCAGGGGTGCCTGGGTGCCTTAGTCAGTTAAACATCCTATTATGGCTCAGGTCATGGGCTGAGGTGATGATCTCGCGGTTTGTGGGATGGGACTCTGTGCTGACAGCTCAGAGCCTGGAGCCTGCTTCGGATTCTGTGTGTCCCTCTCTCTGGCCCTCCCCTTCTTGTGCTCTGTTTCTGTCTCTCTCTCAAGAATAAATTATTAAAACATTAAAAAATTTAAAAATTTATCTTTTCATTAATTTTAATGGAATTGAACACATTAAAACAAAACAAAACAAAACAAAAATGGTGCAACCTGGTTAGCATAGAAAGCATGAGTTAGAATCCAGTAAGGCCAACAAGGCAAGCTCCATTCTCTAGAAAGGGCTGAATTATAGTTGGAAGACACAGTATTTTATTTTCTCAAGAGCAACAAAACAAAGCAAATACACTAGCAGCAGCAATAATAAAGAAAAAGAAAAACACAAGTTATGCTCTATCTGATCACTTTCCTGTAAAACCATATGGTTTTATTGTGCAAGACTTTCTCCTACATCATTCTGGAAAAGGATTTTTTTTTTTAAGAAAATTAACTATAACTCACAGATCAAGCAAAACATATTCCCTTTATATCTTGTTTGTGCAAGTGCATGGAGCTTCCTCCGCACCTCTCTGCCTCCCCCATGGAACCTCCTGGTCCAAGCTGCTGTCCACAGCAACACAGAAGTGTTCTTGGAGCACAGCTACTTAACCAAAGGCTTCCACGTGAGAAGTGGAGCTGCTGAAGAGAAAGCTTTTATCTATAGGTAACTTATTTATTTTTAAAAAGTTGTCTTCAGGAAGGGAATTGTGTGTACCTGGCTGCCCAGGCCTGTTTTAGGGTAGGTAAATAGCTGGAGGTATTCATGGCATTTTTAATGTTCCTTTTCCTCCTTCACATTATCATGACAGTTTCTTTTCAAAAGCAAAACTGCTAAATGCAAAGGATGAAAAGACAGGAAACTCATTCCTTAGAGAACCCTTATTGCATCTTCCCCTAGCATCAGTTCCTCCATGTGGGGAATTTTAGTTTTAATCTTCTCTATGTGGAGAGGATGTAAACACGCACTGTCCTATAACCCTTTCTCCCAGAAATCCTTATCACACCCTAGAAGCATGCTGAATTCGCAATTAAGCATTCATTCCTAGGATGGTTCTTAGATGGATGCCATTTTGGGTGAAGGCTGAATAGAGGGTTCTGGGCCTTCACTTTGTGTGCCTGTGAGCTTTGATAAGGATTATTTGAACTTTTTCTTTGCCTTAAAAGAAGCCAATAAAAATGAGGCTAAACAAGCAAAGGAATGGGTAAGTAAAATCTCTCCCAAAAGATGTTCGTATGTGATTAGCAAAGCTGCTCAGAAGTTAAACCTACGGGTGAAGGAGGAATTGGAAGTTGGGTTTCTGCCACTTCCAGGATTTTCCTCCTCCACTTCCTCAAGAGAGCTTTTCTGTGAAATCTTGGGATCCTGTCTGGCAGAGACAAGATCCAGTAAAGCTCTGCCAGTCACAGCCAGGCTGTCACAGGCTGTAGGCATCAATAAACTCATGCAGCAATGTGTCACCTGCTTAGAGAACAATATTTATCTTTCTCAGCAAAGAGCCTCAATCTCATCTCCCAGATTCCTTCCCTGATTTTAGTGACACAGACCTGGAAAATGTTCCAAGGCATTAGGCAATAGTGGGGATGTTGCTGTTTTTTTAAAGCAGATGCTTTCCTTCACCCTTGCACCTGCCATACACACAATGTGGCTGAACTGAACACAGGAATGGGGTTTTTTAAACAAAATGGTAGTATTGTCACATATAATCCAAGATTCATTCATTTAATAATTTTTCAAACACTTATTTACCACCTACTATATTCCAGGGACCATACTACATTATGAAAATGGTTAAAACAGTCCTGAGAGTCTTAGGCCACTCATGGGTGGGTGGAGGGAGATATATAGATAAACACCACCCAGGGTATGATAAGAGTTAAAACAGAAGTATGAGTTTAACACAGTGAGACTGAAAGGGAGGAATGAATAATTATCTCTAACCATTTTCCTTTTTCCTTATCTCCCAATTATTTGGGGAGACCGTGGCATAGCAGGTTCAGAAAGTGCTGTCCAGAGTTCAGTCCTACGTTATATCCACCCTACTGTAAACTTGGACATTGAAAGTAAAAAACATACTGGCTTCCCTGTCCACTGCTCTCTGAAGGTGGACCGACCCTGCAGCCATATGATAGTTCCACAGCAGGAGGTGTAAGAGGGTAGGATGAGGTTAGGAAAAATCCACTTCTGCTATCTGCCTGCAAATGACTGATAACATTGTTCTCACCCTGACTGGGTAGAAACAACTGAAGAGTCCCTCTGTTTCTCACAGGGTGATAGGGAAAACACCCTGCTGAACCAGGCTGGGGACTCCAGACAGTAAGCAGTTCAGTGAGAGCTCACACAGTGGTGATAACTGTAAAAAAAAAAGGAAGACTGATCAAATTATGGGGACTTTCATTTATCCCTACCAGACTTTCAATTATAGGTGACAGGCTTAAAGTTCTTTCCAACATCCTTTTATTTCCTTGTGATCGGATGGTCATTGCCTTATCTTACATTCAGGTACAAATGATGAATCCCCTAGTAGGTGCACACCACTGCCCAAAACAGTTCCTTTTGACTTTGGGAAGGATGTTTAGGGTTTATGCTAAAATTCAAAATGACAAAGAGAGGAGCTCCCTGTTTGAGAAAGCACACATGTAACTTCAGTTCTGAATGTAGTCCCAACCCCCTTGGACTAGTAGCTCTCCTATATATCAACTCAAGACACTGGCATGAGAACAGAGACAGATTAATGAAACTAAATAGAAATCCCCAAAAAGATGAAAAATCAGTCTGAAAAGGTGGTATTGGGAAAGAAGAAAAAGTAGTTTTCAACAAATGGTTAAGCACTTGGAAAAAATGTGTCTATTTGTGTATTTCACTTTATACTCTTATGTCAGCCTTTCTCTTGACTTTCCTTCTTCCTTCACTGAGCCCTGCTACTCTTCTTTTCAATTTTTTTTTGTGGCTTTTCTCTTGCCTTTGCTTGTCCTGACCGGCTTTTGAATCATTTTGACCTTCACACCAAAGACATCTACAGAAATGGGCCTTGCTTCTGGTCTTTTCTTTCAGAAGAGTGGGGTCCCTGCCCCTGAGCCTCTGCAGCCTTGAACTTCTGAGATGAAATAACAAGACAGTGACAGGGAAAGAGAAAGTATAAATGCTCACCCCAACCAAAATTACCTTGACACCACTCTGGAGAGGCAGCACCTCTTCAAACACTTCAAGGGAAGCAACAGTCCTTGGACCTTTCTGCCCATGGATATTTGCCAGGGGGACTCTTACCACTATTTAAGGTTCACCTGGCATCAATAAGAAGCTGGGCATGCAGAGCTGTGACTTGAGGGTAGCCTGGGTAAAGTGAGTCCTAACAAGCAGCCAGGCCCTGGGTGGTCACCTCATTCAGACAGCTGATTTGGATAACTGGCATTTTCATACTTCTGTCTTCATAATAACTTTGGTACCATGATGCCCACGTTAGGGAACTGAATCAACCAAGAAGACATTTTAACATGGTCTAAAAATGTGGTTTGCTTCCAAGAAGCCCCAGGGCTCTGATAGTATCAATTGGAGTTATTGTTCCTCTTGACACTAGTGTAAGTCATGTATTATAAAAACAATTTCCTTTCTCTGAGTAACTCATTTTCCTTCTGAGTAGGGACATTGATAGGCTAGTTGGCACCTCTGCACAAAGTAGACAAAGCCACCTTTCCTTTGGGCAAAGAGTCTCACACTCAGGTGCACATCCTCAGGAGTCCAACCAATGCCTTTGTCCAATGAAAACCTGGTGATTTGTTTCTGAGGCACCCACATACCAGAGAGACATCTAGTTAAACTCAATCATTCAGTGAGCATCAAGAGAGTATCTGAGGATGGTGGGAAACTAATACTACCCAACTGTAAGCTGGGCACTTGAATGTCTTCTTTCATTAAATCCTCTTAGTGGCCATTATTATTGCTATTTCACAGATAAGGAGGTTAAAACATTTGCCAAAGGCTCTACAGTTAGTAAGCAATGCAGTCAGAATTTGAACCCAGGACTCTCTGATCCCAAGTCCACATTTGTCCTACCTCATTATGCTAGCAACACAAAAAAGCACAAGGTATGGTTCTTCCATTCAAGGGGCACAGACCAGTGGAAGAGAGAGATGATCTAGAAAAATGCCTGTCTTGCTATAGAGACCATTTCTTCTCCTGATTCATTTTGCTGCATCTTCATTGACCAGTGCATTTAAGAGCTCAGATTCTTGGGAGGGATCTTTAGGGTTTATGCTTTTCCATTAGGTTTATGCTTTTCTATTTCAACTCCTTCAGGTTCAGCAAGGTAAAGGGTTTTGCTCAATATTATGCAGCCACTAAAGGGTAAGGCCAAACTTCTAATGAAAGGCCAAGATCACCTTCTTTTCATTGTATCACAATGCCTCCTGGTATCCTTGGGTGAGATGGTCTATGGGGCTGCCTGCATAAAAGCTGCAGACCCCAGAAAGGAAAGTCTACCATGGGTAGGAAATCCAATGCCTAGGCCAGCTCTATAAAACCAAAGCAACAATAGGCAGTGGCATACGTTCTTTGACCATTAGATTTGGTCCTTGTCCCCAGTCTAATAGAGGAGATAGCACCTAAGAAAGTGGCAGGTAGTCAGTGCAACCAACTCCACATTCGCTATCCCAGGCTGTTTGGTTTGGTTCTAGTTTTTATTTTGGAAAACTTTAAGCATATATAAAACTGAGAGAAAAGTATAAAAAGATCTATGACTCAGGTATAATAGTGATTAACATATGGTCAATCTTGTTTATTTGTACTCCCTCCAATGCATTATTCTGAAGTTAATCCTAAACATCAGATCACTTCATCTGGGAATATGTTAAGTATGGACCTCTAAAATAACTCTTTTTAAAAAACAGAGCCACAATATTATTGTCACACTTAAAAAAATAATTCTTTAGTATCAAATACCCTGTTAGTATTCAAGTTCTTGAATGTATTTCATATATTAATTAAAAAAATTTTTTTTTCAACGTTTATTTATTTTTGGGACAGAGAGAGACAGAGCATGAACGGGGGAGGGGCAGAGAGAGAGGGAGACACAGAATCGGAAACAGGCTCCAGGCTCTGAGCCATCAGCCCAGAGCCTGACGCGGGGCTCGAACTCACGGACCGCGAGAGATCGTGACCTGGCTGAAGTCGGATGCTTAACCGACTGCGCCACCCAGGCGCCCCTCATATATTAATTTTAAATAGTTTGTTCAAGTGAGGATCCGAATAAGGCCTAACCACTGAAACTGGCTGTCTCTTAAATCACTTCTAATCTAGAAGTAATTTCTCATGCTATTTCTCTTTTTCTTGCAGTTTGTTTCCTGAAGAAATCAGGTAATTTGTCCTGTATAGTGTCTAGTATCTCACATTTTGGGTTTTGTTGAGAGCATCTCTATCTGGGAAAGATGGTTAAGGTAAAGAATAAGGCACTTATAAGAATGTGGCCAGGTGCAGTGGAGATTATAGATTCTGGAATCAGAGAAATCTGGGTTTAAATCCTTGAACTGCAACTAACTATTTGCATTTGAGCAAGTTACTTAATCTTTATTTTTTAATTTCCTAATCTATAAAATGGGCTTGAAAAATGACACGTTCTTGCAGGTGGTGAATTCTAAGAAAAAATGTGAAAGAGACAATTATAAAAGTCTGTAAGATCCTCAAGATGTAACCAGTTACCCCTGTTTTTCTCCTCCCATAAACTATCACAGGAGTGGAAAGCACCAGTGGTGACTTCTCAGAGCATTTGCCCCAAGGCAGGAGCCTCCCTCTGGACAATCTACCTAAGAATCACTGTCTAAGGTTGAAATTCAATCTGTTTCTTACTTTCCCTTCTGTTATCTATCAAAGCATCACCGTTGAGCTTGCTCATGATGAAGATGACAGTCTAACTGCTTTATGTGATAGGTGGAGAAACTGTGATCAGAATGAAAAGACTTGCTGGAACCTTCTGCCTCCCACTCTGAAAACAAGTTCTTCCCTTTCCAAGCTGAAGCACCATCCTTCTCTGTTCTGGCTTCAGATTTCCTCATTGCATATACCTCCATTTCATATACCATATATTTTGCTTATTTATTCCTGCTTTATTAGTCTTTCCCCACTAGAACATCAGCTTCACGAGGTCAGGGACTTGATCTATTTTGCTTGCTGCTGTGTTCCTAACTCCTAGAATGTGTCTGGCACATAGAAGGCCTTCAATTCATATCTGGTATGATTGAACCACGTTGCAAGAAGCCTTTTCAGTTGTCACTTGGGGCATCCACACCAAATAACATCTTTAACCAAGATGACATTGAAGGTTACAAATAATTACTATTTGTTAATGCTCTTCAGATTTCTATCCTGCTTATTTTCAGAATTTGGTTTGGTGTTTATGTTCCTGCCTATAATTTGTTTTGTTTCCAATCTGTTATTCACTAAGCCATCTGGGCAATCTGTAAATCCATTACCGACAATTTGGAGAATCTAATTTCTTATAAAAATCCTATTATTGATATCTGCCAAGATCTTTAAGATTTGGCAAAAATCTTCCCGTTCCTCCTGCTGAGATAAAGTTCACTGTTTCCTTAGTAAAGGTGGTAGAGTTCAGCATTTTTAACAAGAGCATGTCAAGCATCTTGTGTCAAGGGAATAGTATATATTTTTTAAAAGCCATTCATTACAGTGATATGGTAACAGCAATGCATATCTTCCTTGGGGATAGGAAACCCTTCCAATTTCCCTATTGTCAGAGTTAGATGGGCATAGTTGGGTTGTGGAAACACAGAGAATGTCTGTCAGTCTGTGTCTCACAGAATGTCTGTGAGTCAATGACTCACAATGGCATAGCTGTAGTTCACATCTGAGTAAATCCTTACTCTGACCAGCTCAAAGGGGTTTACAAACCATTCCATCCAGCCCACAATGGCATTTTTGGTGGCACCCCTCTTTCCACACATGGAACTTTCTCCCACCCACAACTTGATCTCTGTGGGCCTTAGCTCCCTGGGCTCTGTCTTTTGGCTTGCTATCCAGCTTTTTCTGCTCTATGCCAACTCACCTGGAAAGTCTTCTAGCCTTTGATTTGCATCTCCCAAGACTGGTTTTTAGATTTGCCATAAACTAAGGGCCACATATGCCCACCTTGGGTCTTATTCAGGTCCTTGGGGACTTTGTCAGCTGGGCCCTGTTTGGGTAATAGGAGGAATCTGGTACTTTGACTCATTCTTAAGACATTCCAGAGGCATCCATAAGGTTTATCCACAAAGAAAACATGTTCACACCTGTTATTATACCCGCACCCATCCTTGTAATGGCAAGGTCCTCAGTTTCCAACGTTCAGAACTCTACTTGTTTAACCGACTCAGCTATCCAGGTGTCCCAGAACTCTACTTGTTGAATAGTAGGCATAGTAGCTGTACTCTCAAAGAGCAGATTCTCACTGGGATGGAAAGAAATCTGGCAACCACACGGCTCCCTAAATGATGATGTTAGAGATCAATTGTATACCTTTACAACTGGTGCCCAATGAGTACCAATTTTCTTTTAAAAATATTTTTAAAAATGAGCTTTCTACTATTTCTATTGTAAAGTACATTCTTTTTTTTAAAAAATGTTTATTTTTGAGAGAGAAAGAGAGAGCATGTGAGTGAGTGGGGGAGGGGCAGAGAGAGAGGGAGGCAGAGAATCTGAAGCAGGCTCAGCGCAGAGCCTGATGCAGGGCTGATGCAGAGCCTGATGAAACTTGAGATCATGACCTGAACTTAAGTTGGATGCTCAACCAACTGAGCCACCAGGCACCCATAAAAGACATTCTTACAAAGATGGAGGAATACTTACAGACAGAAAGAGAACCAAACTGAACACCCACTATCTTACCACTCAAAAGGAATCACTCAACCCTTTGGTACATTTCTTCCAGTCTTTTTTTTGTTTTTTTTTTTTTTAAAGAAAAATGAGGAGCTCATTTGTTTCTTTTTAAAGTCCTTTTCTCCCCTTCCCTCATATGTGCATTTCCTTTTATTCTCCCTGTTTTGCATGATTAATGAAATATCTAATGAAACAGGAACTCCAGAACAGTTGATTATTGGAAACAATGTTTGCCTTTTTATTATTCTCTCATTCTTTTTTGTCATTTGTACACGTTTCAGGAAAAACTGCAGGGCTTTCACTTGTCTCTGGATCTTACTAGTAGTAAGGAGGTCTACTTTGGGAATAGGTGCTAGCTAAACTGCAGACTATGCACATATGCTTTCTCTCTCTTCATAACTGAATAATGCCAGTGTTCATTCAATTATGTATGAAAATGATTTTGCAAAAAGGTGCTTCTATAGTGTCCACTGTCAAAGTTGGGTCAAATTTAATTTTCATTCCCTAGAGATCTGAAGTTACAAAATCCAACTATCAGATATTTCTTTGGTCTTCATTTCTGAGGGGGACCTAGCTCTCTACATTTGCTATTGGGCTTGGTAGAACTAACACGTCAGTGAGATTTCCTCCTGTGGTAGCTGGGAGCCTGGAAGGGGCATGGGAAGTGGGGGTTGTGTTGTTCCTGCCCCCATCTTGACTGGTTCCTCATTAAATCTGTGTCTGGTGGCTATCACAGATCTAAGCTCTGGTAAGCCTGGGGGCTGGGGTGAGGGGCTAAGCATTTTTGTGGCTACACAATCTGGTCCAGTCCTTATTCCATACAACCAGGTGAGGTCATCAGGCTTTCTATGCTTTCAAACCATTTAATGTGATACAATGCTCAAAAGACTGGAGAAGACACCCTCCCTACACACCTGAAACAGGACTTTAAAACTTAGAGTGGCTTCTCTTTGTCTTGGATCCTGCATCAATTACTATGTGACACAGGCAAGTCATTAAATTTTTCTTCATCCATCAAAACAGGATATTAATCTGCCTTTATCTTCTTCCATAGGATATTAGGATGATGATGATACTTGTATTAAGTACTTCCTGTGTTCCAGGTATTGTTCTAAGCACTTGATCAAAATTATCTCGGTTTCTATAACCACCTATGAGCAGGGAACCGCTATTATCTCCATATTACAGATAAAGAAACTGAGACACCGCAAGATTAAATAACTTTAAGATTATACAGTCAGGAGATGGTGATGCCAAAATTTAAACCAAGGCATTTGGCTGTATTGTTTCAAAGGAAATATTTCCAAGAGTGCTTTGCAAGAGCAGAGAACTATGTAAAAGAAATTTTTTTAATGTTTATTTTTGACAGAGAGAGACAGAGCTTGAGCGGGGGAGGGGCAGAGAGTGAGGGAGACACAGACTCCAAAGTAGGCTCCAGGCTCTGAGCTGTCAGCACAGAGCCAGATGCGGGGCTTGAACTCACAGACCGCAAGATCATGACCTGAGCCGAAGTCGGATGCCCAACTGACTGAGCCACCCAGGCGCCCCAAGCAGAGAACTATGTAAATCAAAGATGTCACTGTTGGGGTGCCTGGGTGGCTCAGTCAGTTAAGCGTCCAACTTTGGTTCAGGTCATGGTCGCACGGTTCATGAGTTTGAGCCCCGCATTGGGCCCTTTGCTGACAGTTCAGAGCCTGGGGCCTGCTTCAGATTCTGTGTCTCCCTCCCTCTCTCTGTCCCTCCCCGTTAACACTCTGTCTCCCTCTCAAAAATAAATACAAAAATTAAAAAAAAATGTCCATGTTGTCATTATTTCTCACAGATAGATATACTGATAGTAATGAGCTGTGGGGGTTAGGCTGAGCCATTTCTAAAAACTGGGCCATTCCAAATCCTAAACTGATGCTACCTGTCCTTGCCGCATAGACTTTCAGGCAAAGTCTAATTAATCCACTCACTAATCACCAGGACAGATTCCATGCTATAAAGCACCAGAAGATCCCCACCAGCCCTAGACGTCTGTAGGACTAGGTAGAGAAATGGATTTAGTATGCAGGTTACAGCTCTCTGGTGACCTTGGCTGTAATGTATAATTTGGGGATGCTTTACATCTTCAGATGCAAAAGTGACTTTGAGAAAGAGGTTCTCCACGAAGACCAGTTGTATAACCATTCCTTCTCAATGCATGCATGGTCCTAGGAGATCTATCAGTCTGAGAATTGGAAATAGAACTAGAAATTGTGTTCCATCACTGATATCACAGCTAATAATCTGAAAGTGCTTTTGAAAAGTAACTTATCCTCCTATTTGATTGTGCCTTCAATTAGCATCTACATAATTTAATAACAAAGCTGTCATCCTTTCTCATTAGCTGAATGCTGAGATACTGATGAGAGGTGGCACACGCTTTGGATTTGTTACCATCCTTTTTATTTTCCCAAGCTATTAAAAATATTTTTTTTCTCCAAGCATTACTCTTTCCCATAAAGTCTGAGCCATTTCTTTTCTTTTGAGCTGTTCGTTTATCTTGATTTGATGGAATAAAAAAAAAAAAAACCTTAAAAATTCCTACAGGAACACAGCTCTATCCATTTATTCATGAACAGGCATGGCAGGGATCAAATCAGGCAAGTCTTTGGCTGGAGATATTAATAGAACAGCGGAAAGGAGTTAATCTTATATTAGATTACAGTGGATAAAAAAACTGTCATATAATTGGTAGTAGCTTTCTCTAATTCGAATCATCCATGCATTAGGGAAAAGCCTTAAATACACATTAAAAAGGCCCTCACGTTCTAATGCCACATTAATGCTCTCTTCACAGGAGGTAGCAATTACTTATAGTGTTGCAAGTAGAGGAACAGCTCCTCTCCATACCAGGAACACTGAGAAAAATCTAAAAAGCTGGTCTAAAAACAAAAGGGACTTACTAAATGTAAGAGGAAAATGGTAGTTATATAGTGGAGAACCTTGATTGGGTGATGAAAATTAGTGTCAGTGAGAGGCAGATGGACATTAAACATTATGCGCCTCCAGATGTGTGGCTCTGAGTACATGCCATCACCTAAGTGGCATTCCAGTTTGGAAAACACAATATGAATGGAATCAAGAGAAAACATCAGGCAAAGAAAAAGCAAAGAACATTTATCTTAAAATGTATTTTAAAATAATTTTTAAGTTATTTTCAAAATTATAAATACATCTTATAAAATTGTGGTTGTTTTTTGAAAATGTATTGTCAAAACTGTCGATATAAAATACAAAGAAAGGCTGTAAGTGGTCCAGATTACAGAAAGACACATGACAACAGAATGGATTATGTGATTCCAGATTGAATTCTGTTCAGGAGGAAAATATGCTATGAAGCACATTCCAATTGGTGAAACTAGAATGTGGATAATTGATGATCAGAGGAAAGTGTTGTACAATTAAATCTAGTGAAGCTGGTGACTTTACTGTGCTTATGCAAGAGAAATGTTATCCTTAGGAAATGCGCACTAAAGTATTTAGGGGTGAAAGGCATGATATATGCAATTTATTTTCAAGTGATAAAGAAAATGGACAAAGTGTTAACATTCAATGAATGTGAATAATGGATATATGTGTGTTTTTTGTACTATTGTTACAACTTTTCTGTAAGTTTGAAGTTATTTACAAATAAACAGTTGTTTTGAAGAGTGATTCTATTATGTTGGGATGTCAATTATCTGAAAATTGACCTATAAATTTGATACAATTCCTATCAAAATCCTAATAGGTTTTTTAGTAGAAATTGACAAGCTGATCCTATAATTTATATAGAAATACTACGGACCGAGAATAGGCAAAACAATTCTGGAAAAGAAGAACAATGTTGGAACACTTACACTACTTGATTTCAAAACATACTATGAAGTCACAGTAATTAAGACAATGTGGTATAAAAACACTAAATCAAAGGGATATATGCGCCCCTCTGTTTATAGCAGCATTATTTACAATAGCCAAAGTATGGAAACAGCCCAAGTGTCATCGACTAATGAGAAGATGTGGTATGTACATATAATAGAGTATTATTTTGCCATAAAAAAGAATGAAACTGTGCCATTTGCAACAAAATGGATGGAGCTAGAGTATAAAGCTAGGTGAAAGAAGTCAAAGACAAAAATAACCATACGATTTCACTCATATGTGGAACTTAAGAAACAAATGAACATAGGGGGAAAAGACAGAGACAAACCAAGAAACAGACTCTTAACTACAGAGAACAAATTGATGGCTACCAGAGGGGAGGTAGATGCTGGGGGGATGGGTGAATTAGGTGATGTGGAATAAGGAGTGCACTCATGATGAGCACTGGGTGATGTATGGAATTGTAAAATTGCCATATTGCACATGTGAAACTAACATAACACTGTATGTTAACTAATTGAAATTAAAATAGGAAGTTAAAAAAAAAGAAAAAGAAAAAAAAGACAATGTGGTACTGGCACAAGGATGGGCATTTTCATCAATGGAACAGAACTGAGAGTCCAGAAATAAATCCTTATATTTACATTAAACTGATTTTTGATAAATATATTAAGATAATTTAATGGGAGAGGGGAAAGTATTTTCAACAAATGATGCTGGGACAATTAGATAGTCTCATGCAAAATAATGAAATTAGATACTTACAGTAAACACAAAAATTAACTCAACATGACACACAAACCTAAATGTAAGAGTTAAACTATAAGATTTCTACAAGAAAGTATAGGAGAAAAACATTCATGACTTTGGGTTGGGCACAGAGTTCTCAAAAATCATACCAAATATGACCCATCAAATTTAAACACTTTTGTGTGTCAAGAGATACTATTATGAAACTATAAGCCATAGATGAGAAAATACTTGCATAATATAGATTTGATAAAGGCTTATATGTAGAATATATAAAGAACTCTTAAAACTCAATCGTAAGAAAACAACCCAATTTAAAAATGGGCAAAAGATGTGAATGGATCTTTTGAAGACATTTCACTTCTTATGGTAAATAAGTATATGAAAAGATAATTAATGATAGTATTAGTCACTAGAGAAAGACAAATTGAAACCAAAATAAGTATCAGTTCATATCCACTAGAATGGTTATAACAAAAAAGACAAGTATTGGTGATGATATACAGAAACTGGAATATTTATACATTGCTAGTGGGAGTGTAAAATGGTAGAGCCACTTTGGAAAATAACTAGGCAGTTTTAAACACAAACTTACCATATTACCCTGCAATTTCTAGACTCTGAAGAATCTACCCAAGAGAAATGAAAATATGTCCACACAAAGACATGCACATGAATGTTCACAGCATCATTATTTTTAACATCCTCCAAACTGGCACAATCCAAATTTCCATCAACTGGTGAATAGATAAAATGTGGCTATCTATACAATGCGGTATTATTCAGCAATTAAAAGGAGTAAAATATTGATACATGCTTGTGATAATTTTATGTGTCAACTTGACTGGGCTAATGGATCCCCAGATAGCTGGGAAAGTATTATTTGTGGATGTGTCACTGAGGGTATTTTTGGAAGAGATTAGCTTTTGAATCAGCCTGAGTAAGGAAGATTATCCTTACCAATTTCCCATGAGCATCATCCAATCCTTTGAAGGCCTGAATAGAACAAAAATGCAGAGGAAAAGCAAATTTATTGTCTGACTGACCTGAAACATCCATCTTCTCCTGTCTTTGGATACTGGCTCCCTTGGTTCTCAGGCTTTTGAACTCACAATAGGACTTACACCATTGGCTCCCCTGGTTCTCAGGCCTTCAGATTTGTCTGGAATTATACCCCCCCCCCTTTTTTTTGCATCTCCAGCTTACATAACCATGTGAGCAAATCCTTCTTCATAAATCTCTTTCTATAATTGGTTCTGTTTCTTTGAAGAACCCTAATAGAATGCTACAACATGGATGAACCTCAAAAACATGCACAGTGAAAAAGCCAGATATAAAAGACTATGTATAATGTACACTTCCATTTGTAAGAATGTCTAGAAAAGGTAAATTTATAGAGAAAGAAAGCAGGTCAGTAGTGCCTAGCATTGGAGGGGAAAGTGAGGTGCTGTAAATGGGCATGAGGAAACTTTCTGGGGTGATAGAAATGTTCTGTAAGTGTACTAGGTGATGGCTGTATAACTGCACAAATTTATGAAAATCACTGAACTACATATCTGCAATGGGTGAATTTTATGGTATGTAATATATACCTCGATAAAGCTGTTTAAAAAATCAGGATAGCCAAGTTCAGAAGGAAAGTTTAATATATAAGGCTCTGTCAGACCACTGTTGCATGATTATGGCAGAATCAGGATGTCAAGCAGTGTTTTGAAGATGACCACAGCCCTTTTATGACACATGTAAGAAAGGTAAAGAACCGAGCCAGTTAATCTGTAGCAGGCATTATGGTGGTTGGTTTTCTTACATTGTTCTATTTAATCACCATGACAGCCAGTGAAGTTGGTAATTATCCCCATTTTGCAGGTTTGGGTGCAGAAGATACTGAGATGGCAGAGACATACTAGCATAGCTTAACGAAGCTCGATCTCACATCATGAGACTTACTGAAAGTAACAGACACCGCACGGCAATGTTGGCTTATGTAGCAAAGTAAAGCTCTGAGCCACAAATAGTTATAAAGTCAGAAACGATATTAACAGAAAGAAATTCCAATTCCCTGCTTGGGCAGAAAGGAAACAGCAACCACATTATTATATAGTCATTTGTTTTTCCAAGAGATTAAAAAAAAACCCTCTATAACAAAGTAATCAATTAAAATTGGATTTCCTTGATATTTCATTATATCAGTCAAGTCTTTCAAACTGAACTGTCACATAATTACATGTTCAAAAATCAATCGGGTTAGTAAATTTACAGTATTCAATTTAGGGTTATATGTTATTTTTAATGACTAAGGCTTTCAATGTTTCATTGAGTAATGAATGAATAAATAATGAATAAACAATGACTAGATTCCATCAGTGCTTAACTTCCTTGATGTTAGGAGAGGGATATCAGGAAGTTATTTTCAGAAGTATACTGACTCAGTAAATTCTTATTAAATTATACTAATTTTCTACACAGTGAAATGTTTGTTTTTAATTATTTAAAAATGTTTATTCATTTTTGAGAGACACAGAGAGACAGAGTGCGAGCAGGAGAGGGGCAGACAGAGAGGGAGACACAGAATCTGAAGCAGGTTCTAGGCTCTGAGCTGTCAGCACAGAGCCCCATGCGGGGCTTTAACCCACGAATTGTGAGATCATGACCTGAGCCAAACGCAGGCTCAGATGCTTAACTGACTGAGCCACCCAGGCGCCCTACACTGAAACGTTTTGGAAAGCACCAAAGAAAGTTGTTTTGGCAAATCTTGATAAAGTTTATTGTCCGTGAACTTTGTCACTATTATTGGAACATGTCTTTTGAAAGAATAAAACATGCCCACTAATCCCCGTGAGTGCTATCTGTTCCCTGAGGGGACCCTGATTGACATAGCTGATGTAAGACAGGCAGAATATGTAGCATATACATCCTCCAAAAATGGTGGTTACTATTAAAATATATAGTATTTTAATAAATACTATTAAAAGTATTTATTAAAATAAAGTGTTTTCAAAATGACATCTCTAATAATACATAAAGTGATTTTTCTTGAGATACTTGTATCACTGTTGGCTTTAAAGAACATCTATTTTGGGGCGCCTGGGTGGCGCAGTCGGTTAAGCGTCCGACTTCAGCCAGGTCACGATCTCGCGGTCCGTGAGTTCGAGCCCCGCGTCGGGCTCTGGGCTGACGGCTCGGAGCCTGGAGCCTGTTTCCGATTCTGTGTCTCCCTCTCTCTCTGCCCCTCCCCCGTTCATGCTCTGTCTCTCTCTGTCCCAAAAATAAAATAAACGTTGGGAAAAAAAAATTTAAAAAAAAATAAAGAACATCTATTTCTACAATTAAAGTTATATTATAAAATTGAAGATGAGTGTGATGGAAAAATTTCCCAAAGAATGTATCTTTATTATCAAATAGGCCCCTGGTTCTTATTATATTTCCTGGACCACTTCAGTCTCTACTAGCAGAACTTGTCAAGAGTCAGTTAAAAAACAGGGCAGGGAATTATGAGGTCCACTGTCCATCCTCAACCTCACTTTAGATTTCAGGGTCCATCAAGGAGCAAAGAGGAGCATGAGGCTTAATATTGCTCTTCTTACTCTTGAGGGCAGGCATGACACATGTGTGGGGGTGTGCCAGGTATACCCAAATGTCACAGGAAAATGCTGACTTGAAGGGTCAATATTACTTGAACATAAGAGTAAAAACACTCTAATATTAAATGTAGCTTAGAAAATTCAGAAGATTCATGAAATTTTACTTTTTTAATGAGTGGCTTTGGAATATGTCTCCATTCCAAAAAGGTATAAATGTCTCAACATGTAAAGTTTGGTAAGTGTGTGTGTGTACATGCATGCACGGTGTTATGGTTCCATTAATGTGTCAGTTTTAGTAAGATAATAAGTAAAGAGACACCTGAAACTACACATTTAAGCTTCAATGAAAGTGGCAAGATGATCGATTCATTGGATGTAAATCCCTTGCTCCCACTGTACCTCCCTTCCTCAGTCGTTTTACAGCTGAGAACAGAGATGCAGTGAAGTTATTGGGGTCATCCATCACAGCAGAGGCAGGGAACCAGGTCTCCTGCCCATGGTAGGTGGGTAGGTACACTCACAGTCGTGCCTCAGTTGTGCCCATGCTATGTGCAAATCAAGACACCAAAGGGCAACAAGAAAGAGTAGATAATATAAAGCTTAAAATATAGTTTCACCATATTTTGTTTGTGTATTTGTGCTGGGTTTTGAATATTAGGAATATGGACCCAAATGCAGTGAAAATGGTGGTTAGTCAGTGCAGGCTTGCAGACACTATGCAACTGAAAATAACTGTGCTAAATGCTATTACTTGCCTTTCCCCCTAATCCCATCACAATCATTGCTTTTATCTCCTAAATATGTATTGTTAAGAGTCCCCCAATGTAATTATTAACAAGTGAGCCAGCAGTACTTGTAAACCATTTTAAAAACACAATAGGCTCTGCAAATGTTTATTCTCGTTAATGAAACTAATCAACAATGGCATAATAGAGTATTCCCAGATAATGCTTTTTAGCAATGCTCACTGTGAGTGATAGGAAATGACATAGTTAATGCCTGAACTCTGGTTAAACCTGGCAAGTGAGCTGGGAAAAAAATACATTTTCCACTTTTCTGTGTTGAGACGATCAAAATGATCAAATACGAGTCTTGTACTAGTTGGAGTTATCCTTTTAAGCCTGTGTCTTGTGGACTATATGCTGGTATTGCATAAAATATTTCAATGCTTTTTAGGTACTAGGTGCAAATCTTGAAAGAATGGCTTTTCTGGAGGCACACTGCTTGGCATTAGAACTGAATGTAGGCTTGCTTTTGTGTACTTGGGTATTAAAGGGACAGGGAACAGGAGATCTTCCTAATGTTGTTCTTTAAGGTTTCTTACATGTTCTGGGAAAACCAACCCCTAAAACACAGAAACCTCTTACGTTACAAAACAGACAACAGATCCTTTGCTTGTATATGTGTATTGGCTCTGTATTAACTATATTTTCTTATTTTCTGTATTCTGTGGAATTTGCAGATCTGAGGACGGACTGCCCCTCCTCGGATTAGCTAATTCTTAGATACAGTAAACTTGCCTGTGAGTCTGCCTTCAATATTCAGACCAAGCAATTGTGAGTCTGTACCCCCACTTACCTTTTATCAGGTCCTTACAGTACAGAACACTATCCCTCTGCCCCAATCATGCCCCAGGGTCAGGTACTGAGCAACTAGGAACCACCCCTACAGGCCACAGCCCAGTCAAATTATTTAAAAAAAAATATTTTTAATGTTTATTTATTATTAAGAGACAGAGAGACACAGAGCGTGAGCAGGGGAGGGGTAGAGAAAGGGGGGGACACAGAATCTGAAGCAGGCTCCAGGCTCTGAGCTGTCAGCACAGAGCCCGATGCGGGGCTCTAACTCACAAACTGCAAGATCATGACCTGAGCCGAAGTCAGTCGCTTAACCAACTGAGCCACCCAGGCACCCCCACTCAAATTATTGAAACTAGCCAATCCTAAACTTGTCTAAACTGCTTACCCTGCCTCGCCTAGTCTTTCCCATGAAAACCACAAAAAAGTCCCTCACCCATGTTTCCCCTTGCTCTATCTCCTGACTGACCCTGGTGCTTCCCTGTGTGGCTTGCTGTGCCCCTTGTTTGTAGGGATCTGTGAGTATAAACTTCTTCCTTTGTGACAGTCATTTCCATGTCTGTGTATCTTACCGGACCTGATTAAAATCCTGGGTACATTTTAAAACAGAGTCCCTTACCCAATTCTTTTCAGAGTTAGCAAACAAGGGTAGGGGTGGTAAATGTGCTCTTCTGGACACATTTCCAATTTCCTTCTTTGCCTGGGATTCCATTGCTCTAGGACTGGCTACAGGTTGCCAGGCAACAGTATCAGGTATGCGGCATATAGCTCCTGGACATTAGTCACTCTCTTTTAGGTCTTATTTACTTAGGTGTTAACGTTCTTAAAATGTCATCAGGACCAACCTCTTCCCCCTCCTCCACCCCTGTAAAAACCCCTCCCACATTCGTTATCTTTTGAACACTTTTGAGGTTTTCAATAGCTTGATACAGTGAGATACCGAGCAAGGAAAGGCATGGGCCTGTGAGGTAGCCTATGGATTCTGTGACATTGACCCATTTTACTCAGGCTCACGGGCTCATTGTAATTTCCCAGAAACAGGGTGAAAAATCAACTATTCCTGTTTTCCTCTCATTTTAACATTCTACTTTTCTTATTTCTGATTTTCACATTTATCACTTCTATATGATAGGGAGACCATCAATAAAATATGCAAATGGGACATGATAATTATATTTGTAACTGGGGAGAATGGGAACAGATGTATGATTGTTAACACTGGAACGGTCCGGGAGAAGAGTGTATATGTCAGGTTGAAGATGTACATTGGCCTAGGGGAATGGGAACCATTTTCAGTTTTTGTTATTTATGGTATCATCCTAGGCAAAGAAGAACTATGGGCCTGAGACACAAATGAGAAAAAGAAAAGAAATGCCCTATGATCCACTAAGACCTCTGGTGGTTTTAGTCTATATCATGCAAAAACCTTAAACATAAGTTGACTGACCTGGTGGTGGGTCTACGGGTGGAGTGAGGCATAATTTCCATGAGTTCATCCACTTCAAGCCATTCCCTAAACAGATGTACTGCAGAAGGAAACAGCTGTACTCGCTATGCGAATGTAGCTTCAAGGCAAGTCCCCTCAGCACCTCTTTCCAAAAAGATTGCCAGCTCCATCTCCATCTATGCAGAAATTCTAGAGAACCGGGCTTGATCTTTAAATCAACTTCTGTCTACAGGAGGTCAAAACAGTCATATTTAAGAAGAAAGACTAAACTCACCAACTGGTTGGTTAATCCATTTGCTGCTGAAGAGTTATCCCACTTTTGTTTCCCTCACTGAAACAAAGACAATTTATTTCTCTTGCTTGGAGAGTAGCTTTATGGCTACCTGGTCACCCACGAGGCACTGAGTAACACCAGGCTGCAGAACATGATCTAATATCTGAAGCCTTTACTTTCACTAAACTGCAAGTTTAATAATTTCCCTTTATTGTTCCTAGATTACACTGGCCATGAATCAAGACCTAATAGCCTTGCAAGAAAGTATTCTTTCTCTCTACAGTTCAGATTACCCCAATGGGAATTTATGTAGGACTGTGTCCTCTGTCAACTCAAAACAGGGAGTGGCGTAGGAAGCTCTTCTGGAAACCTATTCTAAACAATCCAAAAGAAGATCATTCTTTGTTTATGAAGAAGCCATAAACAACAGTATTATTGTTTGCAGTTATTTATAACTACAAGCAGCTTAAATGTTAAACAGTATAAAAGTAGTCATATAAAATGTGAGAAATGCATAGTGGTCATAAGCACAGATGAGCTTATGCCTATCTCTACTGCTCACTCACTGTGTGAGTGAGTGGGCAGGTTATCTAACGTCTCTGAGCCTCAATTTCCTCATCTATTACACGAGAATAATAGAGTTGTTAGAAGTGTGAAAGGAGTTTATATTTATCAATATTATGAGGATGAATTAATATTTGTCATAATATTTATGTACCTGGTACATGGGAACACTATGTAAGTATTTGATAAAGTTGTAATTTTCCAGATGGAGAAGTTTGCAGTTTTTTCAAAGATCATTATCAAGACTCTACAGTGATGAGGAAAATGGTTATAATAGAAAAGGTCCCATGAAAATTGTAAATGCTCTATGTAAAATATGAATATGGAAATTCATCAAGAAACTACATAAAATGGAGACAGTTGTATTGTGATTGAGGAGACCTGTTTTCTAGACATTTTGTATAGCTTTTGTAAGTTTTAGGGAGTCTTGACAAGGTTTACTAAGCAGTGATGGGATAGACAGAGGGAGACATTCTTCTTGAGCCTCTGGTTCTTCTGGCAGAGTAGGAAGAGTTGTCTGCTGTACCTAGAATTAATAGAAACCTACTCATAAGAATATCTCCAAGAGGAAGATAAATGGGGTAAGAGGTTTCAGTAGCCAGGAACAGAGAAGAGGGACTAAAGCCAGGGGGCTGGCACTTCCTTTCTACCTACCTCTGACTCACTAGTGGGGTGGTCCAGGGGGGAGGGGTGGAGCTTCGAGCATCTTTGCAGGTTAGATGGATAAAGACATCAAAGAGATCAAAACATTTGAGACTTACAAGGTGGGGATAAATAACTTTCATTAGTGAGGGATGTGCCACAGTTGGTGAAATAACTCTGACAACAGAAAGATATTAACACGCACATCAAACATCCTTCTCTCGCCTCCTGTGATCTTGATATCTTATCAGACTTTATCAGAAGGGCAGCTTCCCCAGGATAAAGTAACATGGATGTAACAGTCATGCCTTAGATGTTCATTCCAACTCTTTTTTTTTTCCCTTCCTTCTCATAAGCAAAGATTCTCAAGGCTAGAAAGGAACCTTAGAGATTGCCACAGCCAGTGGCTCTCAGGGTTGGCCCATGGCCTATAAAAGGTCCATGGTCTTTAAGAAGTAGCAGCTCTGGGGTGGGGCCAGGATTCTTCATTTTTTTTTTTTTTAAGTTTATTTATTTTGAGAGAGAGAGAGAGAAATAGAAGCACGAGTCGGGGAGGGACAGAGAGAGAGAGGAAGAGAGAGAATCTCAAGCAGGCTCCACACTGCCAGTGCAGAGCCCAACATGGGGCTTGATCCCACCAACCATGAGATCATGACCTAAGCTGAAATCAAGAGTTGGAGGCATAACAGACTAACTCACCCAGGCACCCCCAGGATTCTTCATTTTTAATCTCTCTCTGAAAGCAGGTTGAATCCCAGTAATGTGTGTGAATCCTAAATGATCTAGAGTATTTTACTTATAGGGAATGACTGACCCAAAGCTTTCCCTTTCTTCTACCTCTTGGTTACTTTCTATTTTCTTCTCCACCTTTACCCTGCTTCTGTCTTCTTCTACCTCTCTCAAAATCCTTCTTTTCTGAGCTGGGACTGGCATTTTAACTACAAAAATGAAAATATCAGTTGGGGGAAGGGAGGCTGACAATGTATTGTCACTAACAAACATACTGGCATTTTTCCAACATGGCCCAATATCCTGACATCTGTCTCATGCAGAGAGAAGTATGCCTAAGCCATGCACACATCTGTCCTGGCAACTACACAGGGACACAAATTAAACACTCTAAATTAAATTCGAATGAGCTATATGCCTAATGAGCATTATTAGTGTGTCTGCATGCATTTAAGAAAAAGCTACTGCTAGCCTGATATCATTCTGACCCCCTTTAGAGACCAAAAGGATCTGAGGTTCAGCTCAAACTGGGCCTTGTTCTATTGTCTTGATCCGGTATCTGAGGGCTAAGCTTCCCTCTGACCCCCAAGAAAGTGAGGATAGCAGACAATAACAGGAGTCCATCATTCTCACTGGTTTGTATCCTCTTTTTTCTTCCCACCTGATGAGAAAGCTGTTTGCTTAGAATCTATACCTTTGAGTCAGACACACTTTCAGTCCATCTTAGTTTCTGGCTGTTATCCTGATACTCTCCCCATGTTTGTTTGTGACCTTTCTATGCTGGACCTTAGCCTCACTGTCCATCAATGGCCCCAAACAACCCTCTGTCCTCCTCCACTGGCCCTTGCCACATCAATGGCCTTGGCTCAGGCAGGTGCCTCCTTCAACCTGTCCATCTCCATACAAGAAGTGGGACAGAGATCTGGACAAAGTGAAAATGAAATGCTCAATGAAAATGTTTGATCATTACTTTTTATTTTTTTAGTCTAGCAAATTGGTATTGATAATTTAAAACTTACATGATACTTATTGGTTAGCCTGGCTACTTGATATTTTGAGTTCTGGAAACACATGCAGAAACGTGATTTCTTTCTGCATCAAATTTTTCATGCATTGTGTGTGAAAATATAAATCCCCATGAGAGTTCTAAGCACCCTGCCTCCTGTGTGCATAATTTGTCTTAACAATGTGATGGTTATCTTACATTTAATGAGCTCAAAAAAATCAAGGGTTTGGGGGGCAGATACTCTGGGATTTAAATCCTGACTTCACTGTTTTGATGGCTTTATGATTTTTTTTTTGCCTGCATTTAATATTTAGTAAAATTCTTTTGAAAATTTAAACATGACTAAGAGAAAGCCAAGAAAAAAAAAAGACTTTTGTTAATGTTTGAACCAGAGTGTTAAGAGTGAATACACCACTTGGACATTAGAAATGTAAGGAGCAACAGGAATAAAAAATAAGACAAGGGAGAATTCTGAAGATAGTCTGGACAAGAGCTCTTCTCAGTCTTAGAACACTCTGTCTTGTTCTTTCACTGTAGTAAGAGGGGTTGTGCCCCTACAGACAGCCCCATTACCCTTTGCTGCCTATAAAATGTTTTTATTCAGGGGCCTTGGTGCACTGTACATCTCACACCATGTGGTTTTCTCTTCTTTAGTGGGCCCAGCTGTACTGCGGGTGTGCTAATCCAATAGCATCCTTTCTATCCTATAGTTCTTTATCCCTCTGTAGGGGGTGAGGCAAAATAGTGTAATCAAGTTGTTCAGCAGCCAGTGGTGGCCCTAGCGTTGAACTTATTGCCTCCCTCCTGGTTCTTTCAGTGTCTCCTGGGGATAGGAAGAAAGCTCCTGGGCAAGTCATTGCATACTTGTGCTCTTCATGAGCAAAGTGAGGGGGAGGGTTTTCTAGGTAACAGTAATAATAATGACTAACACTGACACTGGGCTTTATAGTTCATATAATGCTTTCAGGACATTTCATTTCATGCTTACAACTTTCCAGGCGGGTATATGTGTTATCGCCAACTCCATTACAAATAAGGCAACTGTGGGTCAAGGCATTACCTAATGGGACCAAGATCACAAGGTTACACAATGGCAAGCAGGTATGGAACCAGAGCTCTTGGGGACCACTTCTTCATCCCTCCCCTCTAGAGGAGTTACTCTCAAAGGCTGCTTCCAGATCCCAAATGCCAGGATTCTCAGGGTACGGGGCACACTGTTTAGTTTTTGCAACAAAAATTTTGGATAACTTATTCCAATCTCCAGACTTGTTTTATGAAACAAACATGAGAAAAGTATTTACAATCTATACACTAATTTGTGATCTTAGCATCCTAAGTTTTACCAAATTCATCATTTTCCCATAATTTGTTATAAAAGTATATAATGGGGAATAGCTGAAAACACAGCCTTTAATTAACTTGATAGATAAACCCCAAATGCTTTTGCCCACAATCATACTACTAGTGTTGGTGAACTCTGATTTTAGGTAAGGGTCTACACTATTAAGTTGGTGGTTCTGCTCTCATTAGGCTGAAATGGCACATACATTCATTTCTTTAAAAACAATTCCTCAGGAAATAGTAAGGACATATGGATGCTTAGAATCTCATAAATCTTAAATTATCCCAATTGTGACTCTGTCAACATTATTAAAGGGAATGGGTTGGACCATCACTTCCTGAATTTTACCATCTTTGTAGCAGCCATTTAATAAAAGCTCATGTGCACCTAATTTTAATTAGCTTCTATCAATTGGGATAGAAGTTTAAAAAATCAAGCAAGCCAATAAGATACATCTCAATATTGCTACATGGGAATTAATAGATTCAACCCTTCTGCAGATAAGAGAATTATCACAGGGGGCAAATGTCCCATCTCCAGAAATAATCTTTATACCAGTATTTAAATTAAATTTTCCAGAAATAATCATATTTGAAGGAAGTAGAGGAAATATCCTTAGATGAGTCATCATGTAGTGATGGCTCTGTGACATAACGGTGTGCGTTTCTGTGGTTCTACAATTTCTTTTGGCTTCTCAACTCTAAATTGGATTTCTTTTTTAAGACAACACAAAAAAGGTGGTTTCACTTTTTATTACCACATTCTTCTGAGAAACTCAAAGAATTTTAGAGCCATGTTGCTAACAGCTCAAGATAGCTCTAGGATTGGAAGATTTTTACTGGAGGGTAAAACTTTCTTCCATACGTTTAATATTATCACGTTCTTTCTGCCTAAAGATGCCCTGTATTTTTCTAAAGAGGAGAAATAAAAATACTCATTATCCAAAATAAAGGACTTCTAGTAAATTAAATTCATTCAAGTCACATCAAATAAGGCATAGAGGACTAAACCCTTCAGAGAGTAGAACAGTAATATTCAGACATAAGAAATCCAAGATCTTCTGCATATTAGTCTGGTCTGTTTGCCAAAAGGATGGCAGTGTTCCAATCTGCAGCATCTCCCCTTAGTGCACTGAAGCTGATTTCCATGTTACCAGCTGCTGTTAGAAGTAATTCTAAAATTCAAGTTGACAATTTCTTAGTTCTTCAATTCTACTCTAATTGAGATGATGGGCCCTGCTTCCAACCTAAACTAGATCAGACTCTGTGATATAAGAGGAGCCTTCAATTATGTAAAAAAAACTATATACAAGATGTGGGTGTATTCTACTCCCATTTCTTTTAAGTGGAAAAGGAAATGAACTTCATCTGCACAAAGGATACTCATGCTTGATGAGTTAGCCAGTGAAACCACTCAATGTCCTTCTCAAGAAGGAACTAAAAATAAGGGGTCCTAATTTATTAGGTGCTTGAAAGTTGGCTCTGGCCAGCTTCCTGGACAGGAAGTTGGCAAGATGAATCTTTAAAATCCATCCCATTTCAGGAACGTGTATTGTGCTAATCTTTGGCCTGAAGTGCATCCAATCCAATGCTGGACAGTGTCCAAACTCATTCATTTAACAGCCGACATTTGTTAAGGGTTTACTATGTGCCAGGTCCTGTGTTAGGCTTGGGGACAGATTGGAAGAAGGTTTCTGCCTTTGAGGGGTGTGATAAACGCTTTCATGGAGGGAAGTAGTAATTTCAATAGGAATCCGAAAGAAAGCATGACTGGCTTCATCGGTGGATTCAGTGTTCAAGAAAGCTGGGGGCCAAATCCTTGGATAAATGGCAAGTGGTCTAGATGTAAACATTATCCATGACAGTTAACATTTCTGAAAGGTGCCTATTGGTAAATTGATTCTTCTTAGTGTCTCAGAAAAAGCAACTTATCTGTGGAGATTGAATTACTCAATGTTCTATTCCCTATTATTCTTAAGAAATAGTACCATATCTGTATCCCTTTTGTCAAAACTCCATTCATGTAAGATCTCATCTGTTATTCCTGGCTGCAGAAAGCAAAGCTGACTAGAATTCCAGTCTTATAAAAAAGGAAACTGAGATGTAGAGAAGATACTTTTTGGTTAGGTTGTTCGGCTGAGGTTAAATAAGTGACATATGAACTAGAACTGGAAGCCAAGTGTCACCTATCTCAAGTCCAGAGCTCCTTACAAAGCTTTGTTTGATAAAATTGACAATAAATTCATAATTCTACAATAGGGAACTATGGCTAGGGCATCTGTCTGAGCAAAGGAAGGAGGGCCTTGGTGCTTGAGAAAAACTTGCCAGTTATGGGCAGGCTAAAAGTCACACTAAGTTACTGCAAATTGTAGAGCACTTTGGGGTGAGTTCCTCCTGCCTGATGCATTTTATAAGTAGCTGAGTTCCAAGTTCCAGCCATATTGTTTCTCTCTCTTATGATGACAATCAGTGCCAGAACAAGGAACAAATAGGAGGTAGCTATGGCAGGATCAAAGGAAAGCCTGAGACCACTCCAAGACCTCATGGGGCCTAATGAGGACT
Source organism: Herpailurus yagouaroundi (assembly GCF_014898765.1). Classification (NCBI taxonomy): domain Eukaryota; kingdom Metazoa; phylum Chordata; class Mammalia; order Carnivora; family Felidae; genus Herpailurus; species Herpailurus yagouaroundi. Next base: position 29,497,556 of record NW_024412400.1, on the reverse strand, counting down.
AGGGGAGGAACCCACCACCTGGTAAGGCTGAAAGCAGAACCGGAAGGGAGCTTAGCAGCAAAACTCTTATTAGAAGAAACCTTATTAGAACCCTAATATTTATAAAACAGCTTCCTCCCCCTTTGAGCACTCTTTTGGAGCACAGTTTGAAAATGTGCACTTCCTTGAACTCCACCCCCCTCCCCTACTCCCTTGTTCATACTTACATATGGTGTTCTATATCCATGCGTAAAATAATTCTCTTCTTCCCTTTGCCAATCTGGTAAATTTCTACTCACCCTTTAAGATCCCCATTAAGTGTTTTCTAACAGACTCATCTGAGGCACTTGTTAAACATACACATTTGGGTTTCGTCCCAAATGTATTAAATCCAGATTTATGTTGTTATTGAGCTCCTAGGGGATTCAGATATACGGTTACAGTTGGGAACCACTGCAGATCCTGCTTTGCAAAATGGTTTTAACAAGAGATGATTTATAGTGGGATTAACTCCAAATTTGGGGGGGGGGGGAGAAGGAGGTGGTAGAGAGACAGTCTGAGTCTATACCTTGCCAAGAATCTGGGGCTGATCAAGGCCAAGATGGAAAGCAAAGAAGCTGGAATGGCACCAGATCCCTTCAGGAAACCTACTGGGTAAGTTTGATGGCTTCATTAAGGACACAGAAGTAAGACAATAAGCTCAGCAACACAAGATATCCAGAGGGCTTATAATCAACAAATCTGCAATTTTCTCTTGGGCAAGGCTCAGGGAGATTCTACAGTCCATGAAGGTTGCAGCTGTCCCCTAAAAAAATTCAGTACTGATAAACTTTTTTTCTTCTGATATTTCCATTTATAAGGTTTTTAGAGGGTGCCAAGAAGGAAAACAACCCACTGCTTGTTTTGACTGATAGTTCTAATTGCTATTAACATTTTCAGTATTGACTTCTGTATGTTACTCAAGGTTCAAAAAAAAAAAAAATCCCCTTATGGCCCTCTACTCTCATCTTCGTAAAACATCTCCATACAAAACCAAAATATTGTTGTTGTTATACGAGCAGCTGTATTAGTATAGTGTAGATACCATTTAAAACATCTAAGCATTTTAGCTAGTGCCATTTAGCATCTCAATTCATGATAGCATAACTTTTTTAACAGTTAGTTGGCTTAAACAAGTCACTTTTTTTTTTTTTTAACTTATTGTCAAGTTAGCTAACAAACAGTGTAGTCTTGGCTTTAGGAGTAGATACCCATGATTCATCACTTCTTATTTGCATAAAATCTCTGGGTCCTTCTTCATTTCTCACTATAACTGAGGTACAGTACTGAGCTGGTATGATTATTACCTTTGTTTCCTTATTTAAGTTTGGGATCCCGTGGAGTGAGGTAATCCACAGAGAAGAAAAGTTATACACCATTTTTCTTTTCCTTTTCCATGAATTACTCTATCTGATGAGGCCAATTCTCATTAATTTTCTATTTGTTGTACAACGTCAGGGCTCTGTTTCTGAATCAGTTTATTTATTTATTTTTTGGTAAGAGGTAATTAAGTGGCTGATAGTTTTCTTACCTGTTTCAGGTCTTTACCAAACTGTTAGCTTAGTGAGGCCTTCCCTGGTCACCTTGTCTAAAATTTTACCTCCTCCCTACCCTACTACATTCTTATCCCCCTGGTTCTGTCCCCTTCTTAGCACTTATCATAATCTAATATAATGATGTTTATCGTTTGTTTATTCTGATTATTGTCTGTTTTCCTCATCAGCAGATAAGCCCCAGGGCAGGAATTTTTGTCCATCTTATTCACTGATGTATCCCCACCCACCCCATCCCACCCCCACCCCCCAATGGCTAGCACAACACCTGGTAAACAGTAGGTACTGGTTGAATGGGTAAGCGAATGAAACAGGTTTTTTGGTTTTTTTTTGGTAAGTTTTATTTATTTAAGTAATCTTTACACCCAATGTGGGGCTTAAACTCACAACCCAAGATCAAGAGTTGTATGTTCTTCCAGCTGAGCCAGCCAGGTACCCTGACACTGTCTTGCTTTTTACGAGGAGGCTGAGCTAGCATAGGGGACAGACATTTAGATGTTCCATGTTTCAGCTTCTACATCTTTGGCAGTGTAGTGTAGGGATTTCCCCAAACTTTGGTTCACAGGGCACTTAGGCCCCCAAAGCTAAAGTACTTATGTCCTAACAACTCAGTAGCTGTATGAAATGAAATGCACACCCATTGAAAGAAAAATATTTTAATTTTATTCTTTAGTACGGAATTATTTACTAATGGGGTGTGTGCATTACTGGTATCGTGCAACTTCTCAAACCTCAGAATCAGATTGCATACCAGCACCCTCAGTCCTTGTTCCATTTTGAGTTTTCACATGGAACTTGCTTTTTACCACAGTGCTGAAAAACAAACAAACAAACAAAAAAAACCCAGCTTCACAAGGTATCATCATAGGAATTCAATGTATTCTAATGTAGAAGCTGAATTTGAGCTACCAGTTCAGATGGTATCTGACAGATGTGGAGTACTGCTGTGCTTCCATCCACAATTTAAAATATCTTTTAGTACCCCAGCTAGCTAGTTCACTGCTGCATCCTGAGGAGTTTTGGTGCAATTTCAGAACAGTGGGTAAAGCAACCAGATGCATAGCTTTTGGAGTTGTATGAACTTGCACAAGGTTTCCCCTCCATAAGGAAAATAACAGTATCTACCTCACAGTTTTTGTTTTGCTTTCTATTATTGTGAAATCTTAAACCTACATGAAAATACATACAATAAAGCCATGAACCCTGTCTCTTGTCACCAAGTCCCAAGAATCAGTCACTTTTGGCCAACCTTATTCCAGCCATACCCCATATACCCTGTTCCCTATAATTAGGATGTAAATCCTAGAATTTTGCCTGTAAATGTTTCAGCAATTTTTTTTTTTTTTGGTGGAAATTGTGTGGAAATCAAATGTGGAAATTGTGTGGAAATCAAATTGTGTGGAAAATGTGTGGAAATCAAATGAGTTAATATGTGCAAAGTATTTAGCAGAGTGCTGACCATCCTGAAGTGTTAGGTATTATTACTGTCACCTCAGCACCAGTAGCTCTTCTATATGTGAAGCACTCAGTACCTCCTCTCCAGGGATGTGTCATCATAAAGCAGAGACTGATGTGTTTTATGTGATTTTCCCCAATATAAAGGCATATCCATGACCACAGGGAATAGGGCTGCTGCAAATGGACTTACAATCAGATTTTAGCAAACACTCTTTTCATAAAGAACTCACCTTGGAGAACACAAGGCATTTGCATGGCATCGGATGCTTTTTATAAACAACTATGCCACATCAAATATAGTCTGATTTCTTGGTTCTAGGTAGAAATATTCTCTGGGTAGGGGAGAAGCTTAAGTTTTTGTTTTTGTTTTTGTTTTTTTTACCTCCTGGCACTTCATATGTAGCAGGGTTTTGCTAAATTAAGTGTATCAGAATGCTGCTAATCTATTACAGCACAGTTATGGAAAAACTGGGAAAAACCAGTTTAGGGAGATAGGTCACACCTTCATGAACCACCATGCATACACATTTGATTGTGAGGGGCACAACTCCTAATTTATCCCGCTGTTCAGCTATGAAGTATACAAATGACTGTAAGGGCAAGAAACAACCTCTATTTTCTATCAATGATTTCACATAATTCTCCTTTCTCTCCTGGGGCTTGATTAAAATGTAACTGAAATTGTTCCCATTTCAGGGCTTCTAGGTCCATCATCCTGAACCTAGCCTAAGGCTCCCCTGTGAGTGAGGAATGATGCCTGGAACATTAAGCACTTCTCTGACTTCCATGCCACAGCAGCAAAATTCTCCATTTAGCTCTCCTGAATTTGCTTGCTGTGGAACCTAAGTGATTATCTGTGTTCAACAAAGTTGAACAGATTATTGATTTGTACTTTTTGATTTAAAGTCTATTTGGTTTACTAATCTGAGAGAAGCCCTAACTAAAATTCTTTGGGTTTTACTTAGCCCAAGGGGAAAATGTACAATCATCTATAGCCAGCATCTGTTTCTTTAGGCAATGAGTGTATCTTAGACTGGGAGATTGTTATGAAATTTTATTAGCATATCTTCTGTCACAGCATTCATTTCATTACAGTCTGCTATCAACATTACATCAAAATTTCCACTTAGCTTCTCCCAAAGATGACTAGTCATTTAATAAAAGGAGCAAATGAAGGGGCACCAGGGTGGCTCAGTCGGTTGGGTGTCTGACTCTTAATTTAGGGTCAGGTCATGATCTCACAGTTTGTGGGTTTGAGCCTCGCGTCGACCTCTGTGCTGACAGTGCAGAGCCTGCTTGGGATTCTCCCTTTCCCCCTCTCTCCTGCTTGTGTTCTCTCTCTCTCAAAATACATAAAGTTTAAAAAAAAGGAGCAAATAAAAATAATTTGGCAAACAGAGCAAAATGGCTAGAAGTAACTCTATTAACTTCCATGTAACTCAGGAGGGTGAGGACTCAGTAAAATCACATTTGTCAGTAGCTTGTTCAGGGAGTAAATACATGTGACATATTGTGTTACATACTTGAATACTCTATGGTACTCTAACAGTTTTTTACAGGGTTAATGGAGTCACTGACTCATAAATACACTCAGCCTTGATCAACTTCTAAAAAAGACCTTATAAATAAGGTTTTGGGGGAATTTTAATCCATATTCTTTACCAGTGACCTGCTCATTATCTCCCAAACCTCACTACATAAAACTGTCTGGAGCAGGTGAATTATTAAAAATGCCAAGAACCTTCTTGCCACTAACACTCAGTTCCAGGGCCAGTGAAACGGGGCTGTGGTGGGATCTGAGTCTCCTGCTTGTCCAGACTTTCTGTCTACTTTTAAAGTAAAAAAGAGCACAGGATTCAATACTAGGACTGAAAAAATAGTAAATACTCAAATGTGGGTATCAATTAGATGAAAATCTAAGAAAAACACATGGTCAGAGAAACAGGTAACAGAGTCTAAATTAATAAAATGCAATCCTTCTCATATCTGCTCTGTCTTCTGCTTTCCTGGTAAGAGAAACTTTTTTGGTTACTAAGGCAGTGGTGATCTAGTGACCTACCTGTGTATTCACTGCATATACAGGTATACCAGTGTATTACTGGATATGCACGTATGTTCAAGACTGCTTAGTGGCCAGGGTCAGAGGTTTCATTACTGCTTTGTTCCTTGTGCAGCTGTCCTCTTATGTTCCTAGACTGATACAGGCAAGATAACGTGGATCACATCTGGGAGTCCCTTTCAGGATCATTAAAAACCCAAGTGTGGGGGCGCCTGGGTGGCGCAGTCGGTTAAGCGTCCGACTTCAGCCAAGTCACGATCTCGCGGTCCGTGAGTTCGAGCCCCGCGTCGGGCTCTGGGCTGATGGCTCAGAGCCTGGAGCCTGTTTCCGATTCTGTGTCTCCCTCTCTCTCTGCCCCTCCCCCGTTCATGCTCTGTCTCTCTCTGTCCCAAAAATAAATAAACGTTGAAAAAAAAAAATTTAAAAACCCAAGGGTGGTAAATTCAAGATGACCACAAATTTTCTGCTATTCCTCCCATTGAGAGGGGGAGTCTAACTTCCTTCCCACTTAAATCTGAGTCTGTCTGAGTGACCTGCTTAACCAAGAGAATGCAATTTAAGTGATTCCTGGGACTTCCAAGCCTAGGTCATCTGAAGCTTTGCAGCATTTGCCTTATCTTGGGACAGTCTTGTTGGGAAACTTGAGCTTGTAGCTAAGAAAATCCACTGCCATGAGACTGCTGTGCAGGAGAGGCCAGATGTAGGTACTTCAGTTGATAGTGCCAGTTGAGCTCAGCTTTCCAGCCCTTGCTGCTGAGATATGAGATATGGTTATTGTTTGAAGGTGCCAAGTTTTAGGCTGCCAAGTTTAGCAGCAGATAAACTTAACACCACAGCATGACTGCCCCTCCTAGAATTAGAGCCAAGTGGTCTTGGAGGAGAATGGCTGGCATGTTGTTAAATGTATAAATGAACTGGGTCAGCCAAGGGCTGGTCAAGGTCACAGCTAGTCTGGAGGAGACCACTGAGAGTGATGATGGCTTTGTTGAAGGGAAACCAAGACCCATGAGGGGTGTTAAGGAGAGTGTTCAAGAGGAATCTGAGCATGTAAGGTTTTGTCTGATTGCTGTATAGGATGGATTACTTCAGTGATTTTGGGGAGGTATTAGGAGAGGAAGAGATCCAGAAAAATGGTTTTAGTTCTCCAGTTTGAATACTAAGTTTTTTAAAAGACTGACTCTTTTCAGAGAAGAAGGGAAGAATGGGGCCAGAGAAAGAGGCTATAAAAAGAGGTGCTGTAGTCCCATACCTGGAATATCAGAAGAAGTGAGCAAAAGGAAGATGACACTGGGGTATATGCGGGGATCTCATGAAACTAAACACTAGCAAGTTGGCCATGGGATAAAGTAACCACTCATTTGTGTGCTTGGCATAGTTGCAATTAAGCTTGCTATTCTGGGGTAATTATTAAGAACATTCTCTTTCATTCTTGAAAAGTGTCTGGTTTTGGATAATAATGTGCTTGCCTTAGTTCTGGGGGCCTGTGTAGCTTAGTGGAAGAGAGTTTGAACACACTGTATAATTTCATTTAGATAACAGAAGGGGTTTATTGACAGCTGTGGGATTTTACTAACTAACACTTGTCTTTAGACTTGATATTTTGTATGTTCACTCAACAAATATTTAATGAGGGGCTCCTGGGTGGCTCAGTTGGTTAAGTGTCTGACTCTTGATTTCGGCTCAGGTCATGATCTCATGGTTGTGAGACTGGGCCCCTGCCTTGGGCTCTGCACAGAGTGTAGAGCCTGTTTCTTTCTCTCCTCTCTTTCTCTCTCTCTCTCAAAAAGAAAATTTATGACAGCCTATGTTCTTTCATATGTGTGACTAAATTCCTGGGGAAGGTAGGAATTAAAAAGTCTTTTAGGATTAGAAAAGTTATCAGAGGGGATCCCATTGGCTAAGATAGCTTTAGGTTTTGGTGTATCCCCTTTTTGTCCCTTGGCTCAAAGAGCATTGCCTGTTATAGAAATAGAAAACTAAAAAGACACAGCTAGACCCCAAAACAAGATACACATATCCATGGGCCAGAAATGGAACAGAAAGGTAAAGCATTGAGGAGGGCTGAAGCCACAGGCCAGCAGGACATCCAGTCTGGAGGCGGGCAGCAGGCTGAGATGGTAGCCCAGCTCTGGCAGGGCAAAGGGTCTAGTAATACTCAAAAGAGCTAGGGACAGGAACCAGGCTCATAGCTTGAGGTCAGGGTCTCAGGGGATGGAGGAGGGAGGCTCTTCTGCTTGTGAAAGTAGAGTAAAAAAGTGTGTCATTGTTAGCTGCTGCTTGGGGCTACAGTTTTTAGCAGGTGGGAAGTCCAAGGAAGAAGAACAAAGTCATGGTGTGATCAGTAACTGACCACGCCACCCACGTATCTTTCAACATTCAATAATCTGTCTCTGTAGCAAAAGCTTCAATGTACCACTTTAAGATATAGTTCTAGACTAGCATACTGGTGGAAAGCACTGAAAACCACTAAACAGGAAAGGAGGAAACCACACAGAGAGAACTATCTCCCATTTACAATGAACCTGCCAATCAAAATTGCAAAACATATGAGGAAACCTAATACCAAAAACAGCAATTTGATTTTGAAGATATTCTAGATCTGTGTTATCTATTATGGTAGCCACTAGCCACATGGATTATTTAAATTTAAATACAAAGCAAAATCAAATAAAATTCAAGCACTCAACTGCCTCATGTGACTAATGGCTTACCATACGGGACTGCTGAGATACAGATAATTTTCTTCACTGTAGAAAGTGCTGTAGAACAGCACTGTAGATAGTGCTGTTCTAGATGAAATATATTTTAGGGAACAGTCTAACAAATATTTTAAAGTAAGTATGTTTATGATGCTCTAAAGATAAACAAACTAGTATCTTTCACTTGAAAAACAGAATTTATAATACAAAGAATGCAAAAATAAGACAAGAATAAGAAAATTTGCCAATTAAAATTAAATTAAATTCATTAATTGAAATACATTCATTGAAATGAAAAATAAACTTAATACATTGAATAAATCTTAAACAGTGATTCAGTAATCAGCGAATTAGAAGACAAAACCGGAATTAACCCAGGTAGAGCTCAAAAGACAAAGTGAAATATCCTTACAAAAACTAGCAGAAAAGGAGGGTTGTAGATTATTTTTGGCTTGAATAATTCAGGGTTTTGGCATTAATTTGAGATAGTCTGAACAGCCAAAAGCAGTAATTCAGAAAAATAACATGTGAAAAAAAAAATCAAAAGCCATCTTCTGAAAGAGATAAACTGAAAACACCTAGCCAGTCACTAGGTAGCATTGCTGTCAGGAGCCACTGGAGCTGGGACTCAGCACTTCCAGAACTGTGTGGGCTGTGACCTTCCAGGCTGCTGGAGCGGAACTGAAGCCAGCAACACATGCCCCATGTAAAGAAGGTGAAGTAGGAATGTCAGCTATCACCTGGCAAAAGCAGCCATTTGAGGGTAGACTGAGGGGAAGAAGGAGAATGTATTACTAGTGCTTAGAAACCAGTTTGCCTGAGAGAGGCAGGAAGATGATGTCGATGCAGAAGGCCAAACCCATGTCAGCCCTTTGAACAGTCTGTTCTGTGCATACACCAGTAGGACTCTGGGAAGATCTGGGGAACAGGACATCCACGGAGGGTAGAAGGGTAGAATGAAAGGCTAGCCCTGCAGAATTCAGCATGCTTCCAACCTGCTGGTAGGCACTGAGGGAGGTGCCAGAAGGTGCTGCGGCAAAGGGTACAGGAGAGCTGGGAGGGATGTGGTGTGTGCAGCAAGGATTAGATGCTGCCTCTCTGGTTGTCTGGGAGCTGAGGAGACAAAATGGGAGGATGAGAAAGACATGGCTGATGGAGGCAAGTGAGCCTGCCTCTCACCCTTGAATACCATGCAATGCTTAACAGCACCCTGGCCAGGAAGACTCCTTATCAGAATGCTCTAGAATCATGCTGTCCAGGATGGCAGCCATTAGACACATGTGGCTAGTCCACATTTGATATCTGAAAACACTCTGCACAGGTCTTTCCTCCCATATCTTTTGATTTGGAGATGTTATTGCCAATTTTCCTGGGTCCCTGAGAGGCACCAATTATATGGCATATGGATTATAATTTTCAAAAACACAGTAAGCAACACTACATACCACATACAATTGTACCTTTTTTTGAAATTTCCAAAGACACATTAGGAACTTGCAGTATCTCACTGCCTTTGTTACAAACATTAGTTATCAGCATATGATACTATAATTGCTAACAGTGTAAGAAATTAAGTGTCATCTGGATTGACCCCATGACAGAACCTAAAAGGTGTTTTTGGAAGAGTTCCCTGATTTTAGCCTCTTGTTTGTCTCATTCTCAAAAAGCAGAATAGAGAGAAAAGCTGATCATAGGAGCTTTCTGATTGCCCAGATTCTGAAGAAATAGTACTCTCGTAATTAAATTGTAAGGAGTTAATTGTATTTAAATTGTATTTAAATTGCACAGTATTTGAGAAAAATCTGTCACTTCCAGAACTCACTCTGAGAACAAAACTGAAATGACAGAGTAATTAAAACCTGAAATACAGACGTTTTCAGGTGATTCTTGTCCAGGTTGGAATATAATGGCTTTTTACTTTCCAAATCTTTTGTTATTTTCCTTCACATGGGTGGGTCAGAAATATAATACCCAATTCACAGGGTCCCGGGTTATTACTCTGAGAAAGGGCAAGCAATTTTTTCCCCACTTTTTTTTATTTGCTTACATCCAGAGGTGGACATAAATCATCACCACCTACTGCTTTATAAAAATCCTTTTTAAAAAATTTTAATTGCACAAAATATATTCCTATTATTTTTTTGAGTATAGTTGACACATAATGTTACATTAGTTTCAGGTGTACAATTTAGTAATTTGGCAAGTTTATATGTTATGCTATATTCACTACAAATGCAGCTACCATCTGTTCTGTTATATCGCTATTACAATATCATTGGCTATATTTTGTATGCTGTACCTTTTATTCCTGTGAGTTATTCATTCCATAACTGGAATCCTGTATCTGTTTCTTCCCTTCACCCATTTTGCCCAACCTCCCAATCCCTTCCCTTCTGGTAACCATCAGTTTATTCTCCTTATTTATTGGTCTGATACTGCTTTTTATTCATTTGTTGTTGTTGTTTTAGATTAGATTGCACTTGTAATATCATCATATTCTTTTTTTTTTAACATTTATTTTGAGAGAGAAAGAGAGAGGGAGAGAGAGAGAGAGAGAGGGAGGGAGGGAGGGAGGGAGGGAGGAAGAGAGAATGAATGAACACACACATGAGCAGGGGAGGGGCAGACAGGGAGGGAGGGAGAGAATCTCAAGAGGTTCCATGCTGTCAGCACAGAGCCCCATACGGGGCTCCATCCCATGAAACGTGAGCTCATGACCTGAGTCCAAATCAAGAGTCGGCTGCTTAACCAACTGAGTCACCCAGGCACCCCTGATTATATTCTTAATGTTAAAAATCTAAGTAATGTAGAAAAAACAAATATTCTTGTTATTCTTCTTATCCCCATTTACTCTGCTGCCCTGAGAAAACTGGTTACCTATTTTTGTGTCCTTCCTGAGAGACGCTGCCTCACTTACACACCAACCTTGAAATACATAGTTTAGGTTAACCTTTCCAAAGATATTATAGCATTGTTCAGTTTTTTAAATTTATCCATATCTTTTGGACAACATTCCACGTTAACACCAAGGAATCTTACCCCTTTTAACTGCTGGGTTGTATTCCCTTGCATATTTATTAAACCATTCCTCCCTCTATGGGCACTTAGGATGTCCTACTCTTCACTATTACAAATAATGCTGCAATGAACTCCACCTTTTATAAGAAGGCTGAATGGAGACAGAGACAGTGAACACAATCGTAACTTTCCAACCAGTAGGGAAAAAGAAATGAAATTATGATGGAAATGCACAACACTGGAACAAGGATATATTGGCTAACTGGTGCCAGGTATAGGAGATCCTTCTTTGGTATTGTGTGAAGACTTCCTTGGTGACCCAATTTATCCATGAACTAAAATGCCAAGTGAAAAGCATGCTTTCTAAGCATATCAGATATGAGGAGTTTATGCAAGGAGGTAAGCAACAATATGACTGCATTAACATATGTGGATTGCTGTGCGGGTGGGGAGAACATAAACAGGACTGTGTGTTGAATCTTTGTACTCCAACAGGGAGCCCTGTGTGTCTTAAAATGCCTCTGGGAAACCCAGTGAAATAAAGGGGCTTCTCGATCTTTGTAGAGTTCCTTCTGATTCTTATTTGTGTAACTACTTACTGTATCTCAAAGAAGGGTCGTAAAATTAGGTTTGGCATTTAGGCCCATGGCCAGGAAAAGTCAGCCAGAACCCAGGATTAAAATGGTCTGAAAACATTACTTTCTCTCTGTATAGGAAGAAATTTTTGGGATGAGCCATTATGTTTTGAGGTATTTAGCCCTATAATCCTAACCCTAACCACAGGGATGACCAAACCCACTCTCTTATTTGGTAGAGAAGGTAACCAGAGCCCAGAAAGGGAAGGTGACTTGGGCAGTGGCACAGAGCAGGTTAGTGTGAGAGCCAGGAGCAGGGCTACCCTGAACCAGCCTCTGCTTCTCATTACAGCAGTGAGAAGCATCCCTCTCCAACACCACCCAGTGTGTCAACTGTTCTCATGCTTCTGTCTGGAAGTGCTATCTCTGCTCACCACTTTCTTAGCCATGTGACTAACATTTTTCCATTTACACAAAACCTCTCTGTCCTTGGTTACAGGGCACAGATAAAGATGCTCAGTCAGCCAGGGTTGTTCCCAGCTTTATGGTGTCTACTGTAAGATTAATTTTTATCTGATGCTATGCCTCTGCATATACTTGAAGCACAGCTGTCCAGCAAAACCACACCATACAACTTTGCCTAAAGAGGTTATTAATTTCCCTATTAAAATCAATTTTGTGGGGCATCTGGGTGGCTCAGTTGGTTAAGCGTCTGACTTCAGCTCAGGTCATGATCCCACAGTCTGTGAGTTCGAGCCCCGCGTCGGGCTCTGTACTGACAGCTCGGAGCCTGGAGCCTGCTTCGGATTCTGTGTCTCCCTCTTTCTCTGCCCCTGCCCACCCCCATCTCTCTCTCTCTTTCTCAAAAATAAACATTTAAAAGTTAAAAAAAATTTTTTTTTGCAAACTCTTGGGGAATGAGCAAGCTTTGGCCCCCATTTTTCCCACCTTGGTCTGACTACATCTAAATATGTGAATCCTCTGACCATCTTCTCTTATTTATTTTATTTATTATTATTTTTAATGCTTATTATTTATAATTATAAATTTATTATTTACAATGTTTACTATTTATTATTTTTGAGAGAGAGAGAGAGAGAAAGAGAGAGAAAGCACAAGCAGGGGAGGGCAGAGAGAGAGGGAGACACAGAATCAGAAGCAAGCTCCAGGCTCCAAGCTGCCAGCACAGAGCCTGACACGGGGCTCGAACTCACAGACCACGAGATAATGACCTGAGGTGAAGTCGGCCACTTAACCGACTGAGCCACCCAGGCTCCCTCCCTCTTCTCTTCTTTTGCCTTGGCTCTAACTCTTATATTTACTGATTTCATTCAGGGCCATGTTACTTTTGTTGTGATTCTGATAGATGTAAAAATGGCTGCAGCTCTTCTCTTCACAGAATTTATGTCCCTTGCATATGACTTTGAAGAGGTGAAGTTTATTTTCCTACCTCTTTAACCCGGGCTGATTTATGACTTGCTTTGGCCAACAGAATATGGTGGAAGTGACAGTGTGTCAGCTTTGAGTTCAGACTTCAAAGGGTCTATACATTTCTATATATGTTTGTTCTCCTAGACACCTGCTCAGCCTCCATGTGAACAAGCTTATCTAGCTTGCTGGAGCATGAGAGACCATGTGGAGCAGAGATGAGCTGTCTCAGATTAGCCAGACCTCCAACTCCTTTGGCAGCTGAGTACAAAGGCATGAGTCAGTCCAGCCTGTATAGCTGGTGTGTAGAATTGTGAGCTAAATAAATGATGGTTGTTTTAAGCCACTAAGTTTAAGCAGCAAACGCTAACTGATACAGATCCCTTTATTTCTATCTCCAGGAATGTTTATTAAATTGGGCCTCTCAGAGCAAAGGGAGTATGTTTCCCACTTAGTTCTATACATTAACTGGATTAGTAACTTAACGGAAACCTAAAAAAAATTATTTTCTTGAGGGGAAAGGGAAATGGGAAATACTGATGAAAATCTGATTCCTACTTTTCTTTTACACTCAGCCTAATTCGACCTCTACAGCCTGTGATTAAGAAAATAAATAGAAATCCACAGGATGTAGGGCATGCCATTAATCAATACTAATAAGTAAGGATAGTAGAACAAGCAGCAGAAAATCCTCTCCTGACAAAAGATTGTACAAAAATATACAAGGAAAATTATCTAGAGACAGAGCAAAAACCTGTACTTTTTCGAACATCTTGGCTGTCCTGATTTTTGCTGCCATTTCTTTGCCACTATCTTAGGCTCTTACCTTTGAGCCTGCCTCAGTTGCTTTAGAAAAACAGTAGCTCATCATCCCGCTCCAGACTCTCTAGCAGGGGAGGGATGGGGGGGTATGCCACCTGACTGCTATGACCAGGGCTGTTTTAAGTCTTTCTTAATCCCTAGACACTAACTTTTGGAGGCTCTCCCCACACCACATTTACATGTTAAAATGTGTCCACATCTCACAATTTAAAATAATTTACACATAATTGTAAGGTTCAAATTGTACTTGACTAGCTGACATAATACCATATATCACAGCCAGCTAATTACACATTTTAATGTTACTTTGCAGTTTTCTTTCTGTATTTTGGAGTCATTAATTTTGCTGCTGATCTACAGGTCTGAAACATTTTCATAGGCCCTTGAAGGGACCATAGGTTCTGGGCTCTGGGTTTGTAGGTAACTAATAGGGAAGTTATCCTGGCCTAGTTAAGGTGCTGAGAACCAGGATAAAGGCCCTGGAGGTCTTGCCCTGAGGGTTCTCTGACTTAACCAAGACTTGGCCCCAAGTAAAGTAGATGAAAAGAATTGTGGAGTTTGGATCTTTTCAAAATTCCAAGGCTTTTTCCTTTAATCCACCATAAGGGTGAGCATAGATAGTTATCTGAGGTCATCACCACCTTCAGCCTCTGGCAGCAAAGAAAGCCTGAATAGATAGTCCTGGTTCCTACTTGCAGCTGACCTCGGGTTGAGTTCTTACATTCCTTCCCTAGCAAAGCCAGGATGGTCTCATGATGGACATGGTGATCTCCAGAACAAAGCAGGACTTGGGAATAACAGGTATCCATCAACTCAAGGCTGATATTAGTCTACCCAGAGTGATCATGGGGTTGGCACAGAGGATTTCCTCCATGAGCTTGGACCTTCTCTGCTGTGTCAGAATGCTGTGTTTTTAATGTTCACTAGAGACTATAGTGGCTTGCCAGAACCTTGCAAGGCATACTTTATAGCTTGAATAGGCAAAACATTGAACTATCAAGTGGCTTCTGTGGTTCAGCAATCTTCAGGTCATTTGGAACAGTCTAGTTTTACAGTAACTGCTCCCCTCAGGTCTCTTTAAAGAAACACCTTAAGAATCAACTCAAGGGTGGTATTTTACCTGGCTTCTCAAACTCTCTTGGGCATACAAATGCCCTGGGAATACTGTTAAAATGTAAATCTGATTCTAGGTCTAGGGTAGGGTCTTAGAGTCTGCATATCTGTCTCTGACATTGATGCTGAAGTACACTTTGAATAGCAAGCCCTTTATAGTTTACCAAGAGCCTCCTACACACCTTGGTTCATATGATTAACCTGGCAACTATATGAAGCATTAGCATCCCCATTTCACAAAAAAGCAATAGGCTCAGAGTGTCTTGCTTTAAAGCTACTAGCTAGTAAACGGCAGAGCCAGCATTTCTGATCCAAGTCTTTTGGTTTCTAGTTCAGTGTCACTGCCATTCACTCACAGCCCCAGACATTTTTTCTTACTACTTTACCTCCCATGTCTTGAGGTCATTTGTCTCGAGGTTAAAGTCCAGAGTTAATTTCATCCTTTTCAAACCTTTGAGCTGATAACCTGATCCTGCTTTTCATGCTACAAGGCAGTTGGAAAAGAAAAGATTTTCAAAAGCATTCTATAAAAGGCTTACAGTGGTTTTGTCCAATGTGATTATGCCTGCTAGGAAACCAATCATGCTTGGAAACACTGTTCAGAGCAGTTAAAAAAAATAGGCTTTCCACTGGGGTTGGCAATTAGAGGGTTTCAAATGCGACAGAGACAGAGTCTCAGATCCACACACTTGGTGACAGACTGCTGTTTTCTGTTCCCAACAAAAATAAAAGACTATGGAGCCAGCAAGCCATGGTCTGCCTGTGGAAACAAAGATGGATTTAATTTTGAGGGAGTACCTATTACATGCCAGACACTCGGCCAGGTGCTTTGCAAACATCACCTCCAATCCTAATAGCAAGGCTGAGAGGGAAGTTACAGTACCCCAATTTTACAAATTAAGAAACTGAAGCTCAGCAAGGTTAAACAATGAGGGCACTGCAGTGTCTTACTGAATACATCAGGGCTGACTGTATCTAACCACTATACCACACTTCCTCTGAAAATGAAAATCAGGCAAGTTAAAGGGCAAAGAGACTAAAACTAATTTAATTCTGGTAGCTCCTAATTCAGGGAAGCAGGGACACTCACCTTCTCCCATGGTTATTCCTTTGGAACACCAGTTGTTGGATTGTGTCAGACTGCCACCCCCCCCACCCCCAACCTTCTTTTATTAAAAAATCCTTACTAAAAAGTTACAAGAAAAATATAATGAACTTCTGTACTTTTCTGTACTTTTCCCACATTTCTATGTGTACTTGTGTAATGTTTTTTCCCCTGAATGATTTAAAAACCAAATAAATTTTATCCTTAAAAACTAGGAACGAAGGCATTCTCTTACATATCCACAGTACAATTATGATCAGGAATTTTAATGACAAAATTACTGTCTAATAAATTACTTATATGTCAAATTTCACTTATATTTCAAATTTCTCAATAATGTCCTTTATAACTATTTTTTTTTTTTCTGACCCAGGGTTCAATCCAAGATCATGCAGTGCATTGCCATGTCATATCCCTTTAGTCCCTTTTAATCTGGAACTGTTTCTCAGTCATGTTGATGTTGATCTAGCACTTTTACAAGTCATTGGAAAGGATGTCACTAAAGTTTGAGGGATCCTGAGTGCACCTCACTGAATGAGTGGATACCATGCTATCCTCTCCTTAGTCTGTCAAATTTGCCACCTGCTTCTGCTGACTCTTTGAGAGACAAAGTGTCCAACTTGGCAGGGAATGCTGGATGCTCTTTACAGAAGCCAAGGCCCATTTTTGATTCAGTCTTCAAGCCTTCCCATCCCCGCACCTGGGTGAGCCAGATGGTTCTTAAAGCAGCACTTCCTCTTGGCACCTCTTCATTTCTGAGGCATTCAGGGAGGGAGTTATGCTCTCAACAAATCCCTCCCCTCATTAAAAAAAAACAAACAAAAAAACCAAAAAACAGATTGTTCCTAATTTAAAACTCTTCCTGGTTTTCTTTATGAAATCCTTGGCGAAGATTAAGAAGTCCCCAAGTCAGTGGTCACATGATTAGTTTCTGGCTTATGACCTGACGAGGTTCTTAATGGTTTTAAGGCAATTAAGAACATTAGTCAGGGGTGCCTGGGTGGCTCAGTCGGTTGGGCATCCCTTGATTTTGGCTCAGGTCATGATCTCAGTATTGTGCCTGGCATCAGGCTGGAGCATGGAGCCTGTTTAGGATTCTCTCCCTCTCCCTTTGCCCCTCACCCCTGCACCCACTCTCTCAAAAAAAAAAAAAAAAAAAAAGAATGTTAGATCAGCAATTAGCCTTTGGCTTATCAAAGTTCCCTTGCACTGACCTATGCCATGAGGATTGCAAACACCACATGAATTCTTTGTCATTCTTAATTTTTTGGATTCTGGAATTAAACATCCAGATTTCCATTCACTTTAACTATGGTTTCTCTGAGTAAATGTGGTACAAGATGAGAAAATCAGTCTTCCCTCACACTTTCTTAGCTGGTCTGCAAGAGGCAGTGCTCTACTTGCTGAAACAGCTTTTAACCTGTCAGAGTTAATTAGTACATAAGAATACAGGAGGCCCAGATTAGCCAGAATTTCAGATAAACTTTATCTAAAATTCAAATATTGTGTGGGCATACTTACACTAAAAAAATTGTTTGATGATTATCTGAAATTCACACGTAAATGAGCATCCTGTATTTTACCTGGCAATCCTAAGTCTAGGTCCCATAGATCACTTTTTACACTTACTGGAGACAGTTGTCACTAATGAGATTGAAAACAAAGGACAAGATTCAACCATTATGCCATGTCCATGGCTAGCACATGGACAACTGCATTGTCATATTGATACTGGGCTGATTTTTGATAAGTAAAACTAAACACTAAACCTAAATGCACACAATTTTCATGGTAGAGATTCACAATCCTTTATCTATAATTTCAAAAGGTAAAACCCTCTAAAAATGGCAAGTTTTTTTATCTAACTCACTAGGCAGCAATATTCTACCCACAGATGCTATTTATTGTCTTTATCTCCTTTAGCATAAACTGCATACTTTTTGCTACAGAAATATTTGTTTGGTCATGGAGTGCTGCTCTAGAACACCTAGGGGGTATGTATACCATAATATACCATACATATCATAATATGTGATATTTTATTGCCTTTTAAAATATGAAAACTTCTGAGTTGTGCATCTGACCTCAAGAGTTTCAAGAACTGTGGCAGATTAAAACATTAATATTCAGAAAAGACTATAAAACTGCATTGTCCAATATAGTAGCCATTAGCCACATGTGGCCACACTGAACATTTGAAATGTGTCTAGTCTGAACTGAGATGCACTGTTAATATAAAATACACATCAGATTTCAAAGACTTAGCATGGAAAAAGAATACGAAATATAACATGTTGAAATAATATTGTTTTGAAGACATTAGGTTAAATAAAATATATTATGAAAATTAATTTTACCCATTTATTTTTCCTAGTTTTTTTAAAAAAAGTGTTTATTTTTTTATTTTGAGAAAAACAGTGAGCATCAGCAGGGGAGAAGCAGAAAGAGAGGGAGAGGGAGAGAATCCCAAGCAGGTTCCGCATGGTCAGCACAGAGCCCAACTTGGGGCTTGATCTCACGACTGTGAGATCCTGACCTGAACCAAAATCAACAGAAGCTTAGCCGACTGAGCCACCCAGGTGCCCCTTTCCTAGTTTGAATGCAGCTACTAACAAATTTAAAATTACTCATGTGGATCCTATTATATTTCTGGTGGACAGCACTGCTTTAGAGACTAATTGTAAAACTCCTTAGAGCTGTGAAAACTGGATAAAAAAGTGATGTGGGTCATGGAGGCATAGTTAGTTGCTGAGTCCAACTAAAGCTTTGGTCTCCCAACTTGTGGTCTAGTGCTTTTTCCATTTCTCCTTAAAAGACCTCATTCCAGCAAGAAAATCCTCAAATGATAGGACTCTCAACAGTCTTCAGGCTCCACACTTGGCACTGGAATTCTAAGACCACTTCCAGAGTCTGCTTGAATATCTGTGATCCCTGCTGTTGGAAGTAGTAAAATCAAGCACCAACTTGGAACTAACAGTTTCAGGCAGAAGAAGATGAGATGGAGAAAAGCAAATGAAAAAGATTTTTACCTTCCTAGTTCCATTTGATCGGATATTTCCCAACAAATTCAGAACAAAAGAGGCTGGGAGTGCCCTGCATGAAAGGCGGCAGAATTTCAGCCAGAAACTCTGGTAGAGGTAAGCTCCTCCAACAACTCCAACAATGTTGGAAATGTGTCAAGAGGTGGAAACTCACATTTAGCAGAGAGAATGGAGATGCGTCTTACTCTGGTTGACAAATGGCACAAAGGTCCACTACCTTCAGAAAGATAACCTCTTAGAAACAAGGTATTCAGTTAATCAGATCCTAGTCACCTGAGGGAATGGGAAGTACTATCACGGTGGGAAGGGAGTCATTTGTTCAGCACTAACTACAACTCCCACCACAGGAGGCAATGGAAAAGGACTTCTCGCCCATCAGAACACACTCTATTTGGCTGAACTCAGGGAGAAACAAATCTCTAAGGGGATAAATAAGGGCAAAGAACTTTAGGGGACAAAACTAAGCCACCAGCTAAGTGGAAGCCACCCTGTTAAAGTAGATGCAAACTAACCCCCTCTCTTAAAAAAAGATTTTAAATAATCTCTAAACCCAATATGGAGTTTGAACTTACAATTCTAAGATTAAGAGTCCTATGCTCCACTGACTGAGCCAGCCAGGTGTCCCTGCAAACTCCTTTTTGATGTGTCCATGCCAGGTCTGGGGAGCTCCCAGGGACTGCCATTCCCAGGCACTATGCATTTAGCAGTGGTCTTGGTTTCTCCCATCAGTTGAGAAGACAAGATTCAAAGTCATAAGAGAGAAGGAAACTCATGAGATGTTGTCTTGACAGCATTCCATTTGGTCTTGATAAAAGCACAGACCATCAGAAAAGCTAAATAAACATCTGTAGCCTCGTCCTCAGCATCCTGGAATGACCCAGAGCAATTTGAGAAGGTTCCTGTAGCTGGGGAGGCTGCTGTAATTTTTGACACTATGGAGGCGCTTGCTTTACAGATAATTTTAGCTGTTTGAAAGCACTGTTGGCTGAATAAAAAAGAATGAAATCCTGCCATTTGTAACAACATGGATGGAGCTACAGAGTATTATGCTAAGTGAAATAAGTCAGAGAAAGACAAATCCCATATGATCTCATTCATATGTGGAATTTAAGAAATGTAACAGATGAACATAGGAGGAAAAAAGAGAGAGGCAAACCATAAAACAGACTCTTAACTGCAGAGAATGAACTGAGGGTTGTTGGAAAGGAAGCGGGCAGGGGGATGGGTTAAATGGGTGATGGGTATTAAGGAGGGCACATGTTGTAATAAGCACTGGGTGTTATATGAAAGTGATAAATCACTGAATTCTACACCTGAAACTAATATTACACTGTATGTTAACTAACTGGAATTTATTATTTTTTATTATTTTTTTAACTTTTAAAAATATTTTATTTATTTATTTATTTATTTATTTATTTATTTATTTATTTCAATATGAAATTTATTGTCAAATTGGTTTCCATACAACACCCAGTGCTCATCCCAACAGGTGCCCTCCTTAATGCCCATCGCCCACTTTCCCCTCCCTCCCACCCCTCATCAACCCTCAGGTTATTCTCAGTTTTTAAGAGTTTCTTATGGTTTGCCTCCCTCCCTCTCTGTAACTTTTTTCCCCCCCTCTAACTGGAATTTAAATAAAAACTTGGAAGAAAAAAAAAAAAGAAAGCATTGTTAGCTGCATTCACTCATTTACACAAACTAGCTGGGTGCCTGGGAAGCATTGGGGTGGGGAGAACTTGGCCAAGGAGTCACACAGGGCTTGGTCTGAATTTTGACTTAACTGAAAAAGTTTATCACTCTCACTTACTTTCTCAGTTTCTTCATTAATAAAATGGACAAGAAAATATGTCCCAGAGGGTTCTGTCAGGTATAAATGAGACACAGGTAAAGCTCTTGAAGGGTAACTACCTGAAATGTCAGTTTGGTCCTTTTACATGTGACCCTAAGTCCTTTCTCACAGAGGGGTAGCCAGCTGTCCACCTTTCCTCTTCTCTTCTCAGCCCTTCTCTCCACCTTCATCCCTGCCCTCCCTCCTCTCTTTAACAGCACCACAGAGGCTTCATAATCCGCTACCTGTTACAAATGGAAGGGATACAGAATCCTGAAATGGAACATTTGCCATTTAGCTGATTTAATGAGTCAGAAATTGCCCACTTAGAAAAATTTTAAAAGTGTATGATTTACATCTTGACTAACATTTAAAACCTGCACTCTTTCCAACACTCAGCCAGAAGAGACACTTCAGAGCTCAGGGAGAGGGATCCTTGAAGTACACACTCATTCTCACCTCTGCCCTGCTCCCAGTATTTCTTAATGTGGGGGTAAGAAAGGGGAAGAAAGTCCTGGGAGCAGATTCAGTGTTCACTTGGCTCTCACTAGGAAATATGAGCTATAGTTTTCAAGTGATGGACAAAATCCAAGCTTCCTGATGAATGAACAAAAGAAAGACAGTCTATTAGTGTGGATAGCACTGTGCCCACTTGATAGGAAAAAAAGACACATTTATTATTCATTCCATTAGGCAGACACTCTTTTATCCATAAGAAAATATATACATATTTAATTTCTTCTACCTTTATGTCTTTCTAGGCCAGAGTTATTAACCCGGGGTCCTTGGATGGGTTTAAATGGACTCATAAAGCCATTAAAATTAAGTGCAGAGTTCATGTGTATGTGAAGGTTTCCACAAAGAGATTGTTTTAAGTCAATTCTCAGAGGGGTTTAAGACCTACCCCCAAACACACCCACAATGATGAACTACTGCTCTGTAAACTATCACAGAGCCCAGTCCCTTCTTCACTCCTAACAGGCTCTTTTGCTTTAAGCTAAGTCATGTAGATTTCATAACATCTGGGGCTGGGTGAGTCCTCATCAGGTAGGACTGTTCCATCCCAATATGTGTAGCATCACTGGCACCTGCCCATTAGTGAGTATCACTCACTAGTCACTGAGACAACCAAAAATGATCACATATATTTACAAGTCCCCCAAAGAAAGTAGTACCTCCTCTGGTTGAGATGATTAAGTTCACCTTCCCTGCTTCTATATTGTCATCAAGAAAATGAGAAAGGTAGGCAAGATGACCTCCATTGTTCCTTCCAACTCTATGATTCAGTAATATCTCACACATATCATCTCCTCTTTGAGTGTCATGCCCATTCCTATTCACCCCATTATGCTGACAGATGTGTGTTCTTTTGAGTGACCTGCACAGTACCATTAAAAAGTGTAAAACTGTGGCCTGTTCCTAGACTCAGTGCTGCCTATGGTTAGTTGTGTGACTTTGGGAAGTCCTTTAGTCTCCTGAGGCTTTGATGTCCATTAACTATAAACAAAATAAGTTGATTTGGAAGTTCAGTTCAGGTCTAAACTTAGATGGTTCTATGCAGTAATGAGGGTAGGGTCTATGGGGTTTCCTGCACCTCAAGAAAGTTTCCAGAAGTCTCTCTTCAAATATTACAACAAATCTACCTTTAGAAAAATGTGTATGTTGTCCTTACAAGGCTGAGTTAGAGTCAGAGGACCTAGCATGCTCTGTTCACTGCCCTAAGTGTTAGACTACAAATCAGATGTCTGATAAAGAAAAAAGGACACAAACGTCCTAGGTGAGGAAATATCCTATTTGGGTTTACTGATGACAATCTGGGAATCTGATGGCCTTAAGGGAAATAATGAGGCACAAAGCTCAGATGGCAATTCCTCTCCAAGGCCTACTTTAGCTCCTGAAGCAGAATTAAGAGCTCACAACCTAATGTCAATGTATTTTTACTATGTTGCATGAATTTCGCCAAAAATTTTAATCAACAATTTTGATCACTAGTTCACCTACTTACATCTTTACTAAAAATCTGAAAACTTTGTCTTCGAAGACAGACGTTGTGTTGAACTCCTCTTTGCCTCCTTGGTGCATACTTAGCATAGAGCCTAACACACACATTCAGATGAATGAATGAAAGGCGGCAGGTATAAGGCCAGCCTGTAGGCTAGAGAGAGGTGAAATGATAAAAACAAGCTTGGCTTGTTATTCTAGGTAGGGGCTGGTTCATGATAGTCTATCAATGTAGCCTTTGAGCTCTGCCTCCTCTAAGTCCCAGGAGAATCAGAGGAGTGCCTGGTGTGCTGATTACTCTTTTCCTGCAAACGAGACACTTCCTGAACTCACACACTAGCTGGGTGGTCCTTTGAAGCCAACTGAACCATACTGTTAATTCCTGCTTTCTCTTTTGTGAACAGCATCTAACAGGCAGAAAAGACCTACATTTTCTCTAGAGATCCAACACCATGTAAGAAATTATTTCCAAGCAATGACTTTTGAATCATTAAATTCAAGTATTTCGATTGAAAAATGATAGCCCTATAATAGGGAGGTTTGGGGCCTTGTGAGAGAGGTTGTGGACACAGCACTCGCTGGGTAAAAAGTTAGTATTTTCTAATGACACTTTGATGTAGCTGATTCGATTCCCTAGACGATTTGCCTCTGCAGGGCTGTCAAGCCCTGGTCATCTTTCTGTTTCCTAGTTCTTCCCTTTACATAGAACTCCTTACCCCCTTCATCAATTAGTTTGCTCAATCTTGCTTGGTTTCTCTAATTCTACTTGTTGGCCCCTTGGGGATGGTTGGGGTGGTATGGAGTAGGACAATGGGCATGGCATGACTGCTCAGATGTTTAGGTATGGTTTTGGGGTACAGAGCTAGGATATGTGATCATCTGAAGTAACTAGGAATGGTAAGAACCAAAGTCACAGAACATAGTATCCTGGTTTAAAGATCAAAATAGTGTTTTGTTTTGTGACCAAAAATCCCCCCAAAACTTAGAAGGTGTGCTTCAGTACCTCAATAATTCCATTACCAGTCCCTATGCCCAAGCTGCACAAGGAAGGTTGGGGCCGAGGTTATGGCCCCATGATAGAACTGTGTGCTGATCTGGGGTGGCTGGAGAATTGTGTGTATGTGGGGGCTTTCTTCAAGTAGGAAGAAAAACCCTGCTGCAAAAACTGGCTAATATGACCATAAAACAAAAGGTTTCAGCCACATCTAACTGCCAAGGTCTTTTTGAGAGCAGAAGGTGTCTATGATGCCTGCCTATTTCTGAGCGAGACTCAGAAAGTCCCTTTTCATGGATTAGGACCAATAGTTTCCAGTCCCCAACCCAGCTCCACCAGCTAAAAGCAGCAGTAGGTAGTGGAAAGGACACAGGCTTGAGAGGAAGATCTGGGTTCGAGTTACATCTGCCTCTGCAAAATAGCTTTGTGGCCCTCAGCAAGTCAAACTCAGCATTCTAATCTCATTATCTCTAAGTAAAGGCACTAAATGGGTTTCAAGGTCTTTTAGGATCTTTATTCAGATATCATTTATTGAGTACCTACTGTGTTCTAGATACTAGATTTTCTTTTTTTTTTTTTTTTCTTTTCCAACGTTTATTTATTTTTGGGACAGAGAGAGAGCATGAACGGGCGAGGGGCAGAGAGAGAGGGAGACACAGAATTGGAAACAGGCTCCAGGCTCTGAGCCATCAACCCAGAGCCCGACGCGGGGCTCGAACTCACGGACCGTGAGATCGTGAGCTGGCTGAAGTCGGACGCCCAACCGACTGCGCCACCCAGGCGCCCCGATACTAGATTTTCTAGGCGCTAGAGCTATAGCATTAAACACAAAAGACTAAATAATTCCTGTTTTTGTTTAGCTTATATTCTAGTGGAGGGAGATTGATAATAAAGTAAATTATACTGGGGGTGCCTGGGTGGCTCAGTCGGTTGGGCGTCCGACTTCAGCTCAGGTCAAGATCTCGCGGTCTGTGAGTTTGAGCCCCGTGTCAGGCTCTGGGCTGATGGCTCAGAGCCTGGAGCCTGCTTCAGATTCTGTGTCTCCCTCTCTCTCTGCCCCTCCTCCATTCATGCTCTGTCTCTCTCTGTCTCAAAAATAAATAAATGTTAAAAAAAAAAAAGTAAATTATATTGTAGTTTGGAAGGTGATTAGTATTATGGATGAAATACTGAAGAGTAGGGTAATGAGGACCAAGAAAACTAAAGCTGGAAACTGGGGGAGAGGACAAGTTGCAAATTCTCTGATACATGATCTTTTGGAATCTCAAAAGAATGCCTTCAAAAGAAAATCTTCTGAGGAATAGGGATATGATGCCCATTGTACTGACATAATCAAAAAGAGGAAAATGAAGTTTATCTTTCACAAAATAGCTGGGAATGATCTTAATTAGCATTTCTTACCTCTTAACTAGCTCATTTCCATAAGGAAAAGGTAGATCTCAATATTCGCTTACAGTTTGGGTTGGGAGTATTGACATGGAAGCGGCTTAAGCTCAGGAGGGGTGCAGTCTTATTGAGGACTTCCTAGTTACAACTAGGGATCCTTGGGAATCCCACAGAGTTTATAGGTGACAGGCAGCTTAGAGTTTTACAATTTAAGGCAGTATAATTACTGGCAGCTTCAGATTTACTGGTCAGGGAACTGCCTAATCACTCTAAATGGCAACAGGTCACTTCATAGCATTGTGAGAAGCCAACAGTTAAAAAGGACTCAATAAATGATCAGTAACTCACCAGAAACTCTTCCTCCTCCATGAATAAAGCACTCTCATTGTGCCAATGTTTGGTTATAAGTGTTCTGGAGGTTCTTTCCCTCTCCCTTCTCCCCCCCTCTCCATTTTTCCAGTCATCCATTCATATTCCCTCCCCTGCTCCCTCCCTCTTTCTTTGCAGAACTGGCTAACATATATATATATATTTAAGTTTGAGCTCCAGAACTAATTCATTTACATAATTTTCCTAATTGCAAAGAAGTGAGTAGAGGAAGGAAAGAAAAAAGCAAAGACTGGCATATAGCACACATATAGACAACTGGTGTTTGCCAGCCTGCAGACATCACACGATGCACTTATACTTAACAAATGCAAAAAAAAAAAAAACAAAAAAAACCAACCACTGGGTGGTGGCTCCCATTGACCATAATGCAAGTAATGGATTTCTTGGCAAACATTTACTGTTTGAGTCCCAGCAGTTAATTGGCTCCCAAATCTGATCCCAGAAAAGACAATGCTTGGAAAGGTCACCTGAAAATCAGGACATTTTCCAGAATGTGCATTATCTCGTAGCTTTCCAAATCCCTGTTATCGTATTATTATGTTATTCCATTCCTCATGGCCTCTTTTCTGAAAATTTAGGTATCTGTTCTTCAGACTCTCAGACAAAACAGATAAGCTGTTTGGAAAATAATATAAAACTTTACAACAGAGAAGTATTCGTAGGTTTCCTTTGTTGGCACCACTTACATGACTACAATTTGTAATAAAAGAGAATGTCTTCTTGTTATTAGATTGTATCACATCAACAGTGACACTGTGCATATGCACAGCTCTCTGGATTCATTCTGTAGGCTCAGGTAAAAATGTTTACAACATGCTATCTAGCTTTGAAGGGGAGCAAATATGATTTGTAAGTCAATCTTCTGTCCTCTTTCTTCCTCAACAATCACATTCCTAATTATTTCTACTGTATCCTCTACTATAGTACTTCTCAAACTTTTAGGTCCATATAAGTCAGATTCTATTCAGTATATCTAGGCTGAATCCTACATTTCTACAAGCTCTCAGATGATACTAATGCTACTTGGCGTTATGCTCCATGGACCATATTTTGAATAGCAAAGTTCTACATTTCCATGCCACACTGCCCTGGCCTGGGTCTGCATCATCTCACTGGACTTTATGATAGCTCACTCACCCTTCTGTTCCAAACTCTTCATCTCTTCATATTGTCCAAGAGGTCTTTCTGAAATGTAAATCTGAACCCATCAAATTCTCTTACCATTCCTACAGTGGCTCCACATTGCCTACTAAATAAAGTTTCAGCTTCTTAATTATGGCCTTTGGGCTCCTTCATGATTGGTTGGGCCCAGCACCTTGCCAGATTCTTTTGCCACTCCTCCATCTTAAGCTTGATGTCCTTGTATGGTAGCCAGGTTCTACAGTGATCGCAACAAGATATTACATCCTGTCTACTACCCTGGTGTGGTCTCCCCTCCCATGTTGCATAAGATGACCTGTGTAATCACCAGAATTTTGTGTGACTTCAAAGATTAGGTCATAAAAGATGTTTTGGCTTTTTCCTTGTCCTCTTTTGGATCATTTGCTCTGGGAGAAGCCAACTGTCATGTCATGAGGACATGTGGGCAGGCATATCAAGAAACCCACACGGTAAAGGACTGGGGCTTCTTGCCAACAGTCACATGAGTGAACCATTTGGAAGTAGATCCTCCAGTCCCAGTTAAGTCTTCAGATGACTGCAACCAAATAACAGACCTCTAGCTAGAACCCCTCAGCCAAGCCACTTCCAAATTCCTGAACCAAAGAAATAATGAGATAGTAAGTATTTGTTGTTTTAAGTCACTCAGTTTGGAGGAAATTTTTTGTGCAGAAACAGATGCTATTTACACAGTGTGCATCTCCCACAAACTGCTGGTCCCTCTTCTGGGAAACCCATTCATCTAGAAAACTCCTATTCATCCTTTGAGATCCAGATCTCTAGATGTTTCCTCCAGGAATCCTTCATTGACCTCTTCACTCAAAGATTTGGCCAGATGGTTTTTCTTTGGGCTTCCATGATGCTTTGAGCATGTATCCATATCTGTATTTATTATAATGTTCAGTCATTATCTATATGTCTGATAGTCCCACTAGACTATAAGCACCTTAGATGCAGGGAACTGTACCATTTTGGTATCCTCAGGGCCAATCACAGTGCCTGGCACATAGCTAGAATGGACAAATGAATGAAGTCAACTGCCCTTGCATCATGACTTTACAGCAACTATATCCCTTTATCTTGGAAGTCCTGTAAGCAACCCTTACCACTTGCTTGACCTGGCATCTCACACGGGCCAGCTATGACTCAATCTGTTAACCACTTAATTTTCAGCTTGTTATCACACCATTCATTGAGTTTCTTCAATGGCTCTTAACCAAAAGAACATGTCAGAATTACCTGTTGATATTTAAAAGAATACTCCACGTACACATACATACTCCAGTCCTGGCCCCAGAGATTCTGATTCACTAGTTGTGAGATAAGCTCCAGACACGTACATTTTAAAAGTCTCCACAGGTGACTATTCATATCCAAGTTGTTACTCACTGGTTTATTGATGTTTATTCTATGCCCAAAGATAAGAGAATAGAATAAAAAATTACTAAAACAAAACAACAATAACAAAACCCAAAACTCTTAAATATAGGAAGGTATAATAATAAGTGATATGGCAGGGTGGGGGATAAATATTATACCAGAAAATCTAGGCTTGGAGAACTACTGCAAGTGAACACATTTTTTTTTTTTTTTTAAGAACATCCTCAGAGCCAAGGCAAAAAGATTTTAATGAATTGGACAACTCTCAACATTTGAAAGAGGTAGCATACAAGTTCATATGTAAAGACAACTTTTGCCCTCGTACTGAATTATAGCAGGGATTTACCTCCCAAGTCTTTATGTAAGAAGCCACTGAATAACGCAGTAAATGATGTCTTTGATATATTTTTTTAACCAAAGCAGGACACTTTTACGTACAGCCACTTTTAAGAAAGCTAAATACATATCGTAAAATGCTAGGGTGGTGAAGGTATTTCTATGGTGAGCCAAACAATAACATATGTAGTTTTGTTGTCATCTGACTTGATATAAGAGAATTACAGAACCTGGAGAAGAAAGCAGTATGAATAGTTCATTCATTTTCAATGGTCTCACTCAGGCTTTTTGCAGAAGTTCAACAGTAGATCTCTCTCCACTCCAGTTCCTCACCAGGCAGTCCAAACTTGGGATATTATCCCAACACATCTGTGCTTGCCAAAGACAGAAGGTGGAGATGGAAGCTTGTAGGTACAGAATCAATGTTAGTGACATTGGCCATAAAAGTTCCTATACACAGGACTCAGAATCACAGTATGGTAGCCTCAACAAATGATGCAAGGATAGGTTTATTTTATCTGTAAGTTAATGCTGCACTATAGTGCAGGCTACAGTGATCACCCAACCCAAAGCATGTGTTTTGTCCACTAACAGGTTGGGAGCTCAAGGACAAGTTTTTAAATGAATTATTTCAAAGCTTCAAGGTAGAACATCAAACCTCAAAGGCATACAGAATGTTAGAATCAGGAAGAAGCTGCTGTCTGGAGGGAGTTAAGTTAAAAAAAAAAAAAAAAAAGAACACGTAATCAAAGGATCCTGTCTTGCCTGTGTCTGGCTTTGATGATTCCTAGTGGATCTATGCCAAATTGGCCCATCCGGGAATAACCAACTTTTGATAACAGCCAACCAGTCACTGAGGTATCAAATAGCTATCACCAACTTTCCTTGCCAAACACAAAGGGAAGCTTTCGGTGTCATGTAAAAGTGCTAGACTATAGATGCAGACTGGGAAAGGACTGGGGTCCTAAAATGATACTTGATGTCATTAATATTGTAAAAAAATTACAAAGATTGTACAGTTTAGAGATACACGTGTAAGTTCTGATCCACACATGAAGACACATTCTAGCAATGCGGTCCAACAGAACTTTCTGCAATTGATGGAAATATTCTATATCTGCACCGTCCATTATGGTAGCCACTAACACATGTGGCTATTGAAAATTTCTAATTTTAATTTTAACTAATTTAAATTGCCACATGTATTTAGAGGCTATCATATTGGACAAAACAATTCTATAGGTTATAGACCAAACTGTTTCTCCTCTGGAACTACTAACTGAGATTCTCGATTTTACCTGCTAATGAGGGGTATCCCCAAGTAAATGTGTATGTTCCATGGGCAACCTGGTCATGACTTGTGCCCTGAAAGCTTTGGCAGCAGTGTCAACCAAATCACCAGAGCCTCCCAAGCCAATAGCTGACTTTAAGTCTTGGGAGAGGAAAAACTCCTCAGTCATCTGGGTGTCATTAAAAATCAACTTGTCAAAAGAACTCTAGGAAATGAGGACCAAGACACCAGGGTTCAAAGTACAATGTTATATTTAATATCAAAAGCAGCAGTAACATAATTAGAATTCAGCAAGTATGGGGTTAAGTACTTCCCTGCTATGGTAAATAATGTGACTTGATTTTCCCAATTTCCATTCTACCCTCTTTCTAGCTGGAGAGGTTGAAAAACTTAAAATCATGTTCCCTAGATTACAGTGTGTAGCAGCATTCTAGGTGTGTATTACATGCTTGTGAGAAACCTGGAAGGAAGAAGCAAGCAAGAGACCATTGCCCTACTTCTACAGCTCCTCCTTAGAATGAGAAGCAGTGAGGCAGCTGTGTTCAGTGTTTCAGTATCTTCATCATGGCTTTGTTGGTGCTTACAGAGAACTGTGGTGGTTCCTGGGGTCTAAAACCTCTGGATTGCTGCTATACTGGTGTGTCCTTGGACCTAATAGTTTCTGATTTCTAATGTCTGAAATTTCCAATAGTTTCATAAGCACTTAACTCCTTATCTGCAATCCCCTGCTTGAATCTGCTTGAACTATCTAGCATGATTTCTGCTTCCTGTTTTCCTCATTGACACACCTGCATTCTCCCATTTAGTCCCCTCAGCAACTCTGGAAGTTAGGTAATTTCTCCATGGACTGTTTTACAGATAATCATCAAGTCCAGATCTGCTTGTACATTCATGGTCTCATGTTTTTCTCCAAAGAGATCTAGACGCATATCATGGACTACTTAAAAAGTTAGGACATGTGCTTAGAACATCACTGCTTCTTTTTGTGATGATTTTGTACCCAAAGCAGAAAGGAACATAACATAATGACCACTTGGAGAGGGAATGATGTTATCTTTGCTAGAAAACAGTGTTGTCACCTGTGGACATAAGTTCATTCCCAGCTGGTTTCCCCCGAGAAGGTCATAGTTCCAACTTAATAGAATCAATCTCTGGTCATACAAATGAGGTCAGCTACAAATGGTCAGCTACAAATGAGGTTCTTGCTCATGAGCAATCTTGACACAAGAATGGGATGGCTAAAATAATCTATTACCAACAGGGAAAATAGCCTAAAGGACACCTTTTGTTGGGTGAATCAATATTATTGTTTACTTCTCTAAAGTCGAACATCTAAACTCCCAAGAATTTTCATCACCAGAACCCCAATACTCTATAAATCACTGATTATCCTCTTTGTAGGATGAGATAATGACCGCTCCATGGACATATCAAATAAGTACTCTGAAATAGCTAACTGCTCTTATATCAGGCTTGAGAGGAAGAAAACAATTGTTGCCAAAGTGGATGTGACTTTCACAGCAGATGTCCCATCTTTTGCCCTCTAGCAGTGGTTGCGTGGTCTAGAGAAGGACAGCATGAGTGACTGACTTCTCCACTTTGCTCAAATGCTGCCTGCAGGCTTGGATTACTCAGGCTGAGGATTATATGTGTCCTCATTTTTCTGTTACTAACTTTGGGCCACTTGATTGCTTAAAAGTCCATTCTTCCAGAGGCTGGCATGAATGATGAAATTCAAATTCAAACCAGTGAAGTTGACGTTTTAGTATCAGTGTAATCTCTAAGCATTACCACTCTGAGAATTTTTCTCATATAGACTGCAGTTGTAATGCAGTGTTCTAGGATTTGAGGAAGGTCAAATTTAAAGAATTTCTAACACTCTGTTTTTGTGTGGATTTTTCTTATTCACCACAAAATACTGTATGAAATTAGTCATTTTTGAATTTAAGTGAAAAGAACTATTTCACAGAAATCCTTTGGGAGACATAAACACAAGATTATAAGCTACTCATTAAATCAACAAATCTGTTTTTCTTATCAGTGAATACTCTTTAATATTTATCTTTATTTTTATTTTTTTTATTTTTTTATTTTTTTTATTTATTTTTTTTAATGTTTATTTATTTTTGAGACAGAGAGAGACAGAGCATGAATGGGGGAGGGTCAGAGAGAGAGGGAGACACAGAATCCGAAGCAGGCTCCAGGCTCTGAGCTGTCAGCACAGAGCCCGACGCGGGGCTTGAACTCACAGACAGCGAGATCATGACCTGAGCCGAAGTCGGACGCTCAACCGACTGAGCCACCCAGGCGCCCCAATATTTATCTTTAATAACTCAGAAAAACCATGAACTCATCTATGATCCAGGACACTTTCAGATCCATGAAGAAATCTCATTCTTACACTTTTAAGTCAGATTCTCTAAGTGCTAAAAGGATTTACTTTAACTATAATTAGGATAGAATAGTAATGTAGTAAATAATAGCATATACAGCATACCCAAAGAACTGTTATAATTTTCAAAGGTAGCACCCATTCAAGCAGTAACTTAGCTTCAGATGACGTAAATGTTCCTTGCTACTTACTTGTTTATGCAGAAAATGTAATTCAGTTAATTTCTCCTTGTCACTCCAATTCATTCCCTTTAAATTACCACCATAGTATTTTGTTTTTCTCCAAGAAATTAAGAACATTTCCAGTTCACCATTGCCTGGAGTTCTTTCTTGTGCTCTCTACCTTAGCTGGGGTGTCCTCAAGGGGTCAGGACAAAGTAATTGGCTTGCAAAGTTTTAGAAACCATCAGCTATGATCTATAGTAGCAGAGAACTTCCAAAAACTTGGAAGGCTTGTTTAAGTATTTCAAATGGTGATTCTCATTGTTATCCCATTAGCAGGGTATTCAGAATAAAAATTTGTTTCTCAAGAGCCTATTCTCAAGAGATCTGGAAAAAAAAAAGGGGGGGGGGATTCTATTTGGAGTTTTTGGCAAGATTTTTGCAAAACAACTCTGTTGTGTGAAAGGGTATGGTTACTGTACTGCAAGTTCTTTGAGGGCAGGAACCCCCTCTCCTCCTGCTTGCATCCTCAGCAGTCAGTGGGGCTTGACACCCAGTAAGCACTTCTAGATATCTGATGAACCAAGTATTCAAAATTCACAAATACCACAACACTCTCATTTCTAATGACAGAAACGGAAATAGGGCTCCTTGCTTTCTCCAGACCCTCTGTCTTGGTCAGTGGGCTCATAGAAACTTGAGCCAGTGGAGATGAAACCTCAGTGATGTTTCTCTTTCTCCCATTTTTGCTTGAACAATCTTTCTATGTTACTATGGTAATACCTGGTAACAGGATGCTGGTATTTCATTTATAAGGTAAATGAAAGTGGGAAGGAGGAAGAGATCGTGAGTTATGCAGTTCATAAGAAAATCTGCCCAGACACAACCTCTTTGGCAATCTGTAAAGCTTGTGCATGTTCCATTTTATAATAAATACATTTAAATAATACATGACACTATACAGAACAGATATACTATGTTGAAACAGAGATCCACTGAGCCCAAGAAAACTGCATCAAGTATGAGATTATAAATAAGGGAGTATTTTCAGACTTTTGAAAAAATAGCAGGGAGAATTTAGTCTGTAAATAGGACATTTTCTCATTTCAACATATAAAAAGGTAATAGCTACAGAATTTCAAAGATGAGTATATGAAGCTATGCAGACTGAAGGCTGGATATTAACCAGGGACCTGATCTGAATGGTAAGTACACTGGTTACTACAGTTATAAAGGGCAGGAATAAACTAATAAAACAAAGACATCTTTTAGTAATACGTCAGAGCCAGGTAATGTGCAACTTTAGAGCCAGGTATGACCAAAGCTAGAATCTGAGGGGAGGAGAAAACAGCATGCAGTGACTGACATCTGAAGTCAAGTTTCTCCACATCACTTTTATACTTCGATGGCTGTAATTTATTAAAACCCAAGCTGGGAATGTTTCTGCCTGTCCAAAGCAGGTGCTGTAACACTGGAGGAAACCTTCCATCCAGTAGATTAATTTTGTGTGAGGACATCTGAAGAAAGCTGCTATGGCTTCTTGATTTATGACTTCATTAAAATGTTTGGGCTTCAAATCTCCATCAACATTTATTGGAATTAACAGCTTCTTAAAATGGAAATATTCAATGATAAATTAATGTAGCTTGGACCTTGTATGAGGAAAAAACAAGGCACTTTAGGCATGCTTTATATACCTTGAGGAAAAGAGGAATACTTTCTGCTCCTGTATACTAATAAGTCTTAGGAATGAGTAGGTGAGAAGAGGTAAGTGAGAGCATGAAGAGAACAATAATGAATTCTCAGCCACAAAGAGTAGATAGAAATGCCAGCATTCTTTTCAGAAATGCATTAAGAAAAAGGTCTAGGGGCGCCTGGGTGGCTCAGTCGGTTGAGCATCCGACTTCAGCTCAGGTCACGATCTCGTGGTCCGTGAGTTCGAGCCCCGCGTCGGGCTCTGGGCTGATGGCTCAGAGCCTGGAGCCTGCTTCCGATTCTGTGTCTCCCTCTCTCTCTGCCCCTCCCCCGTTCATGCTCTGTCTCTGTCTCAAAAATAAAGGTTAAAAAAAAATTAAAAAAAAGAAAAAGGTCTAAATTGTTCCTGCTGTAGAAAGACCACAACCAACTGAAAATCAAAGGGCTGGTGTGTCTGTTGCAGACATTAACTGACTTATTGTCCACAGAGATCTCAATCCAAAGATGTAACTTCCAGGTGTGCTGTTTGACAAGATTCCAACAAGGACACAAGAGTATGAGCTTTCTAGGTAGTTCTCATTTTTTTATATTAACAGCACCCAGCTACATCTAACAGATATTAAATATTTGATGAATGAATCAGCTACCACTTCCAAAGAGAGTCCCAATATTTTCCTTGCCGTTTCTTGCTGTCCATTTGTTCAAACTATTCCATGATCTAAAGATGATGCAGTTAATGCTATCAGCACCCAAATTCAACAAAGGTTCATGTATCCCTTACTTCATCAACTCAAGTGTGGACAAATAGCTTACATAATTAATAGGGAAATATGGACCTAAAATCTACCTGGTTAGGACATGTTTTACCTTGCTGCCTGCCAGGGTTGATTAAATGTGACCCCCTCACTCTGGTATCATCCAATCCATAAGTAAGTCCTGTTGACTCACGTCCAAGAGGTTTCCTGATTTTGTTTCTCCATTTCTATAACTACTACTTTTGTTCAAGCTATCACCATCTCTGGCCTGACTACTACAATTACCTTCTAATTGGTCACCCTGCCTCCAGTTCCAACCCCTACAAGCAATTATCCATATAGCAACCAGCTATCTTCTTAAAACATATAACATATCATGTTATTTCTGTTTAGAATTCTTCAAGGGCTCCCCATCACACTAAAAATAGAACACAAATTTCCTGCTCTTGCTCACCCCTTGTATACCTCATCTTATTCCACTGGTTTATTCACAGACTATACTCCAGCAAAATTGGCCCTCTAGCTGTTCCTGAACAATCCTGAACACATCCCCATCTCAAGGCCTTTGTCCCTTTTGTCCTATCAAGAATGTTCCTCTTTATCCACTTTGGCAAAGCAGGATTTTTCCTGTCATTCAGATTTTAGCCTAATGTCACCCACTCTGAGATGCCTTTCTTCACCACTCAAACTAGCTACCGAGTCATACCTATCACAATAACCTTGTTAGATCTCTGCATAGTAAGTTTCTCTTTCTGATGTTTCTTTTAATTTCCTTGTTGTATGGGCTCCCCAATTAGTCTGTAACCTCCAACAGGGCAGAGATCTTGATCATCTTACTCACTATGAAAAATAATCCCTGGCACATAGATCGCAAATATCCTTACTAAAAAATAAAAAGTCTAAAACAGTCACATGTTAGTGGCATGGCAAGCAAGGAAGTACTTTACTAAATATGGGTTCCTAAACCAAACTAGGTGTTAAGTAAAGATACTTAACAGCTGGCTCAAGATATACACTAAGTTGGTGAGTTGGCTTAGAGGCTTCCATATATGGTGAGAGTCTCACTCACCCCTTGTATCTACAAAACCAACTCTTAGTCTCTGTGGCTCTGGGCTCGATTTTCACAAGGTGTTCACCTATTTGTGGGCATCCACTGTGCAATTCAGGAACTGTCTCCTTGACCACTTGGGCCATTCAAAGGACTGATAGGTCAGACCCATTTTTCCAAGGCCTGTCCTATTTATAAGAATCACACTCATTCTCTAGGTACTGGAAAACTTTCTTTACCCCTTGTGCTACGTTGTCCTTACTAGCAGCCACTGGATACTGTATTAGGGCTCAAACATACTTTCTCCTCTAGTTGCAAAACTCGTTGTTTCCTTTTGGTAACCCATAATTTTTCTCTAACTAATAAAGTGGAATAGCTGAATGAACACTGGGTGTGAAGTCAGAGTCCAGGGATTAAAATTCTAATTCTATTATTTAGTTGTAGCCAATTCAACCCTGGGTATATGATTTAACCTCACTGAACCTTGGTTTTCTCATCTGTATAATGGGAATATGACTATCTACCTCTTAAATAAACAGGTGAAAGCTCCGGGGCTTGCACTCTGCAGGCAATACACATCTGAGCCAAGAAGGGTGGCAAGACCAGAACTCATGGACTTATCCACTTCTCATGGCTTCCTCTAGTAGTTCCTCAAGTTTTCATAGGGGAGAGAGGGACTGTTCCATAAGTCCATCAAGAGAGTTTCAGAACAGCAAAAACACTTCTTTGTCATCAAAACAGTAATCATAAAGGAAAGGAAGACAACTCACCACAGACTACAGAAGCTTTAGAAGCAAATGAAACTAATAAGACCATGTTTATTGAAGTGCCAAGTCAGATGACAACACTGGATTATGTAAGATTGTGACTAAGTACCAGTAATATATTAAGTGTCATGAAGGTCTCATCGATGAATGAGAGGAACGTTAGTGGACATTACTAATCTGTATTAAAAAGCTACCCATCAGGACAGCCTGGGAATGAAGACTAATCCAAGGGAAAATGTGACAATGTCTGCACATGGGCCTGTGAAGGGAATAATCTCAAAATCATTAACAAGACCCTACTTAATGTTATATATGTGTGTGTGCAAATTTTTCTTTTCTCAATTTTACATTTTTCTACATTTTTTTCAGTGAATTATAAGCCATTTGAAGCAGAGATAAGCCCATTGTTTCCTATGTAATAACTAAGAATAAACCTTTTCTCTCGGAAAACTTCCTCTAGTTTCTAAAATGGGTTCATCAGGTCTACTGTAAGGCACATCTGTGACTGGCAGAGCTCTCTGCTCCAGGGGTGCTCCATAAACATCCTGACACCACAAAGAAGCTACTCAAAACTGACAGGTGATCTGCTGGAAAACAGCAGATTTTTCAAAACAAAAGGGAAGCCAGAGATGAGTGTGAGAGGTGGGGTGAACATCGGCACCAGGCACTGTGCGTTTGTCACTGTGCTATTTTTACATACACTACCTCACTGGACCTTGGAGGAGTCATACTCTCTTCCCATTTAGTAAGTGAGGAGGGAAACCAAAGTCTCCCACCTAGTAAACTGCAGAGCCAGGATTAGAAAATTCATGATTTTTTCCTATATCCCATGGCCTCAAAAAGTTTTCATTTTGACATTTCAGTCCAATTTATGAGATTCTGGAATTCTTAGAAGGAAAAAAGGAACAGAGTTTAATTCTCAGTTCTCACTGGCAGCTGCAAACCTTGCAAGCTGTTGGCTGGGCATGGACCTCACCAGGGTACTACCTGGACTTCTGTCTGAATGAGAATTATGTTCTATGTTTCTTCAAGGTTTTTCATTCAACCTTAAACCACAGCATCAAACTCAGATCCCTTACTAGAGAGCTACATGAATAATTAATAATTTCTACTATTTATTTGGAATCTAGTAGGCACCAAGTATTGTTTGGAGCTTTTGATAAATCTCACTTAATCCTCAGAAACTCCTAAATGGTAGGTTATATTATTCATTCTAGACAGATGAGGAAACTGAGGCAGCTAGCAAATGGCAGGACCAAGATTTGAATCAAAGTACAAATGGCAAGCTCTTATAATTTTATATAGCCCACAATTACCTCTTATTAAACCAAAATAAAATGAACATCTTGAATACTTGAAAGTAAAGCATAAACAGCCATATTAGAGGTCAAATTAATTTAGGATATTAGTTTGATTTTGCTCCTCACCTCCTTTAGGCATGCTAAACATAGGTAATAGGTTGATGCACAGAATATAACATTTGCTAGAAAAATTTTAAGACAATTATTTCATAAAAAGGTAATTTCTGCTTCTAACCACCAACATCTATGGCACCTGCAATCTAAAGATCTCAGGAAGAAGAATTCTGAAAATGGCAAATGAATAACTGAGTATTTTACATTTACTTGTAATAAAAAGACAATAGAAAAGTTAAAATCTGTATTTCCAGGCATGTCCACAGGTCTGTTAGCATAGAAATGGTGTGTTTTAGTGATTTCTCAGCTGTACTAACAATCAACTGATCCTGAAACAGCTCTGTATACTCCAAATTTAGTACAAGAGGCTTAAATGGAACCACTTTTTTTTTAATAGACATACCACTCAAAGATAAACACACACACACACACACACACACACACACACACACACACACACACTCTACTGCTCCTCAAAAAAAAAAATCACTGCACAATGCTTTGTCCTTTGTTCATAACATGAGAAGATGTTTATAGTCCCTTGCTCTCTCCATCTCTCTCTCTCTTTCTCTTCCTGTCCCCTGGCCCTTTCCCCCTCCCACTCAGATGAGGAGTTCATTTTGCTCCCCCCAAAGTCTTGAGGACAGGTACTGCAAAGGGAGAGGTTCTGAAGAGGACGGAGAAGAGCAGCAGTGGTGATGCAGGAGAGGGCAGAGGTTTTTGGGGGTGCTGGGGCTGCAGCTCTGCTCCTGGGTTGCAAGGACTGGGAGGTGAGATGGAAGCAGCTGTCTCATAGACAAGGCTGTGATGCACAAATACCTGAGGGACTTCTATCACTCTGGCTTATCCACTTATACTGGGAGGTAGCAGGTAGGACCCAGCAGCCAGCAACTTTTGGCCAGGGCCCACCACATGGCCTTCCAAACCAGGTTCTGGAGAACTACCTAATATATTTTCCTGCCTTCACAAAATGCCCTTCTTGTAACTTGATGGAAACAATAGTGGGGTATGAATGGCATTTTCCCCATGGACTCAGGGGCATTGGAATCCTGTCGTACCTTTCCCTCAGGGTCCCGGAGGGAAACACATGAAACAACCTCTGCTTGAACCTTCCCTCTACTAAAAAATGTCTGGACCTCTGACTTCTTCCCAAAAGGTGTAACTCAGTGCTGTGCACTCAGCAAGCATATCATTGTCTGGAAGAAAAGTCCCTGCATTTGTCTTCCTCATCACCAGGAATTGGCCAAAGTTTACAAACAGGCAGCATCTACTCTGCCTAGTTCAGATACACAACCTAATCATAATCCTAAACCTAATCCTAATGGGATGAAGGGTTTTCATCCCATTTCTTTCCCTCTTTACTCAATAACAGCTCTCAGAGAGAGAGAAAACATTAGAGGCAAATCTAAGCTTTTAACTTGAACTTAACTGGCCAACTCAAGCTTTAAGATACTAATGAATAGATAACAGGCAGATCTGCTATATTCAAAGGGAGAAATATAATATTGCTTTATGTTTTGTTTTGGGAGGGTCAAGTTTTATGAAGTCAGGTCTGATTGTTGGAAATTTCCTGGGCATGAGCAACAATAGAAGCAATGGTTAACCTATGCAAAAATAAATTGCTTTTCTAAGGATTATTAATAATACATTTGTAACTACTC
Organism: Herpailurus yagouaroundi; assembly: GCF_014898765.1. Classification (NCBI taxonomy): domain Eukaryota; kingdom Metazoa; phylum Chordata; class Mammalia; order Carnivora; family Felidae; genus Herpailurus; species Herpailurus yagouaroundi. Next base: position 29,458,006 of record NW_024412400.1, on the reverse strand, counting down.
AGAGACTGGTTATAAACTTTCAGAGACAGAATGAGAATGTAATCTGTCCACAGCAACAGAGATGAATCATTTTGATAAATTCTTTATGATGGTGGCTCATCTCCTGCAAACTGTGGATTGGTTAAAGAATCTATAGCTAATCCTTCAATAACTCCCATAGCACCTCATTACTCATGAGACAGTGACATCTTAGGTCATAAAAAAGGTGCTGTTGTATAACACAGGTGCTGTGTAACAGCCTCAGGTCATGAATATTAACAGATAGCCTCAAATGGGATGATACCAATAAAGACTTCCTGCCAACTTCTACCCAAGAAATGAACCAGAGGGCAGTACAATGTGCCCCTGCAGACATTCTGAAATCAGGGGTGATGGGTGTAGGCATTGTGTCCTTTGCAGGTTTGCTGATTGCCATGATCCCTCCTACTAAGCCATGACTACAATTATTTTTGTTGGCAAGAATGACCCATAAGTTTCCCTGCTCATATTACCCTTTTCCAACTTTTACATTAGGCATATAGTAATTTCTTAAGTGAGTGTGAAGCACTTAATTGGTTAGTTTATTCCACCAATATTTACTGTGCTCACTGACATCTGGATTTACTTCTACCTTGTCCTATTTATCTAATTTTATGCCCATTTCCCCCCTTTATTGCCTTCTTTTGGAATGTATTTTTTTTCATTCCAATAGATTTTTTGCTCTACTTCTTTGGAATTTATCTCCAGTTTTTTAGCAGCTCCATTAAAATTTTGTCATGACTACTTGAGAATGTATTTTCCATCTTCTCAAACACCATAAGAATTTATAAGACTTTGACTCTGTTCAATGCCCCCCAACCTACATGCTACTATTGGACAGCATATTTCTTTAGTTTTATTTTTCTATACCCCTACAATTAGACATTATATTGTTTAATATAGGAAATTATTAATTTCTTTTATGACTTTCCTTCTAAGAAGAATTTTCTTCTTCCTGAAGCACATCTTTCAGAAGTTCTATAAATAAGGGTCCATCTGTGAAATGTTCTATTTAAAAAAAAAAAAGCAAAACATCTGAACATTATTTTGCTCTCATGCTATAAAGACCGTTTCATTAGATCCTTAATTCTAAGTTGACAGTATCAACTATCCGCATTTTAAAGATACTATTTCATGGTCTTCAGGACGCTATAGTGGCTGAGCAGTCAACGGCCAGTTTAAATGTTATTCCTTTCTAAGTAACTTTTTCTACTGGCTGCTTTTAAGGCCATCTTTTATCTGTAATTTCATCGTTTATTTATACAGGTACGGAGTTCTTTTTATTTTTTCTTGAGACTCACAGCATTGTCAAAATCTGAGTATTCATATCTTTCATACATTCTAGCAAATATTCTTAATTGTTACATTTCAAATACTTCGCCCTTATTTTCTCTATTCTCTTCTTCTTGAACCCCTGAATGTATCTACATTAGGTCTTCTCATATTATCTTGTATTATATCAATCACTTGCATTTCTTAACCTTCTATTTCTCCCTAATACATACCAGGTAATTAAACTTTGTGCTCCAGTACATTATTCCTTAAAGATATTTAATCTGCTATTTAATCCATCCACTGAGTTCCAATTTTTTTTAAATCTTTATTTATTAGAGAGAGAGAGTGTGCAAGTGGGGAAGGGCAGACAGAGAGGGAGAAAGAGAATCCTGTGCAGGCTCTGCACTGATGCAGGGCTCAATCCCACGAACATGATATCATGAATTGAGCTGAAATCAAGAGAGTTGAATGTTTAATCAATGGATCCACCCAGGCACCCCTGAGTTTCAAATTCTAATAATGACATCTTTTTAGTTAAGATCTAGTTAGTTTTTTTTAAATTTAACTGGTTGATTATTTTATTATTATTATTATTATTATCACTATTATTTTTAAACTTACATCCAAGTTAGCATATAATGCAACCATGATTTCAGGAGTAGATTCCTTAGTGCCCCTTACCCATTTAGTCCATCCCCCTACCCACAACCCCTCCAGCAACCCTCTGCCTGTTCTCTATATCTGAGAGTCCCTTATGTTTTGTCTCTCTCCCTGTTTTTAGATTATTTTTGCTTCCCTTCCCTTATGTTCATCTATTGTGTATCTTAAATTCCTCATATGAGTGAAGTCATATGATATTTGTCTTTCTCTAATTTCGCTTAGCATAGTACCCTCCAGTTCCATCCACATAGTTGCAAATGGCAAGATTTCATTCTTTTTGATTGCCAAGTAATACTCCATTGTATATATATACCACATCTTTATCCATTCATCTGTTGATTGACATTGGGCTCTTCCCATACTTCGGTTATTGTTGATAGCACTGCTATAAACATTGGGGTGCATGTGCAGCTTTGAAACAACACACCTGTATCCCTTGGATAAATACCTAGTAGTGCAATTGCTGGGTCATAGGGTAGTTCCATTTTTAACTTTTTAAGGAACCTCCATACTGTTTTCCAGAGTGGCTGCACCAGTTTGCATTCCCACCAGCAGTGCAAAAGAGATCCTCTTTCTCCGCATCCTCGCCAACATCTGTTGTTGCCTGAGTCATTCATTTTAGCCATTCTGACTGGTATGAGGTGGTTTTGATTTGTGTTTCCCTGATGATGAGTGAAGTTGAGCATTTTTCCATGTGTCAGTTGGCCATCTGTCATGTGTCAGTTGGATGTCTTCTTTGGACAGTGTCTATTCATTCTTTTGCCCATTTCTTCACTGGATTATTTGTTTCCTGGGTGTTGAGTTTGATAAGTTCTTTACAGATTTTGGATACTAACCCTTTATTTGATTTGTCATTTGCAAAGATCTTCTCCCATTCTGTCAGTTGCCTTTTAGTTTTGATGACTGTTTCTTTTGCTGTGCAGAAGCTTTTTATTTTGATGAGGTCCCAATAGTTCATTTTTGCTTTTGTTTCCCTCGCCTCTGGAGATGTGTTGAGTAAGAAGTTGCTGTGGTTGAGGTCAAAGAAGTTTTGCCTGCTTTCTCCTCAAGGCTTTTGATGGCTTCCTGTCTTATGTTTAGGTCTCTCATCCATTTTGAGTTTTTCTGCATGTCGCTGTCCAGTTTTCCCAGCACCATTTGCTGAAGAGACTGCCTTTATTCCATTGTATATTCTTTCCTGCTTTGTCAAAGGTTGGCCAAGTTTGGGGGTCCATTTCTGGGTTCTCTATTCTGTTCCATTGATCTGAGTCTGTTTTTCTGCCAGTACCATACTGTCTTGATGATTAAAGGTTTGTAATACAGCTTGAAGTCTGGGATTGTGATGCCTCCAGCTTTGGTTTTCAAGTTTGCTTTGGCTATTTGGGGTCCTATCTGATCCCATAAAAATTTTAGGATATTTGTTCTAGCTCCGTGAAGAATGTTGGTGTTATTTTGATAGGGATTGCTAACTGGTTAATTTTAACAGTCTATTATCTCAAGATTCTTCTCCCCCATTTCTTTTATTTAATCAAAATTCTTACCTATTGTAAAAGACTGTCTTTTTCTAAGATGGCTACAACAATATTTCTAGTTTCAAATTCCCTCTCAGAACCTTGACAACCCTTACCAAGAGGTGAAATCTCTTTTTCTTTCTTCCAAGGCTTTGCTATTGATTTTCTTTCAAATAGAAGGCAGTGGGAGTCATCCTGCATGATGCTGAGGCTAGGTTAGAAAAGGTGATACAGTTTCTGCCTAAGCCTTTCTGCAGATTCCCTAAAAACCATCCATAATGGGGGCGCCTGGGTGGCGCAGTTGGTTAAGCGTCCAACTTCAGCCAGGTCACGATCTCGCGGTCCGTGGGTTCGAGCCCCGCGTCGGGCTCTGGGCTGATGGCTCAGAGCCTGGAGCCTGTTTCCGATTCTGTGTCTCCCTCTCTCTCTGCCCCTCCCCCGTTCATGCTCTGTCTCTCTCTGTCCCAAAAATAAATAAAAAACGTTGGAAAAAAAAATTAAAAAAAAAAAAAAAAAACCATCCATAATGCTGTGAGGAGCCCAGGCCACATTGAGAGGCTACATTTGGATGTTCTTGCTGATAAGTTCAACTAAGGGCTCAATCACAGCCAGCATGAACCACCAGAAATATGAGTGAACAAAGCTTCAGAGTATTACAGTAGCTAGATGTTGAGTCACTAAAGCCTACAACCCATCCAGCTGTGGACCCATGCAACATGGAACAAATAAAATCATTACCCAAACCCAGAGTTCCTGACCCACAGACTCCATGAGCACAACTGGTTGTTTCATGTCACTAAATTCTGGGGTAATTTATTAAACATTGATAGATAATGAAAATACCATAGCTCATACTCAGTATCTGCTAATTCCAGTATCTAAAGTTATTGGCAATCTAAAATCAATCCCTTTCCCTCTTCTCTTTCCTTTCTCTTCTCTTGCCGACTCTTGCTGTCATAGTTCGTTTCCTTATGCATTTGGTAATTTTTTATTAGAATCTCATGTTTGGCTGAAGTTAATTTCTAGGTATCCAGAGCCGCCTTGGTTGAGGAGCTTTCCTACCAAGTCAATTTCCATTTTTGGCTGGCCCCTAGAAGGTGTTTGCTACCTAATAGAAACATTTTTATTTATATCTCCTCTTGTAGTTACTCATACTACATATATAATATGGATTCAAAATCCAAACTGCAAGAGAGCAGGGATACTGTTAGAAATTCTAAAGGGGGCTAGTGTTATTACAATTCTTCCCACTAATACCCACAACAGTGACTAATGGCTACCTTTACAGGCAGTTAATTGGCTGCTTTGTTGCAGGAGGATTTTTTCTAGGCACATTCATCCAACCTACAAATATTTAATGAATACCTTTTATATGTTCTTTACTAGGAATATGACTCATGTGCCTTCACATGAGATGTTTAGGACCCTCTGGCATGCTGAAGCCAGGTTTACAATTTAGTTTTTAAAACTATCCTGGCAACTAGCTACCTCCCAGTAGGTACCTCCAATTCCTGGGTATTGGAATTACCCAGAATGTCTGTGAGATCAGGCCTATTATCTTTTTATTTTTTTAAATAAAAAAATTTAAAGTTATTTATTTATTTAGAGAGAGAGAGCGTGCATGAGTGAGCGAGCGGGAGGGCCAGAGAGAGAGAGGAGAGAGAGACAGAATCCCAAGCAGGCTCTGCATTGTCAGAGCAGAGCCTGATGGGGGGCTTGAACTCATGAACCATGAGATCATGACTTGGAGCTGAAACCAGGAGTCAGATGCTTGACTGAGCCACCCAGGTGCCCCATCTTTTTCCTTTTTGTTAATGCACATAATGACTACAGCAGGGCACAGGAGAGATTCAGAACACACATATATGTATTTTTTGCCCCCTCCTCTCTAGCTTTGCTGAGGTATAATTGACAAAAATTGTATATGTTTAAAGTATACATGGTATTTTAATATAGGTATATATTGTAAAATGATTACCACAATCAAGCTAATTAACCTAGTCATCACCACATATTTACCTTTTTTGTGTGTGGTGAGAACATTTAAGTTCTCTTAGTAAATTTCCAGTATATGGAACACATTTTTGAAGATGATTATCAACCAACCAAGGAGAGCTTGGTAAATAATGAAACCAAGTGAAATTAAACACTGGCAAAAGAAATCTTTGTACAGATTTAGAATTTAAAAAATCTATCAGAAGGGTGGTATATCTTTCAATTTTCTGTATTAATCTGATCATACCTAAAGAGTTTAATACATTTTTATAAGCAGTGACACCTAGGATGGAGTAACTGAAAAGACCATCTTGTGCCCGCATTTATGTTTCTTCCTTGATGAGTTTTTCCCAGGCTATCTGACTCCAATGTGCAGATTCAATGACACTCAGGACCTTTTTGTTTCTTTTAGGGTAAAAACATCCACCCCCCCTTTTCTAATGTTTATTTATTTTGAGAGAGCGAGTGAGCACAGGGAGAGTCAGAGAGAGACAGGGAGACAGAGAATCCCAAGCAGGCTCTACATTTTCAGCACATAGCCCAAAGTGGAGCTCAATCTCACCAACCACAAGATGATGACCTGAGCAGAAACCAAGAGTAGGACGCTTAACCAACTGAGCCACCCAGATGCCCCAACATCCATCCATCCATTCTTCTTCTTCTTTTTTTTTTTTTAATTTATTTTTGAGAGACAGAGCATGAATGGAGGAGGGGCAGAGAGAGAAGGAGACACAGAATTCAAAGAAGGCTCTAGGCTCTGAGCTGTCAGTACAGAGCCCAATACAGGGCTCAAACTCATGAACCATGAAATTGTGACCTGAGCTGAAGTCAGCCGCTTAACTGACTGAGCCACCCAGGTGCCCCCATCCATTCTTAATTGTAGAATGTTAAGAGTAGGAATAAGTTTATAGACCATTTTTTATTTTAATGTTCTTTTTATACGTGGATAAACTGAGAGTCCTCAGAAATGGGTAAACTGAAGCTCAGATAGGTGAAATAATTGATAGCAAGTTAGCAGCCAGTATTAGAATCTAGCTTTTCTGATTCCTAACTACTTTTGTTGTTTTATGGGATATTTCTTGGGTAAAACAGGAACTCCTGCAATAGGTTGCTCTACATTCTATGTTTCTTTGGGATGCTATACACAATAATGAGAGCCATCCTAACCCAAGCCTCCCATTTTATCTACTCATTTAGTTCTAAAAATGTCATAGCTTCTTGACCCTTCCATTTTCTGTTTCTCTACCATTCATTATACTCTCAACTCTCTTCCTCTTGATTTTACTTTCCATTTACTCATAGGAACATGAAATACTTGCTTATGGAGCAAGACTTCCTGACATACTGTACCAAGAAAAACTGATCAAAACATATAAAAAAAATCTAAAAGGAAAGTTATCTGCTGGGTCTCCATGTGAATTTACAATTACAGCATCATAAACTATGTTTAAAACATTATTTTCCTAATGATTCCACTGCTAAAATTTTTATTCAGGTCCTCCACAGAATAGCTACATAACTCCAGGAGGACACCATTAACACAGTCTACAACGTAAATGGCTTCTGTACTATCTTCAATTCACAATCTGGATAACCTTAGATGTCAGTCCTGTTTTCATTCATCTCACATATCTAGACCTTTACAGCTCTTTTAATACTACCACAGCAGGGAGTTGAAATGAATCCTGTTTTACTTGCCTTTCATCCTTTTAAACCTGTAAAGAGGAATAGTCCCATGAGCCTATCAAAACTTGAAATTAATGTGGTTTCGGTCAGTCACTCATTTATCTCAAGGGCACTCACATCAACAGATGGGGTGATGATGATAGTGACAATAACAGAACTCTGTAATAGAAAATTTGTGAAATAATGCTGTAAGAATTCACAGCAACAGTGGTTACAACTAGTTATTTCTAAGAACCATTCCTGTTGCCTTTATTTTACTCTATAATATAGGCTGTCAGAAGAACTGACAGCTTTAAAGTCTGTCTGGTTTTATTAGTTATCCTTCCACCTAGAGGTTTAAGCTTAGAGCCAAGATTCAAGTTCACTATCCAAGTTCACTATCCAAGATTTGTTTCCCTCCCATAGTGTAGATTTGTTGCTGGGCAGTATCTGCACGGCCACAGACTATCGTCAGTCCCCTTGAATCCAAATGGGGCCATATGACTAGATCTAGCTATTGGGATGGAACCAGAAATTAATGTGTATTACTTCTAGACAAAGAAGGATATGTATGCAATATTTTGCCCCTTCTGTGATGATTGTGTAGGCTAGCACTGAAGATAGTGGGATCTTAAGATAGAAGAAGCATGGATCCTGATCACATAGTGTTTAATGAATGTCCATGAAAATTTGCTTTGGAAAAGAATAACTTTTAACTATCTTTCTCTGGGATTAAGATTTTGTTTTTTAAGGGGCGCCTGGGTGGCGCAGTCGGTTAAGCGTCCGACTTCAGCCAGGTCACGATCTCGCGGTCCGTGAGTTCGAGCCCCGCGTCGGGCTCTGGGCTGATGGCTCAGAGCCTGGAGCCTGTTTCCGATTCTGTGTCTCCCTCTCTCTCTGCCCCTCCCCTGTTCATGCTCTGTCTCTCTCTGTCCCAAAAATAAATAAACGTTGAAAAAAAAAAAAAAGATTTTGTTTTTTAAGGGATCTTAACACAGGATCTAACACAATGACTGGCATTCAAATATTTGTTGAATGAATAAACTTAGTGCATATTTTTGTCTATTAATCTCATTCAGCTCCTGTTGGGGTTACAGAATGGCTGGCTAAAGACTGAATGAAGTCCTAGGGAAGCTTACCAACCTACCAGACATGATAGCAAGACTATATAAATCAAAGACTAGACTTCAAATGAAGTAACACAAACAAACAAAATCCATGGGATTCTTCCTTCAGTGATTACATGATTTTAGGCAAGTGGCTCAATGTCAAAAAATTCTGCTTTGAGATGAGAGAGTAAGAGGGAGAAAAACAGGAGACGTACAAAATTAGAGTTGACAGAATTGAGGATTTTATTTGTTTATTTTTAGAACTGAGGATTTTAAAAAGCCTCTCCCACCCCTTCAGTTAGAGATAATAACAATGTTTTAAATTATTATATTTGTTATTCAGTACAATTTCTGTAATAGAGTAAAATTCCCTGAAAGCACTGGATCTGAAAAATCCCAATTGTTTGGCATTTGATGATTTGTACATATCCTAGAAAATTCTGTTGATCAACTATTGAGGCTAAGTGCACATGTAGACTTGCTAATACTGAGAATACAATACATTATAAGTCTATCATCTAGCATAGTCCTATGTAGAACTCAGAGTGCTACATTTCTAGGTTATGGGATGTTACTCTATAGACACCCCTAAAACCATAATTTTTGAAGCTTAAACATATATATTTGCAAAAACCCTCAACAAAATATTAGCAAACTAAATTCAACAATACATTTAAAAGATCACACACCATGATCAAGTGAGATTTACTCCAGGGATGCAAGGATCGCTCAACATCCACAAATTGACATAATATACTATGTTAACAAAAGGAAAGCTAAAAATCATATGATCTCAATAGCAGAAAAAGCATTTGACAAAACTCAGCATCCATTTATGATAACAACTCTCTACAAAGTGGATATAGATGGAATTGTACTCAACCTAACAAAGATCACATAAAATAAGCCCACAGCTAACATCATACACAATGGTGAAAGATTAGGAAAACAAGGATACCCATTTTCACAACTTTTATTCAGTACAGTATTGGAAGTCTCAGCCAAAGCTAGTAGGCGGGAGAAAGAAATAAAAGGTTTTTTTTATTTATTTTATTTTTTATTTTTTTGGAGAGAGTATGAGCAGGGGAGGGCAGAGGAGAGGAAGAGAGAATATCTTAAGCAGGCTCCAAGCCCAACAGAGCCTGATGCAGGGCTTCATTTCACCACCATGAGATCATGACCTGACCTGAAATCAAGACTTGGACACTTAAATGACTTAGCCCCCCAGATGCCCCAAAAGTCATCCTATTATTTAAAAAAAGTACAACTGTCACTATCTGTAGATAAGATGATTTTATGTGTAGAAAATCCTAGAGACTCGACCAAAAAACTGTTAGAATAAATGAATTCAGTAAAGTTGCAGGATACAAAAATCAATATAAAAATCTGCTCTGTTTCTATACACTAACAATGAACTATCAAAGAGAGAAATTAAGAAAACAATCACAATTAGAAATGCATCAAGAAGAATAAAATACCTAGGAATAAATTTAACCAAGGAGGTAAAAGAAATAGAATAATACACAAATAAATGGAAAGATATTCCATGCCCAAGGATTGCAAGAACATTGTTAAAATGTCCATACTTCCCAAAGCAGTCTACAGATTCAAAACATTCCTTATCAACATTCCAAAGGCATTTTTCATAGAAATAGAAAATAATCCTAAAATTTGGATGGAACCGCAAAATACCTCAAGAAATCTTGAGAAAGAGCAAAATCGAAGGCATCATGCTTCCTGATTTCAAACTGTATCACAAAGCTACAGTAACCAAAATACATGGCAATGGCATAAAAACAGATATATAGATTAATGGAACAGAATAGGGAGCCGAGAAGTAAACCCACATACATATGGTTAAGCAACCAAGAATATACAGTGGGGAAATGACACTGTTTTTAATAGATGGTGTTGGAAAAACTGGACAGCCACATATAAAACAATGAAGCTAGCCTACTGCCCTATACCATACACAAAAATTAACTCAAAATGATTTAAAGACTTGAATGTAAGGCACAAAACCATAAAACTCCTAGAAGGAAATATAGGTGGTAAGCTCCCTGAGAGTGGTCTTTGCAATGATATTTTGGATCTGACTCTAAAAGCAAAAATAAACAAGTGGGACTACACCAAACAAAAAAGTCTCTGCACAGCAAAGAAAATCATCAACAAAATGAAAATACAATGTACTGAATGGAGAAAATAACTGCAAACCATGTATTCGATAAGAAGTTAATATCCAAAATATATAAAGAGCTCACACAACAGCAAAAAAACAATCTGATTAAAAAATAGGCAGATTGGAATAGACATTTTTTCCAAAGAAGATATACAGATGGTCAACAAGCACATGAAAAATATTCAACATCACTAATCACGGAGGAAATGCAAATCAAAACAATATGAGAGATAACCTCACACCTGTCAGACTGGCTATTGTCAAAAAGACAAGAAATAACAAATGTTGGCAAGGATGTGGAGAACAGGGAACTCTGTGTACTGCTAGTGGCAATGTTAATTGGTGCTATTATGGAATACATCAGGGGGCTCCTTAAAAAATTAAAAATAGAACCACCATATGATCCAGCAATTCCACTTCTAGGTGTTTATTCAAATAAAATGAAAACACTAATTTGAAAAGATATATGCAGCCTCATATTCACTGTGGCATTATTTACAATAGCCAATGGAAACAACCTAAGTGTCCATCAATGAATAAGTGGGTTAAGATACACACACACACACACACACACACACACACACACACGGACACTAATCAGCCATAAAAATTAATGGAATCTTGCCATTTATAATGGAATCTTGCCATTTATAAATGAATGGCCCTTGAGGGCATACTTATGCTAAGCGAAGTAAGTCAGAGCAAAACAAATATTGTAGGATATCTCTTACATGTGGAATCTAAAAAAATAAATAAATAAAGGAAACAAAAACCAAGCTCATAGATATAGAGAACAGAATGATGGTTGCCAGAGAGGAGCAGGAGTGGAGGGTAAGCAAAATGGGTAAAGGCAATTAAAAGGTAAAAGCTTATAAAATAACTAAGTCGTGGAGATATAATGTACAGCATGGTGACTATAGTTACTAATAATGTATTGCATATTTAAAAGCTGCTAAGAGAGTAAATCTTAGAAGTTCTCATCACAAGAAAAAAATTTATTGTAATTATGGTGATGCATGGTAACTATTGTGATTATTTCATACTGTATACAAATATTGATTCATTATGTTATACAACTGAAACTAATATAATGCTATAGATTAACTATATCTCAATTATAAAAAAAAAAGACAAAAAGAAAACAACAAAGACAAGACAAAAAACAAAGATCAGCTTGCAAGAACTCGAGCCAGAAAGACTTTCCTGAGGAATGGACCAGTAGAGCCAATCACATAAGAGATGCAATAGGATCAGCAGTGGTGTTGTAGGTCAGCAAGAAGTTAGAGGAACCACAGCAACACCAAACAGTACCAATGCACCAACAGACAAACTGCTGCCAGGGCTCTTCCTCACTTGGGAGAGAGCATCTGGAGGACTTGGCTTTTGAACTATAATTACCTCCTAAATTTCTTAGATAATATATAAGAGAAATGAAGCTCAAAGAGTATGATGCTAGACTTGATTCAATTTAGCATATGGAAGAACAAAATAACTACAATATAACTTATACTAAAAAGTATTATGGATTATATCCCCATGATACATAAGAAAAAGATGATGTCTTTCTGTGCCACATTCTACCTCTGTGACCTTAAGTATTATCACCTTTTTAAATTTTACTCATTTTTATTGATGTATTGATTTATTGATTTAACGTAATTTATTGTCAAATTGGTTAACATACAGTGTGTACAGTGTGCTCCTGGTTTTGGAGGTAGATTCCTGTGATTGATCGCTTACATACAACACCCAGTGCTCATCCCAACAAGTGTCCTCCTCAATGCCTATCACCCATTTTCCCTCTCCCCATCTCCCCATCAACCCTCAGTTTGTTCTGTGTATTTAAGAGTCTCTTATGGTTTGTCTCCCTCCCTCTCTGTTTGTATCTATTTTTTTCCCTTCCCTTCCCCCATGGTCTTCTGTTAAGTTTCTCAAGTTCCACATATGAGTGAAAACATATGATATCTGTCCTTCTCTGACTGACTTATTTCCCTTAGCATAATACCCTCCAGTTCCATCCATGTTGCTACAAATGGCATGATTTCATTCTTTCTCATTGGCAAGTAGTATTCCATTGTATATATAAACCACATCTTCTTTATCCATTCATCCATTCAGTTGATGGACATTTAGGCTCTTTCCATAATTTGGCTATTGTTGAAAGCACTGCTATAAACATTGGGGTACATGTGCCCCTATGAATCAGCACTCCTGTATCCTTTGGATAAATTCGTAGCAGTGCTATTCCTGGGTCATAGGGTAGTTCTATTTTTAATTTTTTGAGGAACCTACACATGTTTTCCAGAGAGGCTACACCAGTTTGCATTCCCACCAACAGTGCAAGAGGGTTCCCATTTCTCCACATCAGCACATATGTTGTTTCCTGAGTTGTTCATTTTAGCCATTCTTTCTGGTATGACATGGTATCTCAGTGTGGTTTTGATTTGTGTTTCCCTGATGATGAGAGACGTTGAGCATATTTTCATGTGTCTGTTGGCCATCTGGATGTCTTCCTTGGAGAAGTGTCTATTCATGTCTTCTGCCCATTTCTTCATTGGATTATTTGTTTTTCAGATGTGGAGTTTGGTAAATTCTTTATAGATCTTGGGTACTAACCCTTTTTCCGATATGTCATTTGCAAATATCTTGTCCCATTCCGTCAGTTGCCTTTTACTTTTGCTGATGGTTTCTTCTGCAGTGCAGAAGCTTTTTATCTTGATGAGGTCCCAAGTGAGGTTCATTTTTGCTTTTAATTCTCTTGCCTTTGGAGACGTGTCGAGCTAGAAATTGATGCGGCCAAGGTGAAAGAGGTTTTTGCCTGCTTTCTCCTCGAGGATTTTGATGGCTTCCTGTATTACATTGAGGTCTTTCATCCATTTTGAGTTTATTTTTGTGTATGGTGTAAGAAATCGGTCTAGTTTCATTCTTCTCCATGTTGCTATCCAGTTCTTGCAGCACCATTTGCTAAAGAGACTGTCTTTTTTTCCATTGGATACTCTTTCCTGCTTTGTCAAAGATTAATTGGCCACACATTTGTGGATCCAATTCTGGGTTCTCTATTCTATTCCATTGGTCTATGTGTCTGTTTTTATGCCAGTGCCATACTGTCTTAATGATTACAGCCTTGTACTAGAGGCTAAAGTCTGGGATTGTGATGCCTCCCACTTTGGTTTTCTTTTTCAACATTACTTTGGCTATTTGGGGTCTTCTGTGGTTCCATACAAATTTTAGGATTGTTCTAGCTTTGAGAAGAATGACAGTGCAATTGTGATTGGGATTGCATTGAATGTGTAGATTGCTTTGGGTAATATTGGCATTTTAACAATATTTATTCTCCCAATCCATGAGCATGGAATGTTTTTCCACTTCTTTGTGTCTTCTTTACTTTCCTTTATAAATTTTGTATGGTTTTCAGCATACAGATTTTTTACATCTTTGGTTAGGTTTATTCCTAGGTATTTTATGGTTCTTAGTGCAATGGTAAATGGGATCGATTTCTTGATTTCTCTTTCTGTTGCTTCAGTATTGGTGTATAGAAATTTAACCGATTTCTGTACACTGATTTTGTACCCTGTGACTTTGCTGAATTCATGTATCAGTTCTAAAAGCTTTTTGGTGGAGTCATTTGGGCTTTCCATATAGAGTATCATGTCATCTGTGAAAAGTGAAATTTGACTTGTCAATTTTGATGCCTTTTATTTTGCTTTGTTGTCTGACTGCTGTTGCTAAGACTTCCAACACTGCATTAAACAACAGTGGTGAGAGTGGACATCCCTGCTGTGTTCCTGATCTCAGGGGGAAAGCTCTCAGTTTTTCCCCACTGAGGATGATGTTAGCTGTGGGCTTTTCATATGTAGCTTTTATGAAGTTTAGGTATGTTCCTTCTATCCAGACTTTCTTTAAGGTTCTTATTAAGAAAGGATGCTGTATTTTGTCAAATGCTTTTTCTGCAACTATTGACAGGATAATACGGTTCTTATCTTTTCTTTTATTAATGTGATGTATCACATTGATTAATTTGCAAATATTGAACCAGCCCTGCAGCCCAGGAATGAATCCCACTTGATCATGGTGGCTAATCCTTTTAAATGCTGTTGAATCCAATTTGCTAGTATCTTGTTGAGAATTTTTGCATTCATGTTCATCAGGGATATTGGCCTGTAATTCTCCTTTTCTGTGGGGTCTCTGTCTGGTTTGGGAATCAAGGTAATGCTGGCTTCATAGAATGAGTCAGGAAGCTTTCCTTCCATTTCTATTTTTTGAAACAACTTGAGAAAGATAGGTATTAACCCTGCTTTAAATGTTCGGTAGAATTCCCCTGGGAAGCCATCTGGCCCAACAACCTCCTTGTTGGGAGATTTTTGATAGCTGACTAAATTTCTTCACTAGTTATGGATCTGTTCAAATTTTCTATTTCTTCCCATTTGAGTTTTGGCAGTGTGTGGGTGTCTAGGAATTTGTCCATTTCTTCCAGGTTGTTCAGTTTGTTGACACATAATTTTTCACAGTTTTCTCTGATAATTGTATTTCTGAGGGATTGGTTGTGATAAGTGCAATTTCATTCATGATTTTATCTGTTTGGGTCCTCTTTTCGAGAAGTCTGGCTACGGGTTTATCAATTTTGTTTATTTTTTCAAAAAAACAGCTCTTAGTTTCATTGATCTGTTCTACTGTTTTTTGGTTTTTTTTTTTTTTTTTGGATTCTATATTATTTCTGCTCTAATCGTTATTATTTCTCTTCTGCTGGCCTTGGGGTTTCTTTGTTGTTCTGCTTCTAGTTCCTTTAGGTATTCTGTTAGGTTTTGTATTTTTGATTTTTCTTGTTTCTAGAGATAGGCCTGGACTGCAATGTATTTTCCTCTTAGGACTGCCTTTGCTGCATCCCAAAGGGTTTGGAGTGTAGTGTTTTCATTTTTAATTGTTTCCATATATTTTTTAATTTCTTCTTTAAATGCCTGGTTGGCCCATTTGTTCTTTAGTAGGATGTTCTTTAATGTCTATGCATTTGGAGGTTTTCCAGACTTTTTCCTGTGGTTGGTTTTAAGCTTCATAGCATTGTGATCTGAAAATGTATATGGTATGATCTCAATTCTTTTATATTTATTGACGGCCTTTTTGTGACCCATTGTGTGATCTATCTTGGACAATGTTCATGTGCACTTGAAAAGAATGTGTAGTCTGTTGCTTTGGGATGAAAAGTTCTGAATGTATCTGTCAAGTCCATCTGACCCAATGAATCATTCAGACCATTGCTTCTTTATCGATTTTCTGCCTAGATGATCTGTCCATTGCCATAAGTGGAGTATTAAAGTCCCCTGCAATTACATTTTTATCAATAAGACTGCTTATGTTTGTAATTATTTTACATATTTGGGTACTTCCGAATTGGATGCATAAACATTTATAATTGTTAGCTCTTCTTGATGGATAGACCCCATAATTATCATATACTGTCCTTCTTCATCTCTTGTTACAGTCGTTAGTTTAAAATCTAGTTTGTCTGACAGAAGTATGGCTACTCCAGCTTTCTTTTGACTTCCAATAGCATGATAGATGGTTCTCCATCCCCTCACTTTCAATCTGAAGGCGTCCTCAGGTCTAAAATGGGTCTCTTATATTTGCAAATGACATATCGGACAAAGGGCTAGTATCCAAAATCTATAAAGAGCTCACCAAACTCCACACCCGAAAAACAAATAACTCAGTGAAGAAATGGGCAGAAAACATGAATAGACACTTCTCTAAAGAAGACATCCAGATGGCCAAAAGGCACATGAAAAGATGCTCAACATCGCTCCTCATCAGGGAAATACAAATCAAAACCACACTCAGATATCACCTCACGCCAGTCAGAGTGGCCAAAATGAACAAATCAGGAGACTATAGATGCTGGCCAGGATGTGGAGAAACGGGAACCCCCTTGCACTGTTGGTGGGAATGCAAATTGGTGCAGCCACTCTGGAAAACAGTGTGGAGGTTCCTCAGAAAATTAAAAATAGACCTACCCTATGACCCAGGAATAGCACTGCTAGGAATTTACCCAAGGGATACAGGAGTACTGATGCCTAGGGGCACTTGTACCCCAATGTTTATAGCATCACTCTCAACAATAGCCAATTTATGGAAAGAGCCTAAATGTCCATCAACTGATGAATGGATAAAGAAATTGTGGTTTATATACACAATGAGTACTACGTGGCAATGAGAAAGAATGAAATATGGCCCTTTGTAGCAACATGGATGGAACTGGAGAGTGTTATGCTAAGTGAAATAAACCATACAGAGAAAGACAGATACCATATGTTTTCACTCTTATGTGGATCCTGAGAAACTTAACAGAAACCCATGGGGGAGGGGAAGAAAAAAAAAAGAGGTTAGAGTAGAAGAGAGCCAAAGCATAAGAGACTTAAAAACTGAGAACAAACTGAGGGTTGATGGGGGGTGGGTGATGGGTATTGAGGAGGGCACCTTTTGGGATGAGCACTGGGTGTTGTATGGAAACCAATTTGACAATAAACTTCATATATTGGGAAAAAAAATAAAATGGGTCTCTTGCAGAGAGTAAATAGATGGGCGTTATTTTTTTTTTATCCATTCTGATACCCTATATCTTTTGACTGGAGCATTTAGTCCATTTACATTCAGTGTTATTATTGAAAGATATGGATTTAGAGTCATTGTGTTATCTGTAGGTTTCATGTTTGTAGTGGTGTCTCTGTGGTCTTTGCAATACTCAGAGAGTCTCCCTTAGGATCTCTTGTAGGGCTGGTTTAGTGGTGATGAATTCCTTCAGTTTTTGTTTGTTTGGGAAAACCTTTATCTGTCCTTCTATTCTGAATGACAGGCTTGCTGGATAAAGGATTCTTGGCTGCATATTTTTTTCTGTTCATCACATTGAAAATTTCCTGCCACTCCAGAAAGGAGTGCTAGGTCTGCTACTACCTTTGTGTCTACCCCTGTAGATTAAGGCCTGTTTATCCCTGGCTGCTTTCAGAATTCTCTCTTTATGTTTGTATTTTGCCAGTTTCACTATGACACGTCATGCAGAAGATCAATTCAAGTTACGTCTGAAGGGAGTTCTCTGTGCCTCCTGGATTTCAATGTCTGTTTCCTTCCCCAGATTGGGGAAGTTTTCAGCTATGATTTGTTCAAGCACACCTTCAGCCCCTTTCTCTCTTTTTCTTCTGGAACTCCTATGATAGCAATATTGTTCCATTTCATTGAGTCACTTAGTTCTCTAATTCTCCCCTCATGATCCAGAATTTTTTTTATCTCTTTCTCAGCTTCATCTCTTCTCATAATTTTATCTTCTATTTCACCTATTCTCCCCTCTGCCTCCTCAATTCTGGCTGTTACCACCTGCAGGTTATTTTGCACCTCATTTACAGCATTGTTAAATTCATCATGACTATTTTTTAGTTCCTTGATCTCTGCAGCAATAGAGTCTCTGCTGTCTTCTATGCTTTTTTTCACGTCCAGCAATTAAT
Source organism: Herpailurus yagouaroundi (assembly GCF_014898765.1). NCBI lineage: Eukaryota > Metazoa > Chordata > Mammalia > Carnivora > Felidae > Herpailurus > Herpailurus yagouaroundi. The sequence goes on along the minus strand of NW_024412400.1, from coordinate 29,440,128 downwards.
CTTATGACTACTATTCTAAATTCTTGTTCAGTTTTTTGTTTATATCTGTTTTGAGCAATTCCTTAGCTGTCATTTCTTCCTGGAATTTCTTTTGAGGAGAATTCTTCTATTTCATCCTTTTGGCTAGTTTTCTGTCCCTTATGTGTTTTAAAAGCTTGTTATGTGTCCTGCACCTGTGAGCACTACTATATTAAAGAGGGGCCATACACTGTCCAGGGCCTGGCCCTGCCAGAGGTGTTCTTTTGGAGTGTGTTACTTGCTCTCTGTTGTTGTGGCTCTGGTTGCTTTATATCCCTACTCGTAGTGATGTTTTGGACCCTCCACCAGGTGTACTTTGATTTCTTTGTTGAAGTAGCCCTGGAAAAAAATAAAACAAACAGAACAAAACAAGCAAAAAATAACAAAAAACCAAACACACACAAAACAACAAAACAACAACAAAAACAATGGGGTGGGGGTGGTGTTAGTAGAAAAGGCCTTATCCCATGCAAAGAGAGAAATGACAGGGGTGGGGGGAAAAGAAAAGAAAATTGACCAGGCAGAGGAGCTACACAGCTTATCCAGAGAGAGAGGAAAATAAAGAAGGAGATATAGAATAGGTATAAAGATAATAGATTAACTATGTCTGCTTAAACAAACCAACAACCAGAATAAGCAGACTAGAAGAGGGAAGAAATAAGGAGAAAAGAAGGAAAAAAATTATATATAATAAGAACTGCCCACGAATTAAATCAGAAAATGCAAAACCGCTGAGTGCCCTGGAACCAGGGGCAGCTGTGGACTGGAGGAGGGGCTGTCTGGTTGGTCAGCATCAATCTCTGGTGGATATGCAGTTACCAGACATGGAGGGGCATGGTTTGGCATAGGCAGGTACCGCCTCCATTGTGGGCTCTTTGTCCATTCCCTGGAGCCCCACACTTTGTTGGTGATGGGGAGAAAAATGGCAACACCTGTCTCTCCTCCCCGGACTGGGTGTCTCAAACCACTCTGTTCAGGCTGTCCTCACTGTGCAACGGGCGTGAATGAGGCAGATTGTCTCACTCCTCGACTCCCGCTCCTCCCTGGCATTTGGCTGGGATTTAAACCCCGATGTCTTAATGGTCCTGCTCTGTGTGCCCCAGTTCTGAGGAAGTGCTGCTCTGTCACACCAATAAATGGCCTCTGGCTGAGGGGTGCAAGCAGGGACCTTTGTCCTTTGAACAGCTATATACCTTCTTTCCACAGCACTCCAGTACAATCCCCAGAGTGGGGATTGCTTTCTCCCACTGCGGACTGCACCTCTGAATTAGTTACTGAGCTCGGGGCTGGCTCCCCTCCTCCCCAGGTGCACAAACAGGACAGCTGGCCTTAGTCTGGACAAAGGCCTGCAGTTAGAGATTGGATCCTTCTCTGTCCCCGGTCCATGGTTTTTCTCCTGTCCAGATACTGTCCTACACTTTCACAGTCTCTCTTTCTCTTCTCTTTGTCTCTCTGCAGAAGGGGATCCCTCTCCTGCATGCCTACCCTGCCTGTTTTCTCTCTCCCAGTTCATAATCATGCATCTATGGCCAGCCAGGTTGTCCCTATGGGCTACTGGAGTTTGCAGCCCAGACTCTTGGAATTCAAAGTCCTTTGGCCTCAACACTGCTGTGTTTGAGGGATGAGAGAACTTTGGGTCCACCTACTTCTCTGCCATGTTGGATCTCCAGTATTATCATGTCTCTGAGTTCCAATCCTCTTTTGCAAACCAGGGCTATTCAGATAGTTGTGAGGATTAAATAAAATGGTGAATGTGAAAAAAAAAACAGTTTAAAAATACATGTAACTCCTGACATCACACACACAAATCAACTCAAAATGGATTAAACCCTTAAACAAAAGACCTCAAATCATAAAACTTGTAGAAAGAAACATAGGGAAAAACTTACTGACATCCATCTTAGCAATGATTTTTTTTTTTTGGATTTAACAACAACAACAACAACAAAAACAAAAGCAAAAATAAACAAGTGGAACTGCATCCAATTTAAAAGATTCTGCACAGCAAAGGAAGCCATCAACAAAATGAAAAGGCAACCTATAGAATGGGAAAAAAGTATTTGCAAACCATGTATCTGTAAGGGGTTAATATCCAAGATATATAAATAACTCCAACAACTGAATAGCAAAAAAAAAAAAAAAAATCTGATTAGAAAATGAAAGAAGAATTGACTAGACATTTTTCTAAAGAAAATATAGAAGTGGGTGAAAAGGTCCTTAACATCACTATCCTTAGAGAATTGCAAATCAAAGCCATAATGATGTATTACCTCACACCTGTTAGAATGGCTAGCATTAAAAAGATAAGAGATAAAAAGTGTTGGCAAGAATGTAGAGAAAAGGGAACCCTTGTGTACTGCTGGTGGGATTGCAAAGTAGTACAGCCACTTTGGACAAGAGTATGGAGGTTCCTCAAAAAATTTAAAATGGAACTACCATATAATCCAGCAATCCCACTTCTGGTTATATATCCAAAGGAAACAAAATTACTATGTCAAAGAGATATCTGTATCCTTATGTTCATAGAAACATTATTTACAATAGCCAAGAAATGGAAACAACCTAAGTGTCCACTGACAGATGAATCAATAAAGAAAATGCAGTGTGTATGTGTGTGTGTGTGCATGTGCACATGCATGCGCACATACAATGGAATAGTATTCAACCATAAAAAGAGAAATCTTGTCATTTGCAGCAACATGGATGAACCTTGAAGGCATTATGCTAAGTGAAATAAGTGATACAGAAAAAGGAAAATACTGTATGATTTCACTTAGACGTGGGATCTAAAAAAAAAAGAACTAAACTCATAGAAAAAGAGATCAGATTTGTGGTAACCAGAGGTGGGGTGGGGGAATTGGATATATGTGGTGAAAGGTACAAACTTCCAGTTATGAGATAAATAAGTAGGGGGATGTAATGTACATGACTGTAATTAACTCTTCTGTATGATATATTTGAACATTACTAAGACAATAAATCTTAAAAGTTCTCATCACATGGAAAAAAAAACTTGTTTTCCTTTTGTATCTATATGAGATGATGGAAGTTAACTAAACTTATTGTGGTCATTATTTTGCAATATATGAAATTCATTATGCTGTACACTTTAAACTTACACAGACATGTGCCAATTATATCTCAATAAAACTAAAAGTTAAAAAATGGGAAGAGGAATTAAACAGACGTTTTTCCAAAGATGACAAACAGATGGCTAGTAGGTACATGAAAAGGTGCTCAACATCATGAATCATCAGGGAAATACAAATCAAAACCATAATGAAAAACACCTCATATCTGTTAGAATGGCTATCATCAAAAAGATAAGAGATGAGAAGCGTTGACAAGGATGCAGAGAAAAGGGAACCCTTATACACTGATGGTAAGAATGTACACTGTTACAGCCACTATGAAAAACAGAATGGAGGTTCCTTGAAAAATTAAAAGTAGTATTATCATATCATCCAGCAACCCCACTTCTGGGTGTATAGTCAAAAAAAAGTGAAAATAGGATCTCAAATATTTGAGATCACTCACATATTCACTGCAGCATTATTCACAATAGCCACAATATGGAAACAACGTGTCAGTCAACAGATAAACAGATAAAGAAGATATAGTATGTATGTGGTAAATACACACACACACACACACACACACACACACACACACACACACACACAAGAGTATTATTCAGCCACAAGAAAGGACATCTAGCTACTTGCAACAACATGGATGGACCTTAGGGTATTTTGCTAAGTGAAGTAAGTCAGAGAAAGATAAATACTGTATGATTTCACTTATATGCAGAATCTAAAAAAGCTGAATTCATAAAACAGATTAGAATGATGGTTACCAAGGGTATGGGGTAGGGTGGGGGAAATGGAGAGATGTTGGTCAAAGAGTACAAACTTCCAGTTCTAAGATGAATAAGTTCCTGAGATCTGATGTACAGCATGGTGAATATAGTTAACAATATTGTATTACATACTTGAAAGTTGCAGAGAGTAAGTAGATATTAAATACTCTCACAACAAAAAATAATGTTATATGATTTGATGCAGGTGTTACTTAACACTATGGTGGTAATTATTTTGCAATATATAAATGTGTGAAATCAACACACTGTACACCTTAAACTCACACAATGGTACATTTCAATTATATCTCAATAAAGCTGGAAAAATACATGTAACTATATTTTTCATAAACTAAAATTTTCTTATTAAAATGTGTTCTACTGTACACATAATTACTGAAATTACCATATTATTCAAATAATTTTAAAGTTCTTTATTCCTTAGTGTGAAGAAAATTTTTCACTATAAAACTTAATTTAAAATGAGGGTATTTCCTATAGTTGGGTTTCAAATCAAAGGAACACACCTCTGAAATGTCATCAGTTATGGGATAAATATGATCAGGGTTATCCTGGTGGCATCTAAGTAACCATGGCAACAACTAAGACCCAATAGTTGATGTCATTATTGTAGGAGTCCCTGATGAACTTGAAAACTCATCACTAAGGTCTGGCTGCACCCTTGACCCTGCTTCTCTCTCTCTCTCTCTGTATAATATGATATGATATAAATAATATATATTATGATATATGATATGATATATACAATATGATATAAATAAATTATATATATTATAATAATATAAATAAAAATATATATATATAATTCAATATTATTGGACAGATCCATTGTACCATAGTGTTTTGACCTTCAGATTCAGCAAATTTAACAAACTTTGTTATTCAACCAGTGGTCTGGTGGCCATTTGATTCACTTTTCTTCCTCTTCCATTTCTTAAGACATCTTTGGACTCTGATACACTCACTGCCCCAAATCCTCTGCCAAAATTCAACCAAAATGTCTACTTGTACAGTTAGCACATGGCCTCAGTGGTTGAAAAACAGGATTTTAGAAGATATATCAAATCATCAAATGCCAAACCACTAGACTTTTCAGATTCCTATATGCTGGGATTGTGGGGGCTTTTACTCTCTGTGGAAATTGTACTGAATAGGAAATAAAACTGCTCACGTCATTATGATCTCTAATTACAGAATTAGGGGTCACTAAAAAAATCCTTCATCTTCTCAACTCTCATTTTCTGTTTCCTATTTTTCTCCTCTTTCTCATCTCCTTCCATGACCTTCTACCACCCTTATCTCCTTGAATTTTTTTCATAATAATTCTAGACTCAACTATGATCCCTTTTCTAATAATTCCTCGTATTCCTTTATCTGCATTCTTAATTCTTTATTACTCTTTATTACTCTTGGAGTGCCAGGTAGAGAAACAAAGGCAGAAGTCCAAGGTGAGGGCAGGGGAGAAGACAGCAGGCAAGGCCCTCAGAGACAGCAGCAAAACATGTGGGGAGAAATGGTTGTTGTAGGACCCAGGAAGCAGCAGTAAAACCTAAGTTCACATCTTTCATGCTCAGTACTCTAGCTTTTCCTCTACAATTCCCTCAGAGCTTTTCTATAATCAACCATAGTGTGAGAGAAACATCCCTGCCCTTTTGCTACTCTGATGCAGCCCAATAGTTTTCCATCTTTATTTACTTCCTGAGATCATTGCCACTCTTTGATGTACAGTGGGGTTGTCCCATTACGATCTCTTTCTCTTGTCATATTAGCTTGAACAAGGTATAAGTGCCATGACTAGAACATCAGATTCAACACAAATTGTTAAGGTTTCACTTGGCAAGGAAATGTCACAGTTATCCATGCTTCCTACCTGGTCTTTTCCACCTCTACCCTCCCACATCAAGCTGGTACCAAGAACAAACAACTGGATAAGGAGGAGGACTGGCAGTACCCTGAAACATCTCTATCACCTGACAGCCCCATCAACAACCGTGTGACGGTAGCAGCTTTCAATCAATAGCAGGGGTGGGTGTAACATCTTCTGAGGGCTCGATGAAGGCAAATTTAATTCAAGAAATAAGCAGGATGTATACTGGGAGCCAGATTTCGTTTCCCATCCTTTTTCACAGTTGCTATAATAATCTAAGACTTCTAAAAATAAAGCCATAAGGATGGCACAACCAGAGCTTGTTAACTAAGAAATAATGAGGCTAAATGAACTACAGATTCATAGGCTTATAAAAGGAATGGCCCATTGCCTCAAAGGGTTGCAACATTTCTGTACCCCAATTTCATCCAGCCAATATCTGACTTGGGAGCCAATACCTCTATCCTGCTACTGTTTATTTCTTTAAGCAGACCCGGAAATGGGTGGTGGGGGACAAAAAGACCAAACACTAGAGCTGCTAAAACAAAATGAGATATACTGCAAGGGAAAGGCTGAAGGAGTTCACTGACTGAACTTGAAAAACTCCAAGAAGAAAAAACACAATCAGATGAAACAACTATCCTCAGTGGATCTCACAGTTTCCCACTGCAAGTACTGTGACTTAGGTAAACTATGGGAGGCTGTGACATTCCGAGAAAGATATTGAACTCAGAGTAAGTAGACTTGGGTCCAAGTTCCTTGTGGGATCTTGAGCACATTTGGCTTCTTTGGGTTTCCATTTCCTTAATGGCAACATGGTGACAAAAATGATGCCTATCAACAGGGTTGCCCATATGACAAAAGACATTTGGGATGGGAAACACTTTATGAAGTACAAAAGGCTGGTTGTCATCATCTCCTTGGATTGTGGTGCTGGTTACGGGGACTAATCATTGCCTCTCTCCATGTTTGGAACCAATTAAAACATATATAGAGGAGTCAGAAGTTGTATCAAAAGTCAGCTTTATTACTAGTTAATCTGGATTTAAGAACATGGCTTGACCTGTGACATTTTAGTATATCTTATACCACACTATCTTCTTTACATCTTCTGTACTTTTCTTGATTATACTATAAGCTTCTGGTGAGCAGAGATTATGTCTCATATCTCTGTATTCCCAGAGTTTTCCACAGAGCCATACATGTAGCAGACACTCTGAATGATAAAGGATCACATTAATCACATTTATACTCTAATTTCTGTGTGAAGCCTCTCTCTCTACTAGCCTGGGAACTCTTGGACAGAGGGGTTCATGTCCTTTCATTCCCTATGCTTAATTCCCAGCACACAGTAGGTTCTTTATAAAAGTGACTTGAGGGGCTCCTGGGTGGCTCAGTTGGTTGAGAGGCCAACTACGGCTCAGGTCATAATCTTGTGGTCTGTGAGTGCGAGCCCTGCATCGGGCTCTGTGCTGACAGCTCAGAGCCTGGAGCCTGCTTTTGATTCTGTGCCTCCCTCTCTCTCTGCCCCTTTCCTGCATGGTCTTTGTTTCTCTGTCTGTCTCTCTCAAAAATAATAAACATTAAAAAAAAAAAGTGACTTGAAAGAAAATGAAAACAGAAGGGTACCAGATTGTCTAGTGCCATCCAGGGGTTGTACAGAGGGAATTAAAGTAGGAAAGTATCCTAAGGATTCCATTCCTGATAGCTTGTTCATTTGGGAAGATTGCTACCTACAAACTGTGAGGATTTTAGACTGTTTTTTCCATGGCAAACTTTAGCTTTTGTCTACTCATCAGGTACCCTAGCTATCTGGGATTCTACACCCTGGATATCTCAATTAGAGTTACTCTGCTAATGTTCTTAGAAGAGAAACACTGTCACTTGATAATTAACTTAGAGCCATGACCAAAGCCTGTGACATCCAATGTTTCAGTGTATAATGCTGACCATTGTTCTTCTCCCAAGGGATCCACACACCACGAAGTAATTTCCTTTAGGGTTGCTGTTAGAATCAGCTCACAGCACAATACCCAGGCCTCCTGGACAAGTGTAGGAAAACTGGGAGAAATAACATCTCTGCCCCCTGCATCATTAAGCTTCCTGGTAACTAAGGGAGATGCAGTGCTGCCAGGCTAAGATTGCAGAAGTCAGAATGAGATGGCACATAGAAGGGGTAAGGATCTCAAAACACTATTCTAAGGAGTATTAGTTCAGGGCCTTGCAGAGAATGAGAAAAAAAAGTCTTCCCATACAGATAAACTTTCAGTGCCTCTATGGGGCACATGTAAGACATGCAGCTCACTCAACGTCAGTCACCTGAGCAGGGCTGCTCTGGAGTCAGACCCTCTGCTGTCTGTGATTCTCTTTGTGTTTTCTAAGCCCTGAGAAGCTCTGTGAGTCTGATGCCTCGAAAGATGTGCACATGTGTGTACTGTGCTGTGCTCAGCCCTGGACTATGTGTTTTCTGTGGGCACTGGGAGAATTCTCTGATTTTGCCCTTCTGGAACAAATCTGAATAAAGCAACTTTACTTTCAAGGTCTTAAAAGGATACAGCAAGTCCTATTTCTTTTTCTTTTTCTTTTTTAAATGTTTTATTTATTTTTGAGACAGAGAGTGACAGAGCATGAGCAGGGGAGGGGCAGAGACAGAGCGAGACACAGAATCTGAAGCAGGCTCCAGGCTCTGAGCTGTCGACAGAGAGCCGGACGCGGGGCTCAAACTCACAGACTGTGAGATCATGACCTGAGCTGAAGTCAGATGCTTAACCAATTGAGCCACCCAGGCACCCCAGCAAATCCTATTTCTTAACATGATGGCCAAGAAACTGGTGGGCTAGAGGCAGTCATCTATCCTGGCACAAGGCCCTAGTGCTCTGCCCCACATACCAGGCTCTATACCATACGGCTGATGCAGGACAGGAAGGGCTAAGCGACTTCAAAATCAGTAGTCTGGTGCAACCAATAGAGATCTGTGCAGCCACTTGCATTTGTGGCATTGAGCACTCGAAACGTTGCTAGTATGACTGAGGAAGTGAATTTTAAATTTTTATTCTATTTTCACTAATTTAAATGTAAAAATGAACAACTAATTCAGTTATTATAAAAATTTTAATGTGAATCTCATTTTTCAAGTGTAAATTTTATGAAATATAAATGCAAATCAAGTACTTCTGACAAAATGCAGTGTCAACATTGAGATGTGTTGTTAAGTACAAATTATATGCAGGGTTTCAAAGACTGGGTATGAAAAAAAAAGCAAATACTTTACTAATAATTTTTCATATGTTGAAATGAAAATGTTTTGGATATATTGGGTTAAATAAAGTACATCATTAAAATTAATTTCACAATTTCATTTTTTTCCCAATATAGTTACTAGAAAGTCTAAAATTGTGGCTTGTGTTCTGTCTATGGAACAGTGCTAATCTAGACCACAATTTCACTTCTCTCTACATGACGTCTCACTTGACCAAGAAACTACCAAAGAAACCTATCCATTGCTCCTGACTTCTGTCCAGTTCACTCTATTTTAATACAATGTTTGTTGGAGGTCTTCCATTTGCTGGGCACTGTTCTGTGCTGGAAATATAGCATGATGGCTCTTAGCAGACATTCCAAATGGAGATATAAACAATAAAGATAAAGTGCAAAAAACTCCATCAGCCAACTCTATCATAGCCAACTGCTATGCAGAACTTAAACTAGAGCAACGTGATGGAGAGAGCCAGGTGGTGAGAAAGCTGTTGGGAAGAAGTCTGAGCAGCAGGGAGCCAGTCATGACAGGTGAGGGAGAATGGCCAAAGGCCCCAAGCAAGGAGTAAGTTGGAATACTTGAGGAAGGAAAAGAAAATGAGTGTGACTGGAATACAAGTGTGAAAGGTGGCAGGAAAGGAGATCCTACAATAAACACTGCACCAGGAGTATGTGGAGCCATGTTAAAGTCTCTACCCTCACATCAAATAGGTTTAGATCTTGGACAGTTATCCTCTTAGGATAGCATCAGTTTCTTCATCTGTGAAATGGAGTGGCAATTGGTAAAGGAACTTGCTTTCAGTTCTGAAAGCATATGATTTTTCCATATATTCTAAACAATAAAAATCCTGTCCTGGAAAATGAAAGAAAGGGAGCAAATGTAAATATCCTGACCTCTAATCCCTTTCAGGATTTAGCAACTGCTTATCTGATGCCTTCCTTCCTCTTCCACTCACCATTCTGTTTTTTTTATTTTAAAGAAAAAGAAAATCATTTGATATTTAGCCAACTCATTCTCATACAGTATCAAAGGTAAACTCCTAAATTCCCTGGTATACACACAAGAATGCTTTCCTCTAAAATGTGAACTAGCTTCCTCATAAGAACAATTAGATATCCTGCACAGAGACTGCCCTCCTTCCTTTATAATTATACTATAACTCCCTCAGAAGTCTGTAATTTCCTAGCTTTCAGAACTTTGTATTTTTCAAGTACCCACTGACTGGGAAATCTGGATTCTTAGATTGGCAATGACTCTGCCAAAGATTTGCCTATGGGAAAACACTTCCAAGGAGACAACATCTACAAGAGTCACATCTCCAAGGAAAGAATAACATACCCGGTCATACTCATTTATCATCACAATTTAATAATGCACAAGAGAAGCCTATGAGACCACATCAGGGGGAATTTCAAGGACACCTGTAACGAAGGGGCTGCATGATGGATGGCTTCACAATCAGCCTTTCATTGGTCACCTCCAGCTCTTAGAACATACAGACTGATTCTCAATGAATGAGATTTAGGAGAGGGACTAATAGGGGACAGGAGGGAGATACAATAGTTTGTAATATGAAGCATGAAAATGAAAACAAAATCCTAGGAATGAAAGAGAAATGAGGTTTTACTTTAAGTCCAGAGAAATGGGAGGGGTAGGGGTAGGGATGGTGATGGTGGTAAGAATAATAATAACCCAACATTTACGGCACTGTTCCAAATGCTTTGCATGTGTTAAATGTATTAAATGTAATAATTTTTTTTTCTTAGCATGTGTGTGAGGGGCAAGAGAGAGGGAGAAAAATAATCTTAAGCAGGCTCCATGCTCGGCACAGAGCCCAATGTGGGCCTTGATCTCAAGACCACGAAATCATGACTTGAGCTGAAATCAAGAGTTGGATGCTTAACCGACTTAGCCACGTAGGCATTCTTCCAATTTTTTTTTTAAGTAATAAAAATTTATTGAGAATTCCTGAGATGGTGGTTACTGCCTCCCAACCTAGAGGGAAGAATCAACACTGTAGGAAATCACTCAGAAATCACACTGTCCCAACACCTCTGACCAACACAGGAAGGAGCAAAATCATTCCACTGAAAATTGGTCAGGCTTTTTCATCCAAAAAGGTTTGGGAGGACAGATGCAGAAGAGACCATCACATGATACTGGAGGCAGGATGGGGGTGTGCTGGACCCCAAACTGCTCTTCAAAAATCAGGGGAGAAACAGATCCACTTCTTCTCTGGGCATGGAGTTCCTGGTGACCAGGCTCTCATTTCTCACCCTTGATGAGGCTGTCATTGTCCAGGTAAAACTTTCATCCTGTAGGTTCAGCACAAGGTTGTCAACAGTGAAAAAGATATGGTTCTGTGATGTGGCAATCATCTTGGAGATGTTCTAGGATGCCTGGATCATGGCAGTTTGATATAGCCAGGGTTCCTGTTCAGGACTTCTCCAAGGTGAGAAGGTTGGGGTTAAGGGTTTACATAACACCCAGTTTCAATCCCTGGCTCCATCCTTACTATTCCAGCCCTTCTCTTGGGTGTCAGATTCAAGGTTGTGCTCACATAGTTCATGCCTAGTCCCACACTGGTCCCCACCTGTGGGCCCCCCTGCAGGCAACTGCCAGAACCTTGATGCAGCAGCAGAAATGGAGGCAAGGCCAGCTATGTCACTAATTTAAGGTGCTTAAACCAGTGCCTGGCACATCCAAGGACCCACAGATCCAGGAATACAATGTTGTATCTCTGTCCCTCATGATGGGGTGTGATCTGCACTCTTACCAGAGCTCACAAGAGAAACTAACCTCATGTTGGCCTCTGTGGGGCTTTGCTTGATATCGTATCCTTGCTGGGCCTCTTTTCCTTTTCATGCCCACTTCCCATGCTCCTGTAGGTTTCCTGGGAACTGCTTCCTAACACGTTGCTTGTCTAAGGGCTCAAAGACTCTTTATCTAAGGGCTTAAGGTCTTCCAGGGAGCCCAACCTGTGACACTCACCAAAAGAGAAATGAGTCTTGACAATATGAGACCAACAGTGAAATGTGGGACATTTTCCCCCTGATTGAATTTCTAGAGCTAAGCTATTTAAGAATTAGGTTTTATTTTTTAGCTCAATTATTCTGGATTTACCACAGGTCAAAATAACAATAAGATATCAAAGAAATAATATGACTGCATTTTTCTGAGCCTTATTTTCCACCTTCAGGACTTCTCCTATGCCATGGTAAGCTGCTTAGATGTGACCCCATGTGTTCAGACAAGAAAGCTGCCCAGCTACTCAAGCTTCCTTTCAAGCTGGCACTCCCTAACCCTGGGGGGCTGTTCATGCCTCATGATGACCTGCAGGCCAGAGTTGGAATCTTAATAAATTACCACCCTTATTAAGTGCCCCACTTTGGAGCTTCCAACTCTCCCCTTTTTATTCATCTCCTTGTTGTAACCTGGGATGCTAGGGATGACCTAGCAAGTACACAGGGCATGGTCTTTTATCTAGGTAACTCCTGAACCCTTGCTTCTCTGCCTTTAGGGGAAAGTGGGCACATTCTCATTTCTTCATCTAACCAAGGAATTTCAAAGTAAACTACATTTTTTTAAATCTCAAAGGGCTCTTGTGCTCTCTCCTATGCCCTCTTATAATTAGCAGACTTCACAGCAGCTTGCACATAGCCTGAGCTCTGTCCTGTGGGGAGACAGTTGTTTGACTTTGAGAGAACATCTCAGGGAAATCATTATACTCACTGTTAAAAAGACTCACTGATGAGAGGACACAGGAATCTCATTCTTGCTTCTTCTCATCAGACATGGCACAATTATGTACCCAGCACTAGCATTCACTGGCAAGGTTAGAAACATACCCTGGGCACCAGTTACATATAGACATGGGAATCACATCTGGATCTGTTCCTGCCTTGAGGGCTCACCATCAGTGTGCACCTCATGTCCTCTGAAGCTCACAGCCCTATAGTAAAACCTTCCTGGGAGCTTTTATACCAGCCCAAACCACTCTTATTTTTTTTTTTTTTAAACACTCAGCCTTTTGTCTACTAGCAACTACTGTCTTCTCTTGCCCTTACTTTATGGTAAAACTTTTATTAAAAAAGCTGTACCAAACTCAGTAGTTCATTTCCTCACACCCTACTCACTCTTGGACCCACAACCACTCCCTACTGAGTACCTGTTTTGAACTGGGCACTGTACTTATATTAATGACTCTATAAAGTACAGGAATATTATGCTATAGTCAGTTGAATGATGGTCTCTCAAGTTATGACACTAGTAGTTAAGATGGCAGAGTAGTAAGGGGACCCTGGGCTTGTCTCATCCCTCAAACACAGCTAGATCAACATCAAACCATTTTGAATACCTAGGAAATTGATCTGAGGACTAACAGAACAATCTGCATAATTTGAGGGAGAGAACACAGGAGGTACATAGTGCAGAGAGGTGAACTGGGGGAGAGAAGAGCCTTGGTGCTGCAGAGGGAAGGGAGCCCTTTGTGTGGAGAGCAGAAAGACTGGGGGGCAGGGTAGGAGAGTGGGCAGCCCATTGGGTTTGTGCAAGAAGCACTCTCCTGAAAGCAGCTAGATGGAAAGAGTAAAAATGCACAGGGGACTGCACAAGAAAATGGTTCCCCAAACCACTGACAGGGGAAAAAGGAGAGGGTTTCAATATCACCAGTTTTTATAAACAGTGGGGCAGAGTCTGAAGTTTCAGAGGTCTGTGCCTGGTGGTGCTCTGGTGAGGAAGCAGGATGTAGCCCCGGGAGTGGGCAGCAGGATCTAAGGATCCCCTTGGTTGCAAGGGGAGAAGCACTTCCCCTTCTTGGAGTGCATTTGGTAGAGGTGATACAGCCTCTCCACAGGCAAAAGACCCAGCAGGTGCCATCAAGCTGCCACATTCCCCATATGGGAACAAAGACTCTGGCTGAGGGCAGCAAACCCTGGTGCTGCTTGTGTGTTGTGATTTACCATAAACTCTAAGCTGCTGCTACTGTGCAGTCACATGACTGTTTCCTAAGATAAGCCTGCACCAGTCAATGTCGGGATCACTAGAGGATCACTGCGGGTCCGAGCTGCTGGGGTCTCTGAAGTGTGGGGTTTTGAAATACAGCCATGCCTGAGATAAAACTCTGGATGGAGGGAGGTGCCGCCTGGTAGGCAGACAGCTCAGATAGGCAGGGGGAAGGCAAGGAGCTGATGGAAGGGGCAGACACAGGAAGGGTGATTCACCGCATGTCTGTGAGGGTGCAAACATCACGCTCTAGAGACTAGAGAGGAGGATGAAGCCATTTTCAGTATTAGCCCAACATGGATGCACCCCAGTGAGCTCAATAGTGCCAACAAGTGGAGGAGGCAGCTCTACTCCCTGTACCCTCCAGGCACATCTCCATTAGGGCAAGTTGACCTAAGAATCAGAGCACCAGCCCCCTCCCCCAAAACACCAGCAAAAATCCTTTCCATGCACTTAGTCTACTGTACATAGACTGCTGCATAGTTTCAGTTCTAGGGGAAAGCAGATCTAGCTTCATTTGGGTTTTATTTTTTATTTTTTTTTGCTTGATCAGCTTTTTTCTGTTTTAATTGTTTTCTTTGATACAGAAAGAGCAAAATTTTTATTTTATTATATTTAATTTTTCTAATTTTTAATTTTTTTCTGTTTTCTTTTTTCTATCAAGCTTCTCTTAACAAGCAGACTAAAACACACCTAAGATCTTAACAAGCAGACTAAAACACACCTAAGATATAGCTTCCTTTATTTGATTTTTTAAAAAATTTAAAACTTATATTTCATTCTATTATTATGGTACTTTCCTCCTCCAAAATCATAAGATAGAGGAATTCACTTCAAAAAAAACAGGAAGAAATGATGGCAAAGGGTTTAATCAATTCAGATAGAAGTAAGATGTCTGAACTAGAATTTAAAACAACAATTATAAGGATACTAGCTGGGCTTGAGAATCTCTTTCCAAAGAGATACAAGAACTAAAATCTAGTCATGCTGGAATTAAAAATGCTGTAACTGAGATGTAAACCCAAACGGAAGGCATAAAAACAAGGATGGATGAGGTAGAGGAGCCAATTAGCAACATAGAAAATAAAAATAAAATTATGGAAAATATTAAAGCTGAAAAGGAGAGGGAAACAAAGATCAGGGATCATGAAGGCAGACTTACAGAAGCCAACGATTTATTAAAATGTAGTAACACTGATATGATAGGCATCCCAGAATATGAAGAGAGAAAGGGGCAGAAGGTTTATATGAGCAAATTATAGCTGAAAACTTCCCTAATCTGGAGAAGTGGACAGACGTCAAAATCCAAGACGCAGAGAGAACTCACATTAAATTCAACAAAAGCTGGCCATCACCAAGACATATCATAGTCAAATTCACAAATTACAGAGACAAGGAAAGAATCCTGAAAGCAGCAAGGGAAGAAAAGTCATCAACCTACAAGGGAAGACAGATCAGTTTCATGGCAAATCTTTTTACAGAAACTTGGCAGACCAAGGGGAGTGGCAGGATATATTCAACATGCTGAATGGGAAAAATAGGCAGCCAAGAATACTCTATCCAGCAAGGCTGCTAATCAGAATAGGAGCATAGATAAAGAGTTTCCCAGACAAACAAAAACTAAAGGAGTTTATGACTACTAAATGAGCCCCGCAAGAAATTTTAATGGTGACTCTTTGAGTGGAGAAACAAGACCAGAAGACCAAAGACAAGAACGAACCAGAGAGCATCACCAGAAATACCAACTCTACAGGTAACACAATGATACTAAATTCATACCTTTCAATAACCACTCTGAATGTAAATGGACTAAATGTTCCAATCAAAATCAGGATAAAAAACAACAACAACACAAGATCCATTTGCTGCCTACAAGAGACTCATTTTAGACCTAAACACACCTGAAGGTTGAAAGTGAAGACATGGAGGGGCGCTCGGGTGGCTCAGTCAGCTGAGTGTCCAATTTCAGCTCAGGTCATGATCTCACAGGTTCAAGTCCCACGTGGGTTTGAGCCCCATGTCGGGCTCTGCTGAGAGCTCAGAGCCTGGAGCCTGCTTTGGATCTGTGTCTTCCTCCCTCTCTGTCCCTCCTTCCCTCCCCAAAATAACTAAACATTAAAAAAAAATTGTAGAAAGTGAGGAAATGGAGAACCATTTATCATGCTAACAGATGGCAAAAGAAAGCTAGAATAGCCATACTTATATCAGACAAACTAGATTTTATTTTTTTACTTATTAAAAACATTTTTTAATGGTTACTTATTTTTGATAGAGACAGAGAGTGAGAGAGAGAGAGAGAGAGAGAAACATACAGAGAGGGAGAAACAGGATCCAAAGCAGGTTCCAGGCTCCAAGCTGTCAGCACAGAGCCCAATGCAGGGCCTGAACTCACAAAACCCAAGATCATGACCTGAACTGAAGTCAGACACTTAACCAACTGTGCTCTCCAAGTGCCCCAAACAAACTAGATTTTAAAACAAAGACTGTAACAAGAGATGAGGAAGGGCATTATATCATACTTAATGGGGGTCTATCCATCAAGAAGATCTAACAATTATAAATATTTATGCCCCCAACATAGAGAAACCCAAATATATAAATCAATCACAAACATAAAGAAACTCATCAATAATAATACCATAATAGTAGGGGACACACCCCACTTACAACAATGGACAGATCATTTAGCAGAAAATCAACAAGGAAACAATGGCGTTAAATGACCTATTATACCAGATGTACTTAACAGATATATTCAGAACATTTCATCCTAAAGCAGCAGAATATACATTCTCAAGTGCACATGGAATATTCTCCAGAAGAGATCACATACTGGGGTCACAAATCAGCCCTCAACAAGTGCAAAAAGATCAAGATCATACCATGCATATTTTCAGATCACAACCTTACCAAACTTGAAGTTAACCACAAGAAAAAATTTATTTATTTATTTTTTTTTCAACATTTATTTAGTTTTGGGACAGAGAGAGACAGAGCATGAACGGGGGAGGGGCAGAGAGAGAGGGAGACATACAGAATTGGAAACAGGCTCCAGGCTCTGAGCCATCAGCCCAGAGCCCGACGCGGGGCTCGAACTCACGGACCGCGAGATCGTGACCTGGCTGAAGTCGGAAGCTTAACCGACTGCGCCACCCAGGCGCCCCAAGAAAAAATTTAAAAAGTCCTCAAATACATGGAGGTTAAAGAATATCCTACTAAAGAATGAATAGGTTAACCAGGAAATTAAAGAAGAATTAAAACACTACATGGAAGCAAATGAAAATGAAAATAAGACAGTCCAAACCCTTTGGGATGCAGCAAAAGCAGTCCTAAGAGAGAAGTATATTACAATTCAGGCCTATTTCAAGAAGCAAGAAAGGTCCCAAATACACAACCTGACTTCATACCTAAAGGAGCTAGAAAAGAAACAGCATATAAAGCCCAAAGCTAGCAGAGAAAGGGAACTAATGAAGTTAGAGCAGAAATAAATGATAAAGAAACAACAACACCACAACAAATCTTGTAGAACAAATCAATGAAACTAGAAACTGGTTCTTTGAGAAAATTAACAAAACTGATAAACCCCTAACCAAACTTATCAAGAAGAAAAGAGAAAGGTCTCAAATAGATAAAATTACAAAGGAGAGATGAGAGATCACAACCAACACCACAGAAATACAAACAATCATTAGAGACTACTATGAAATTATATGCTAACACATTGGGCAATACAGAAGAAATGGACAGATTCATATAAACATACAAGCTACCAAAACTGGAACAGAAAGAAATAGAAAATTTGAACAGACCCATAATCAGCAAAGAAATTGAATCAGTAATCAAAAATCTCCCAACAAACAAGAGTCTTGGGCCAGATGGCTTTCCAGGGGAATTCTACCAGACATTTAAAGAAGAGTTAATACCTAGTCTTCTCAAATTGTTCCAAAAAATAGAAATGGAAGGAAAACTTCCAAACTCATTCTATGAGGTCAGCATTACCTTGATTCCAAAATCAGACAAAGACCTCATTAAAAAGGAGAATTATAGGGGCGCCTGGGTGGCGCAGTCGGTTAAGCGTCCGACTTCAACCAGGTCACGATCTCGCGGTCCGTGAGTTCGAGCCCCGCGTCGGGCTCTGGGCTGATGGCTCAGAGCCTGGACCCTGTTTCTGATTCTGTGTCTCCCTCTCTCTCTGCCCCTCCCCCGTTCATGCTCTGTCTCTCTCTGTCCCAAAAAAATAAATAAACGTTAAAAAAAAAATTAAAAAAAAAAAAAAAAGGAGAATTATAGAGGCACCTGGGTGGCTAGTTGGTTAAGTATCCAACTTTGGCTCAGGTCATGATCTCATGGCTCATTAGTTTGACCCCTATGTCAGACTCTGTGCTGACAGCTCAGAGCCTGGAGCCTGCTTAGGATTCTGTGTGTCTGTCTCTTTCTGCCCCTGCCCTGCTTGTGCGCTCTGTCTCAAAAATATATAAACGTTACAAAAATTTTTTGAAAGAGGAGAATTATAGGCTGATATCCCTGCTGAACACAGATGCAAAAATTCTCAATAAAATACTGGCAAATCGAATTCAACAGTACATTAAAAGAATTATTCATCATGATCAAGTGGAATTTATTCCTGGGCTGCAGGGCTGGTTCAATATTTGCAAATCAATCAATGTGATATGGGGCGCCTGGGTGGTGCAGTCGGTTAAGCGTCCGACTTCAGCCAGGTCACCATCTCGCGGTCCGTGAGTTCGAGCCCCGCGTCAGGCTCTGGGCTGATGGCTCGGAGCCTGGAGCCTGTTTCCGATTCTGTGTCTCCCTCTCACTCTGCCCTTCCCCCGTTCATGCTCTGTCTCTCTCTGTCCCAAAAATAAATAAACGTTAAAATCAATGTGATAGACCACATTACTAAAAGAAAGGATAAGAACCATACGATCTTGTCAATAGATGCAGAAAAAGCATTTGACAAAATATAGCATCCATTCTTGATAAAAACCGTTGACAAAGTAGGAATACATGGAATATATCTCAACATAATAAAGGCCATATAAGAAAGAGCCCCAGCTAATATCATCCCAAATGGGGAAAAACTGAGAGCCTTTCCCCTATGGTAAGGAAAAAAATAAGAATGTCCACTCTCACCATTACTATTTAACATGGTACTGGAAGTCTTAGCCTCAGCAATCAGACAACACAAAGAAATAAAAGGCAACCAAATTAGCAAGGAAGAAGTCAAACTTTCACTATTTGCAGATCACATGATCCTCTGCGTACAAGACCCGAAAGACTCCACCAAAAAATTACTAGAACACATGAATTCAGCAAAATAACTGAATATAAGATCAGTGTGTAGAAATCTGTTGCATTGCTATACACCAGTAATGAAGCAGCAGAAAAAGAAATCAAGGAATCAATCTCATTTACAACTGCACCAAAAATAATAAGATACCTAGGAATAAACCTAACTAAAGAAGTAAAAGATCTGTGTGCTGAAAACTACAGAAACCCTTGTGAAAGAAACAGAAAAAGATACAAAGACATGGAAAAGCCTTCCATGCTCATGGATTAGAAGAACAAACATTGTTAAAGTGTCTATACTACCAAAAGCAATCTATACATTTAATACAGTCCGCATCAAAATACCGCCAGCATTTTTCACAGAGATAGAACAATCTTAAAATTTGTATAGTACCACAAAAGACCCTGAATGGCTGAAGCAATCCTTAGAAAAATAAAACTGGAGGCACCACGATTTCAGATTTTAAGCTATATTACAAAGTTGTAGTCATCCAGACAGTATTGTATTGCCACAAAAACAGACACATACACCAATCGAACAGAATAGAAAACCCAGACATGGACCCAGAACTATATGGTCCGCCAATCTTTGACAAAGCAGGAGAGAATATCCAATAAGAAAAAGACAATGTCTTCAACAAAAGGTGTTGGGAAAACTGGACAGTGACATGCAGAAGAATAAAACTGGATCATTTTCTTACACTATACAGAAAAATGAATTCAAAATGGATTAAAGACCTAAATGTGAGACAGCAAACCATCAAAATCTTAGAGGAGATCACAGGCAGCAACTTCTTTCACCTTGGCCAGAGCAATTTCTTACTAGACATGTCACCAAAGGTAAGGGAAATGAAAGCAAACATGAACTACTGGGCCTTCATCAAGATAAAAAGCTTCTGCACAGTGAAGGAAACAATCAATAAAACTAAAAGTCAGCCTACAAAATGGGAGAAGATATTTGCAAATTACATATCTGATAAAGGGTTAGTATCCAAAATCTATAAAGAACATATCAAACTCAACATGCAAAAAACAAATAATCCAGTGAAGAAATGGGCAGAAGACATGAACTTTTCCAAAGCAGACATCCAGATGGCAAACAGACACATGAAAAGATGCTCAATATTATTCATCATCAGGGAAATACAGATCAAAACCACAATGAGATACCACCTTATACCTGTCAGAATGGCTAAAATTAATAACTCAGGAAACAACACATGTTGGCGAGGATGCAGAGAAAGGGGAACTCTCTCACACTGTTGGTGGGAATGCAAACTGGTGCAGTTACTGTGGAAAAGAGTATGAAGATTCCTCAAAAAGTTAAAAATAGAATTACCCTACGATCCAGCATCACACTACTAGATATTTACTCAAAGAATACAAAAATACTCATTCAAAAGTATACATGCACCCTGATGTTTATGCAAGTATTATCTACAGGGGCACCTGGGTGGCTCAGTCAGCTAAGCGCCCAACTTCAGCTCAGGTCATGATCTTGCAGTTTGTGGGTTTAAGCCCTGCATCGGGTTCTGTGCTGACTGCTGACAACTTGGAGCCTGAAGCCTGCTTTGGGTTCTGTGTCTCCCTCTCTCTCTGCCCCTCCCCTGCTCACACTCTGTCTCCTTCTCTCCCTCAAAAATAAATATTAGGAAAAAAATTTTAAGTAGTATTATCTACGCTAGCCACATTATGGAAACAGCCCAAGTGTCCACTAACTGATGAATAAGGAAGAAGTGGTATATATACACAATGAAATATTACTCAGACATAAAAAAATGAAATCTTGCCATTTGAAATAACATGGATGGAGCTAGAGAGTATTATACTAAACAAAATAAGTCAATCAGACAAAGACAAATACCACATGCTTTCAATCATATGTGGAATTTAAGAAACAAAACAGGTAAAATTATGGGAAGTGGGGTGGGGGGGAAGCGAAGAAAGGGAAACAAATGACACGAGAGTCTTAATGATAGAGAAAAGGCTGGGTTGACGGAGGTAGGTGGGTACGAGATGGGCTAGATGGGTGCTGGGTGCTAAAGAGGGTACTTGTGATGAGCACTGGGTGCTGTATGTAAGTGATGAATCACTGAATTCTATTCCTGAAACCAATATTGCAGTGTATGTTAACTGAAATTTAAATTAAAAAAAAAAAAAGTTTATTCCTACATCCTAACTCTGAGACCTGTGAATGTGACCTTAATGTGTGCAAAAAGGGTCATTGCACATGTAATTAACTCAGGGATCTTGAGAAGAGATTATGCTGGATTATCCAGTTGGACCCAAAATCCAATGACGAATGTCCTTTTATGAGACACAAGGAGGAAGGGAAGGCCATGTGAGGACAAAGGCAGAGTCTGGCGTGATACAGTCACAAACAAAGAACATCTTAGAGCCACTAGAATCAAGGAAAGGTTCTCCCTCGGAGCCTTTGTAGGAAGTGCAGCCCTGCTGACACCTTGATTTCTAACTTCTGGCATCCAGAACTGTGAGAGGAAAAAATTCTGTTGTTTTAAGCTACCAAGTTTGTAGTAACTTGTTATGGCAGTCATACTTTCATAGATGGGGAAATTGAAGATGCTCAGGAAACAAGTGAGTAGTGAGACTGACCACAGCTCACAGGGTACCATGAGTGATACTGTGGATACTGTGGTGGAGTCAGAGCAAAGACAAGGAACTCACTTTGTGAGAAGCTATTAGGACGCCTGCAGCAGATAAAGCCTTTCTTGAGAAGAAAGGCTCAAAAACTTCTGACAGAGAAGAGTGAAGAGAAGAGAGAGCCTAGCCTGGTGATGGAAACCCCCCAAAAAAGGAAGGGAAAGGGTAGGGGTAAACAGGAGAGGGAGGTATGAAAGACAACACTGCAAGGGCAGTGTGTTTTAGGTTTTGGGAGCTTCTTGGACCCTAGCCTAAGAGTCTCCAGGGTCCATCACATTTGTAAAGGCAATGGTTACACACTTCAGAAAACTTTCAGATTAGGTTTATTACAAAGCCAACACGAAGGTGTTGAAAAAAATCCTTTTTCTTCATTTAAAAAATTCTGTTCAAAGGGTGCCTGGGTGGCTTAGTTGGTTGAGCATCTGACTCTTGATTTCAGCTGAGGTCATGATCCCATGGTTTGTGGGATCGAGCCCTGCATCAGGCTTTGTGCTGATATAGCGTGGAGCCTGTTTAGGATTCTCTCTCCCTCTCTTTGCCCCTCTCTGGCTTGCTCTTTCTCTCAAAATAAATAAATAAACTTTAAATAATTCTGTTCAACCTTGCCTTATTCAGAACAATCTTCCAAAATTTTGCCAATTCCTGATCAGCTAGAAACCCTTGTTAAAATCCCCCACTAATGAGGTTTATGTGCACTCATGAGAGCTCTACTTAGTTGGAATCTGGGTGAGGACATGCTAGACTGTCTTTCACATTTCTTTTTTAAAAATTTTAAACAGGATTTGCTAAACAACAGTACAGTATAACAACAAAAGAAACAAGTTATTTACGGACAGTATTAACATGGCAACTCATATTTAGAAGGCATTTTGCAATTTATGAAATGTTTTTATACCCTTCTCATTTAGCTTTCACAATAATCATCAAGGATATTATAATACTCATTATCTGTGTATTGTAGTTAAGGAAAATAAAGTGGCTCTGGAAGGTTAAGTGTTTGCAAAGTCCCATAATTAGTAAGAGAAGTGAGAGTTCAAAGTATATCCTTTAAATCCAAATTCTGTGCTCTCTCCCACCATATGTTTTAGCAAAAGTACTTTCATATAGAAAACTGAATTTACTCATGAAGAGTTAACATTTAAATTTGAGTGTCAACAGTTCTCCCAAGCGTGAGCATGACTTCCCTCATCTACATTCCTGCCAACCATGTAATAGAAAGTACTCAAAAGTCATAAAATTGTTTCTTTAAAATATTTTATTCCTCAGTCTTCACTAGAATTGGTTACAATGAGGTCTTATTAAGGTTTGTTTAATCTGCATAAAAGAGTTTGTTGACTTATGCAAATTTAAAAATCACAACTTAAAATGTAAAAGACATTAAATCAATATAACACATTTAAGGATGCAGAACATATTAAGGATGCCTAACTTCCTGGGTTAATGTCACATTTGAAAGTGTTAACTTCCTCAATTTTTCTCTGTGAATGAATTTTTCTTCAGAACGAAAGAAACCAGTTTTCTCTAGAGAACATTTGCAAGACTTCATAACAACAATAAAAAAATCCAACCTCAAATTTGTGATTTGCAAAAGAATTATCCAGCATGATTTGAGGAAGAAATAGTCTTATAAAATTGAGTTCCGAAATGGGCCCCAGGGCCATTCTTGTGTTTTCCCTTTGCTTTATATATAATCCTACCTAGTCCACTCTTTGTGCCTTTGGCATTGTTGAGAGTAAAAACCAACTTCCAGTGTATAATGAAGAGTAACATGAAACTTCAAATTCTAATATTTCCTATTTCTACAACACTGTGATTCTGCTAGTTCCTGCCCTGACATCTCTCCCTTTCTTTTCATTTCTAACTCACCCTGCTTTTGTTCCAAGATCCATTTCACCACTAGGCAGCTCAAGTGATACATGAAAGCTGAAAGCTTCCTGTTGCTCCAGGATAGCCTTTCTTAAGTCTAAGACAGTGATTTTCAAAGTGTGATCCCTGGACCAAAGTTTCAGCATCACTAGAAACTTAGAAGCACAAATTACTGTCCCTACCCCACATCTACTGAATCAGAAGCTCTGGGAGTGTGGCCCAGCAATCTGTGTATAAACAAGTCTTCAGGTGATGATGTTGCATGACTAAATTTAAAACCATTGCTGTAAGCCAGTGATTCTCAGCTCTGATTGTGTATTAGAATCATCTGATGTCCAGTTGCCACACTTTCCACTATGTCCCCCAAAGATTCTGATTTAATTGATATAGGGTAGGGTTGAGCAAGGGGATTTGTCAAAAGCTTTCCAGGTGATTCCAGTTTAAAGCCAAGTTTGAGAAACATTGATGAAAGCCAATCAGAATAATCTAGCCTGAAATACTGAATCGCAGTTTTGATGAAACGGATGTATCCATTTCCATAAGGCTGAATGAATACCAAATGTGTTATTACCATTATTATAGCCACCGGCGGTAGCATGAGAGAAATGCAGGCTAATAAATTGCTCTTAGCTACTAAATAGGACACGCTGTTTTATTTCAACAAGAGCAGAATCTTTAGTAGCCTCAAGAGTGACAGATTTGCAAGGGGTGGTAGACAGCCCAACAGCTACTGGCAGTGAAGGCACGCTCAACTGGTATGTTTTGTATGGGAAGGGGTAAAAATCATTTGGAAAAGAATTTGTGGTAAGCCAGGATTTGAACCCAAGCAGTCTTAATCCAGAATCTAAACCCTTAACCATGGTTGCCACACTGTTACTGTCTGTGGATATTATGAACAAGCAGTAAAAGGCAAGGGAAGACACCTTCAATGGCAGTGGAGATGAACATCTTTCATTTCATATGTGTCCATACTGCAGTATGTTTATGACTGCTTGTTAAATCTAGAAGAGCCTACGTTTCTGGACTCAATACTTGTTTGGATCTAAGCTGACCTAAACTTACGATTTATATCAACTCTCCCTCCTCAATCTTAGGGAAAAATTTCCTCTCACTTATCAGGAGAAACAAACCATGAAGACAGAACACATGAGTCAACTTCAGTTAATTCAGTAAATGCAAGACATTCAACAGCAAGCAAGATATATCAATAATAATACAGAGTGTGATTCAAGAAATACAAATGCCTGATTATAGAGCAACACTTAACTTACTAAATATAACCACTCCTTGACTCTACCCGAACAACTTTAATTTGAATAGATATTGGTATGTAAAAACTTACTTTCATAAGCTCATAATAATTATCTTGGTATTGTTAACCAAGTAGCAAAGTATCCAGCACTTAGGCAAAGATCAAATCTGCTAACTCAGGACTCAGTGCCTCCCCAGCAGTGTCATGTTCTTAAAAGGTTTTTGATGATGTTCCTTACTTTCCATTATTCTTTTTTTTTTTTAATATAAAATTGTGATATGGCTTGGGAGAAGCAGTCTTGATCATGTCAACTCTTTCCTCTGTAGAATGTGACTAATGATAATTAATGTCCCTCTTGCCTTAATAGATATCCTGAGGATCAAATTCTGTGAAAATGTTTGATGAATCAGAAAGTCCCATGTAAATGTTACAGTAGAGATCCTGGTTAGGTTGTACCTCTCTCTTGAAGACAGAAGACCTGGTAAGAAAACTGACATTTACTGTAGGTCTTCTATGTGCTGTGTTATCTCACTCAATACCATCTTATGTATGGGTGGTCATATCCCATTTTACATGAGGTACATGGAGGTAAAGTAATTTCCCTAACATAAGCCACCTACTAAGTGGTAGGGTGAGGATCTGAACCCAGGTCTGCCACTCAAAAACTCAGGTATTCTTAGCATTAGATTCATACTTACTTTATGTTGTAAAAAAGAAAAATGAATGCAGCACTTGATTTTTACATAACTGTGAAGGTTCTCACCACCACCCTCACCCTCAAGATTTCAGTTGTTTCAAAGTATCATATAAAATGTGTTAAACCTTACCAAAGAGCTAAAACTGGCAGGACGAAACACTCAATGCTGCACTGTGGAATAGAGCTCAAGAAATAAAACAAATTAGACACAGTCAGTTGTAATACAAGTAAAATATTAAAATCTCAATTTCACAGTCTGCCAAAGACTGCATCTCTTAGCCCCTATCAGACACACATAAGCCCCAATGACTACTGATTGTGATGCAATGATCCAGAGAGAGCCTGGATTTTTTTTTTAATGTTTGTTTATTTTTGAGAGATAGACAAACAGCATGAGCGGGGGAGGGGCAGAGACAGATTGAGAGAGAGGGAGAGAGACCTAGAATCTGAAACAGGCTCCAGGCTCTAAGCTGTCAGCACAGAGCCTGACGTGAGGCTCAAACTCTGAACAGCAAGATCATGACATGAGCCGAAGTCAGACGCTTAACAGACTGAGCCACCAGGCGCCCCAAGCCTGGATTTTTTTCTTAAAGCTTCACCTGTCATCATTAATAGGATGCAAACTTTACCAACGACGGGTCAGAACACCTCTAACCAGCCATATGGACAGCACAGAGGTCACACTACTGATTTTTCCTGTATGTGGTGGAGACACACAGGCAGGATGAAAAAACAGGTGTGAACAAAGAGATCAGAGAGACTTGGATGTGAATTCCAACTCCATCACTCACTACTTGGTCACCCTGGGACAGTCCTTAACTTACTCATCGGTTAACACTTCTTTATCTTGAAGCATTTGCCTCTGGAATGAATGACATGATATAAACTAATAGGCAGATGTCTGTGAATACAGTAGGCACTCAAGAGGGAGTGGCTTCTTTGATGATAAAGATGACTCATGAACTCACTCATGTCCATTAGTAAGTAGTTGCTTTTTTTTTTTTTTTAAACAAATACTCTCTGTAGTAGACTAAGGAGGATTACAAATTCTTAACTAATCTTCCCTTTGAGAGCTGGCGTTCAATTACTCTTCCCTTGAATAAGGGTTGGTCTAAGTGATTCCTTTGGCCAATACAGTGTGACTGAAGTATTACTCTTAGGTTTCCAAGCCAATTCATAACATGCCTTGTAGGTTTTGCCCTGGCCTCACAGTCATGATTTGCAATACAAGAAGTCTGATTACCATGAAGCCACTATGCTGCCTCACATGAAGCCCCCACTTAGTCATGTGAAAAGGCCTCAGGGTAAAAAGATGTTGGCAGGCCCCAGGCTGTCCAACCTCCAGCCCAGATCCTAGATACTATGGAGTCTCCGCCAACCCCTGCCCAAATTGCAGGTTCATGAGCAATATATGTGACTGTTGTTGTTTCTAGTTACAAAGTTCTGGGCTGGTTTGTTACAAAACCCCTGCCCAAATTGCAGGTTCATGAGCAATATATGTGACTGTTGTTGTTTCTAGCTACAAAGTTCTGGGCTGGTTTGGTAACAAAATATAACCAGAACACTCTACCAGGTTTCCCCCCAAATTAAAAACATCAATTTGCTGAATTACATAAAGTAACATGGTAAGTCTATATTTAGAGAACTCTAGTTCTCAAGTCTGTTTTAGACACTGAATAAAATATACTGTTTGTGGATAACTTTAATCCAGGCGTAATTTAATAATTAGCTAACCCATGACACATACGAGCTATTGAGGGTGAATTGTGTCAGAGTTTTAGCTAAGGTTTTACAAAATATCCAATTCTCTTGAGGAAAAAAAAATGCTATAAATAACAACCCCTCATCTCCATGAACTTGTGAAAACCATTCTCTGAAGTGAGACTAATTGACCAGTGCCCGAGTGCTCCACCCTCCCAGCTCTGTACAAAGCGGGACTCCCACAGTCAGCTACCTAGTAACCAGGGTGGTTTATTAAGGGTCACTACCACCTACCTCCTAACTAGCAGGAAACTACCTACTCTGGGCTGCTTGCATGTCAAAGCAAGGCTGCAAACAATGAAACTGTTAAGACAAAGTTGACTTCTGCAGCTATCCAGATGTTTGAGGAAAACTCTTTCAGCTTTCATATAGGCTCTATTTGGGAGGATGGACCTCATTAGCATCCAACACTTGATCTCTGACTCATATAATACTTACCTGATGCCTTTCAAATAATACATGACCTTTTTTTTTTTTTAATTTTTTTTCAACGTTTTTTATTTATTTTTGGGACAGAGAGAGACAGAGCATGAGCGGGGGAGGGGCAGAGAGAGAGGGAGACACAGAATCGGAAACAGGCTCCAGGCTCTGAACCATCAGCCCAGAGCCTGACGCGGGGCTCGAACTCACAGACCACGAGATCGTGACCTGGCTGAAGTCAGACGCTTAACCGACTGCGCCACCCAGGCGCCTCTAATACATGACCTTTTAATATTACTTGAACTCTGGGGCATACAACCAGCATAGGTGATGAACTCAACAAACATTTTGCTGCCTCCCAAATCTACTAAGCTCTTTTTCATTTCCTGTTTCTTCTGCCTACAAAGCTTGCTTTCCCTTCTTGATGGGGAGTGTATCTGTGTGTGTGTGTGTGTATAATCCTTTTTAACCTTTAAATGATCCCTCTCCCATCAAGGCAGAGTTAATCATTAGTTGATTGACTGCTTCTTCAATCTGTAAAGCCTTTTTTTCTAACAAGCCAGCTTACTACTAAAAAAAAAAAAAAGGCAACAAACCCACAGTACTATAGAATACATGGAAAAAGAACATGAAAGAGTCCATATAATTTGGTGACATTTCACCAGCTGAAAAGAGGCTGATGTGATCTGTGTTTCAGGGATTAGAATTTAGTAGCAGAAATAAGTTAATTAAAAACCTAACCAGAATACTTTCTGTAAATAAAGTGCTTTGCACTGGAAGTGCAACATAACCTGAACTGATAAATTCTAAGGGCCAACTGGTGATTTGCATCTCAATCTCTCCTTATGTTATTTTCTTGGCTAAATTTAAAAAGGAACCATCCAGTGTAGGAAAGATAGATCTTTTTTATACCTCAGCAAGAACCAGACAAACACAGTGAACTCCAGGTTTTCCCAACCCAATGGCTTTGATTTGACTGGAATGGGCAATGTCTATTGTCTTAAGTGGGTAAATCTGAACATCAAACCCACCACTGGTATTGGTATTGGTTTTTATGTTCATTAACAATTGCAATCCCAACTAGAGATTTGTGGCACAACCCCCCCAAACACATGAGCAATATGCATAAAGTCATAAATGCTATTCGTTCTACCACCAAACCTAAAGAAATCACATTTTAATCATTCATTATTTAAGAACACACATAACTAAAGGTTGTATAGTCACCGAATGGTAACAAGTTCTATGTGACAAAATTCACAAAACACAGCCTAACATTCCTTCTTCATAAGGAACCTACAGAAAGTCATACTGGAACCCTTTATTCTGCCACAAAACCAAGAACAATAATGTTTTTGACACTCATCCTTGAATAAACTATGATTAACATGCCAATTTAGTATTATTATAATGGAATCTACATCACAACAGATGCCCAAAGCAATAGAATGACTTAATGCTTGACACTTTAACTACCTAGATCAAACAGAGGGAAAATTTTCTATTGAGAAAACCCTGGTCTTCCTCCAGAAAATGTATTAAATTTCTGGCACTGGACAAACAATAACATTGGTATATTCTAAAAGAAATGTGACATCAACTTACATAACAGTTGGCAATAGAGGGCCTGTAAACTTCTCTTCATGGTATCATCTGGTCCTGCTTGTCCTCCAGTTTATTCATGATTCTGTCTAGGAAATCAGGAGAAGACAATTGTTACACCTGGGGAACATAATTCAAGTCAATCAAAAAGAACTCCATCCTTAAAATACCTGACTTTGAAGAGGAAAATTCTTGGAATAAGGATACACCAGCAACTATTTTTTTTTAATTTTTTAATGTTTATTTAATTTTGATAGAGGGAGAGACAGAGCATGAGCAGGAGGCGGGGAGGAGGGGGGTTGGGGAGAGATGGAAACACAGAATCTGAAGAAGCTCCAGGCTCTGAGCTGCCAGCACAGAGCCCAACACGGGGCTCCAACTCACAGTGAGATCATGACCTAAGCCAAAGTACAACACTTAGCTGAGCCATCCAGTCGGCCCCATCAGAGTCTAATTTACAACAGTCTATGTTATACAAATACCAATTCATCGACTGGTTAAATACTGAAACTCTATACACCACTGAAGGAAACTCATGTGGGCAATTAGAGAGTGAGAGTCTGACTGGAACTTTTGAGGATTTCCACTTAGCTTCTCCTGAATCTCTAGTTTTGAAACAGGAAAAACAAAAAATTTCTTATCTCATTTCTTTTATGGTGTTCACCAAACAAAACCACCCAAAAAGCTTTACCACATGTTAAGTTGTATTATGTTAAATAACTTTTCCATTATTTTCTGGTTATAACAGATAATCCAGTATAGAATATCTGGAAAATAAAGCTAAATGAAATAGAGATAAGAATCTATAAGGAAATACAAATTACCTATCTCTCCAGCCTTTCAACATGCACTTCTATCGATCTGTCTCACTTTATCTATTATACTTTAGTTTGTTTTTAAGTAGGCTCCGTATCCAACGAGGGGCTGGAACTCATGACACTCAGATCAAAAGTCACATGCTCTACCGATTAAGCCAGTCAGGAGCCGCCTCTATTATACATTCTAATTTTTCTCCCTAGCAGAAAAATTTTCTTGTGTTACTATTTACTACTTTATTTTAAATGGCACACAGTATTTCTTTAAGGTAAATCCCTAGAAATGGAACCACGAGGACACAAGGCTTTTGAAATATACTGCCAAATTACCCTTTGTCCATACCAGTAAGTGGGAATATCCATTACACTACAACCTACCCAATGATGGAAATTTATAATTTCTTTCCATCTTTGCCAATAAATAAGCAAATATTTCATCTTATTGCTTTAATTTGCATTTTATATGTTTATTCATCATTTGTCTTTTTAAAATTTTTAGTTCACATTTGACAAAGATCCTTTAGTCAGGCTCCTGGACCTTCTCTTAGGTCCATTCACACACTTATTAACACCTAGTTTCAGCAAGAACACCTGCTAACTCAGTTTGACCAGAACCCTCCACCCTCAGTATCCATCAAGCCCCAGGTGATAATTACCCTGGCCTGTCTTTAGCAAGAATCTTGTTAGGTCAGTTTAGCCAAAACCCTTTACCCCTGATGTTTCCTCTTAGTCATTTTCCATCCACTGACTCCCACCCTGATCCTTGGCTATAAACGGCCACTGGCCCAAGCTGTGTTCAGAGTTGAGCCCAATCTCTCTCCCCAACTATTATATCCCATTGCATGGTTCCCTATACTTGTCCTGAAGGTCCTGAATAGAGCCTGACGCACCATCCTTAACAAATGTCATTGAATATCTTTTTCTTTAACGCTTTCTTTAACCATTCCCTACTGGCATGCTGCATTATTTTCTCATAATATCCCAAGTGGAACAGATTTATCTTTAAAATGTTTGTGTTGAGATATAATCCATGTATTATTAAATTCAGCCTTTTATTTTATTTTTAGTTTTTTTTTAATGTTTATTTTTAAAAAAAATTTTTTTTCAACGTTTTTTATTTATTTTTGGGACAGAGAGAGACAGAGCATGAACGGGGCAGGGGCAGAGAGAGAGGGAGACACAGAATCGGAAACAGGCTCCAGGCTCCGAGCCATCAGCCCAGAGCCTGATGCGGGGCTCGAACTCACGGGACCGCGAGATCGTGAGCTGGCTGAAGTCGGACGCTTAACCGACTGCGCCACCCAGGCGCCCCTTAATATTTATTTATTTTTGAGACAGAGAGAGACAGAGCATGAACGGGGAGCATCAGAGAGAGGGAGACACAGAATCTGAAACAGGCTCCAGGCTCTGAGCTGCCAGCACAGAGCCCGATGCGGGGCTCAAACTCACGGACCGCGAGATCATGACCTGAGCCAAAGTCGGCTGCTTAACCAACTGAGCCACCCAGGTGCCCCAAATTCAGCCTTTTAAATATACAATTCAGTGGTCATTAATATATTCAAGTTGTGTAACCATCACCAGTACCTAATTCCAGAACATTTTTCATCATTCTAAAAAAACAAACAAACAAACAAAAAAAAAAACCCCTAAAAAACAAAATCCAAAAACTCCTATATTTAATTAGCAGTCATTTTCCTTCTCCCCTCTTCCCAGCCCCTGACAACTACTAATCTGCTATACACATTTGCTCATTCTGTACATTTCACATAAATAGAATCATACAATGCGTAGTTTTTGTATATGGCTCTTTCACTTAGCATAATGTTTCTTAGGTTCATCCATGTTGTAAAACATCATTTGCTTTTTGTAAGAATGATACACACACACACCAATCCACACACAGCCATGGTTAGAGAGGCCTTCTTTAGTCCAGGATTACATAAATAGTCGCCTGTATTTTCTTCTGGTATTTTTTATTTCCTTTAGATCTGTTTCTGGACTTTGTGTTACATTTTACATCTCTGTTCATTCTTCTACTATAATAATAAGCGTTGTTTAAATTAAACTCTTGGTAAAGTTAGTCCTCCATTATTACTTTTTATGATTTATCTTGTTCTTTGAGTATGTTTTTCCCCGAAATTAACTTTATCATTTTATTAAATTCCAGAAAAAATATCATTGGTATTATAGATGTAATTATCTTCTACTTACTTTATTAATTTGGTAAAGACTTGATCTCTTCAAAATCTGAATGTAGTGAGGAGAAAAATAAAATTTTAAAAACTGTAGCTATGAAGATCAAAAGAATTCTTTTCAGAGAGTGAGAAGAAGCACTTTTTTGGGTATGGGCACAATAGCTCAATGACTAATTAAAGCCCCCCTGAGAGTGCTCTGGATGAGCAAGAGGGAGAAAAAGAGATCAACTGTTCTCCATTATAAAAATAACAGATTTCAGTTCTCTAAGGTAGGAAATAGGGGCTAAGCAGTCCAGAAATCAGAGGCTAAAGAGAGGATACACAAGACATGTTGAAAGACAGAAAAAGGGCAATTCCAAAAGATAGGAGTAGGTGGGACCCAAGAATAAAAGATAAAGTGAGAAATTTCCCAGAGGGGATGACCCATAAACTTTAAGATGTGTAACATTTAATTTTTGTTTGTTTTATGCTATTTTTACTTATACACTACATCTATTCTTCCCCTCCACAATGCTTATCCACCACCAGTACCCTCAAAAATCTCAGCAAAAGTCTTGTACAAAACAGCCTTACATCAGTAGTGCTCAGATGGGCAAGGACAGAAGAGACTATGTTCCAAGACAAGGGTGCCATGAATAGAATGGAGCCATAGGAGTCCTAAGCAACGGTTAGTGGGCATCTATGGAGGGTTTAGGACACAGTAAGCACTCAATTGTAAAGTGATTAAATATATGAATGAATAAATAAATGATTAAATAACAGGAGAGCAGAGAAACAGTTGTAGTTTATATTGATTAAGGAGAACATAAGCCCCTCAGTCATCTCTAAAAATGCTGAGAGATTTTTGAGAAATTGTTTGACTTTGGACAATATATACAATAGAGACATTTTATTCACATATCAAAGAAACAACTGAGCTCATAAATTGGGCACTTGGTATCATCTGGGTTATACAGGGGTATCCCAACTATAAGCACCACATGGCTTGTAAATTTTCAAAATTAATCTTTATTTAGGTCTTTTTGTGGAGTTTTTTTTGTGTGGGTTTTTATTATTTTAATTCCAGTATAGTTAATAGTTTTGTGGAGTTTTATAGTGTTTTTCCTTCATTTGAGTTCTATAGTCTTATTGAATTAATTCCTAGGCATTTTATATACATTTTATGTGCATATATACATGTATACATATACACATATATATATATACACATATTTTTTTGCCACTGTTATGGAATTTCTGCTTCCATTATATCTTCTAACTGCCTCTATATGAAAATGACTGAATTTTGTGTATTCATTTTGTGACCTAACCAAAGTCACTTAGTTCTAACAATGGTTTCTCACCTGAGTCTCTTGGGTGGGTAGTTGTGCTTTGGATAGACAGAGAGGCACAATGAGATTCCATCTAAAGCCGTTTTTTAACCATATAGTAGGAAACATTCATTGTATCTGGTCCCTCAGGGAATAATTTAGAAGCTCCAAGGAAGACAACTAATATCTGGGATGAAATTCTAAGAAAGTACAGTTTACAGCCAAGAGACTGAAGAGAGGAGGAGGATGAAAGAACATATTTGCCCAAACATGCAGATACAGTGGCACAGGTGGGGATCTCACTGACTATTAGGCTCAGGGAAAACAAAGAGGTACAAGTAACCTGAATCACTTCTTAAAGAAGGTGAGCCTAAAAGAATCCTACTTTTCCCCGCTTTGGTTTAAATGGAACAGTTCTATCTATTCCACTGATTCAGGAAGGGTAATTTTTCTCTTTCATAGGTCACTTAAAATGTTGCAATTAGAAATGTTCATGTAGCAGAGAAGAAGTAATGAAGAGCCAAATGAAAAGCTCTGATATGTGATGTGTAAACTGACTTGAAATAACAAGTTCATACAGAATAAGGAAGAACAGCCAGGAAAATCCTGGAAAACAACAACACAAAAACCCAATAAGGTAAGGACAGGGGAAAGAGGGACTGTCAGCCCTACCGGACACTGAAACAAACTGTAAGGCCACTACATAATCAAGCCAATTTGGTATTAACACATGAATAGACCCAATTATATATGGAAATTTATATGATAAAAGCAGCATATTAAATTAATAGGCAAAAAGAACTTTTAAGTAAACATTGAGAGATTAGCAGAGTAATATGGGAAAGATAAAATTGTACTAACTTCCAAATATTACACACCAGCATAAATTCAAAGGACTAGACCTTTAAATGTAAAATATGTATACAAATACTAGAAGAAAGAGCAAATTCTACTGGGAGTAGAGAAGCTTTGCTAAATCTAAATCAAAGTTTGAAGCAACAAAGAAAAACATAAACTTTATTACATAAAAATTACAAAGCAAAAACTATAAGTAAAAAAACCCATAAAAACCTAGAAAAAAATGTTTATCTTACAAAAAGCAAAGAGTTAAAATCCCTAAAATTTATTCCTAATCCCCAAATTAATCCTCATGGTGCCTTAGCAATCATTTGTATACATGCTTGCATTGTCCAAAACACATGTTCCCAGCTGAGGTCAAACAAGGCAATGATCTGTCGTCATCTTTATGTTTGTCTTCTTGTTTTAGCTCTCATACTGCGAACAATTATCCTTTCCATAGGCTATTGAGTACTATGTTTTTAACATTTGGGGGCTTTTTATTGTTCTATTTGAAATGGCCTGCAAGCCCAGTGCTGAAGTGCTGTCTAGGGCTCCTAAGTGCAACAAGGCATGAGTTATGGTGCTATTGGCTGTGAGTTCAAAGCTAATGAATTAATAATATATATTACATAAGGTGTCTTTAAACAACAACACATGAAAACAAGGTTACATATGGATCAACTGACAAAAACCTCAGGCTCACAGGAACCTAACCCTTTATTTCCCCTAAGAGCAATGGCTTGTATTTACTATTCAGTATTTATGAAAACTTTATAGAACATAACTGCCATGAATTATGAGAAACAACTATATTTAAGATGAGCTTTAAAATACTTTGCGAGGCAAAGAATAAAGATGACCAACAATTCAGGTGAATAATAAAAGTTGGCACAAAACAAAACAATGGCTCCCCATCTCTTTAGGACTCAGGAAGAACTGATTAAACTAACAGCCAACACCTATAATAGTGCCCTTTGGGAAAATGATGAAGGGGGTCGGGGGAGAAGAACAGGAGAGTTCAAATAACAACTAACATCACAGGCCTGCATAAAAGTTTGGAAAGGGGCATGCATCTCCATTTTATAGGCGAGGACACAGACACCAAAAACTCAGTCTTTGCTCAACATCACATCTACCAGATGTGAGACCTTGAGCTAGTTTCTAGACTTCTCTGATTGGTGGATTTCTTGTTTGTAAATGGGGTAAGAATGGTACTTGATATGCTTGCTGCAAAGACCAGTCAATGCATGCAAAGCACCTGCCCTAGTACCTGGCACACAACAAATGCTCAGAGTGAATACCTAATAGCAGAAAACAAGAAAATGACACATTAGGCCAGAGCTCACCAACCATCTCTGAATTGTGCTTTCCCTAAGCTAGAAATGAAACAAAGACTTTGGGATATTACTCAGATAGTCCCTTTTGTTAAATCCAGTGTCTTATTTAAATTAAATTTATAATTTATTTTTAAGGGTACAAGTTGAACTTTAAGGTTGTTATTTATACCTTTGTTTTCCTTAAAAAGTTATCTGAGGAGGCTTACTACTAGATGCAACTTGTATAACAGATTAACACATCAAAGCACATTAATAATATCAGAAAGGGAGATCCAAAATTATGTGGACAAAGTGGAAATCAATTTTACCATAAAATGCAATGAAACAATAATACTTTTGTCTTGGAGCTTCCTAGAAGTAAATGCAAAAAAGATAGCATAATTTTTTTTTCTGGCTGCATACAGGTACAGTTTGCATTTTGTTCAGGAATACAACCCTTTTCTATCGCTAACTTCTAAGAAAAGATCATTAGACAATTTTTGATAAGCATTAGCATCCTAGTATGAGGATGGAATTCCTCATATTCATTCCATATTCATGGAATATGAACAGATTATTTATTCTTGGCATGGCTGCTCCTTATCAACCCATAATAAAAGCTCAAGTCATGTGTTAAGTAGTAACTCAGGGAAAGCATTTCAATGAGCAGCAGGTGGACCATGCTGTAGGAAAAAGAACCAGGCAGGCCTACCACTGAGTAGCTTTGCTATCTGATCTTAAGCAAGTTACTTAACTTCCCTGATCATCAGCTTTCTCATTTGTAAATGAGGCTGACACCTAAGTCAGAATGGTTAAAACTAATAACTCAGGCAACAACAGATGTTGGTGAGGATGCAGAGAAAGGGGAACACTTTTGCACTGCTGCTGGGAATGAAACTGATGCAGCCATTCTGGAAAACAGTATGGAGGTTCCTCAAAAAATTAAAAATAGAACTACCCCATGACCCAGCAATTGCACTACTAGTTATTTATCCAAAGAATACAAAAATGCTGTTTTGAAGGGGCACATGCACCCCAATGTTTATAGCAGCGCTATTGACAATAGCCAAAGTATGGAAAGAGCCCAAATGTCCATCGACTGATGAATGGATAAAGAAGATGTAGTATATATACAATGAATACTCAGCCATCAAGAAGAATGAAATCTTGCCATCTGCAACAATGTGGACAGAACTAGAGAGTATTATGCTAAGCAAAATAAGCCAATCAGAGAAAGACACATATGATTTCACTCATATGAGGAATTTAAGAACGACAACAGATGAACACAGGGGAAGAGAAGGAAAATTAAGATAAAAACAGAGAGGGAGGAAAACCATAAGAGACTCTTAAATAGACAGACCAAACTGAGGGTTGCTGGAAGGGAAGTGGGTGTAGGGATGGGCTAAATGGGTGATGGGCATTAAGGAGGGCACTTGTTGGGATGAGCACTGGGTGTTATATGTAAGTGATGAATCACTGGGTTCTACTCCTGAAACCAATACCACCCTGTATGTTAACTAACTTGAACTTAAATAAACAAATAATAACAAAAAAGATTACTGAGAGAATTCAATTAAGTGAAGCACCTCCTGTGTATCTAGTACGTTGCTTCTGTCTCTCCCTTTCCCCCAAGCGAATGGCATACAGACTGCTGCTCTTGGTCTTGTGAAGATAGAGAAAATCAGGAAAGTGAAAGGAACTGATATTCAGCAAGTTACCCCAGGGCCTGAGTATCATGAGCAGTGGGTTACTTCAGGAAAGCAAATATGAAGGTTTCTTAGGCTCACTTACATCATAAGTCACAAATAGATGCATGTATCCACAGGGCTAAGTTTGGGTTAGAAAAGGTTTTTAGTCAAATTCTTTTCATACAGATGATCTGCATATTTAACACAAGAATATCCTTCACTTCCGTAAAGAAATAGATGTTCTTATAATTTTTCCTGAAACTTGTGGCTCTCCCAATCGTTCTTCCAAATTCTGTCAGTTTTGAGCAAGAAATATTTCACTTTCCTCTGAACCTATGATCGACACTGTGAGCCTGACTATAGCCTGTCACTTTGTCTCAGTCCTGGGAGTCTACAGGGAATAGTGGTGACTATGGTGAACTTGAAAGCACAAGGGAATGGTATTTTTAGGCCCTAGCCAACTGTCAGTAGGAAAAGGAGTCTTTTTTTCCCTTAAACTGAAAAATCTTCTCAAAAAAATTTTTCCCTAAATTTTCAAGAGAAGCCATACATCACATCTCTCTCTATTTTAAAACACTAGCAATTAATTCATATGGGGCAAGACTACAAGCCAAAAGAAATAGGACTGTGTGATTTCTGATTTATAAAGGCTTTCATGGTGCAGAACCTGCATGAGCACTTTTCTAGTAAACTAGGAGGAGAATAAATGTCTGTCTGAGGAGAGAACCGTACTGACTTAGGAAGCAGTGCACGCAGATCTACCCTCCACTCTTGGAGCCAGGATCTCACTCAGTAAACTCTGAAGAATAAAAAACACTTCAGTAGTGCCCCTTCCCTCTCTTCCCCTCCATATTTTCTTCTCTGAAAAATAAAAGACAATATTGGAGTCTGTCAGATCCATGAGATGCTGAATTCCAAACAGAAGGACAAAAACAGATCCCTTCTACTAAGGAAAAGCCTACGAAAAGGAATCAATTAATGTAGACTTTGCTTGGAGGACTGAGAAGCAATTGCCTGAGTGTTCAAGACCAGCTGGAGTTTATTTGCATTTGCTGGGGGAGAGTGTTCTGCGGTCCACAGCCACTGAAGTCAGCAAGGGGGTAAAAATAGGACCAGGAGCTTGAGGCTTATTAGAATGACACAGACTTCTTTTTTATGGCATTAAAGTGTATTAAGGACATTTATCTCATTTGAGGAGACAGAAAGGTGCTTGTGCAAGGTGAAGCACACATACCACACTCCCTCTTTTATGGTTTTGGGATTAAAAACTACACATTGAGTTCAGGGAATTAAATGATATTGTAGCAATGCCAAATGCTAAAGGAGGATGTTTTATCATTTTGACTGGACTGCTTATGAAAAAGATTATTTCTTGTCCACAGCAAACACATTCATTTTTTTTTCTTTCTTTTGCAGTGCCTGAAAAATATCTTTAGAAATTGAATTTTGGAACCTAAGAATATGTTTATTTCCTTTGGGAAGCAGCCATTTGTCCTAAAAGATGTGCCAAGTTTTTACAATGGAAAGGGAGGGAAGGCCATATGAAACAGGCAAACTCTTATCACCATGTTTTACATGTGGAGAGAAGATTTAAACAATGCTGCATGCTATGAACAAGCAATACATTTCAGTATGTGAAATTATTCCTAATATCATAGTCCTTGCTAAATTTTAATTTTGATCTCAAGAACAGTCTTTTTTCCCTGCCATTCTTTGTCCTGAGCTTCTCCCATCCAACTTCAATCCACATAAAGACTTCTGTAATTCTTGAGCTAGTGTGAAGACGGTTTTAATTTATGGCTTTGGTTTAATCTCTCAAAATATGTAATTTATGTCTGGTGATTCCATAGGAGATGCAGAGTCTGTTGAATGTATGGCTGGAATAAAAATTATAATGAAATGAAAAATTATGTGGGTACGAGTGAGGTGGGCCAATATAAAACAGATACAGCCTGAAGTTTGAGGCTCTATAGATTCTACCTCAATCTGCGGGCAAGGCCATCAGAGGAATGCAGTACTGTCTGCTCCCAATACAAAGATGTCCTGCAACTCAGTGTTGGTAGTGTTCAAGTCACTCCCTATGTGGTACAGGACCAGGAAGTCACTACTATGCTGCCCACAATACCCAGGGAAGAGAGGAACACTTATAGCCATTACCTGAAGAGTAGGAATTAAGGTGATGGGTAAGATCCGTGTGGGCAAGTTCAGTCCCACAGTGAAGTCACAATATTCCAAGCATTTCTGATAATTCTCAACTTTATTCCTTGCTCCAGGAAGCATGAGTAAAATAATACATTTCATCTCACCTGTGAGGGCCTTAACCAGCCCACTTAACTATGTTGATAATTAGACCTTACTTTGATAACTGGAAGGGTGAGAAGAAATATCTACAAGTATCAAAATTAGTATTCCCAAGACTAGCTGATGGTCAGAATCTATTTTTAAGATAGATTCCTAAGTCTTTCCCTCAGGAATTCTAATTCCCAGTTTCTTAGATGGAGCAATCGAAAAGGCTCCCAAGATGGCTCTTATGATCAACCAAGGTTGGAAACCAAGAACCTAATATAGTACTTCTTCATCCTGACTACACATTAGAACCCTGGAGGAATGTACTGGGTAGATTAAATCAGATTCCCTTGGGATTCTAATGTGCAGTCAATCTAGAACCAGGGACCCTTACCCCAGCCTAAAAGAGCACTAGAGCCACAGTGAGGCCAGCGCTGCTTATTCTCATTCCTGAGACTGGCATTTTATGGGAGATGAAGGAAGCAGGATGATTGATGAAACCACATTTGCAAGTTATGTTTAAAACAGAAATGACTGGGGCGCCTGGGTGGCGCAGTCGGTTAAGCGTCCGACTTCAGCCAGGTCACGATCTCGCGGTCCGTGAGTTCGAGCCCCGCGTCAGGCTCTGGGCTGATGGCTCAGAGCCTGGAGCCTGTTTCCGATTCTGTGTCTCCCTCTCTCTCTGCCCCTCCCCGTTCATGCTCTGTCTCTTTCTGTCCCAAAAATAAATAAACGTTGAAAAAAAAAAAGTTAAAAAAAATAAAAAAATAAAACAGAAATGACTGATTCAGTGTTTCTTAAATATTTAGATCCACAGCCTCTCATGCAATTCAAGTTTCATGCAACGTGAATTTTTTGTGATATTTTACCCAGTCTATCTTTGATATACCTCTCACTTGTCCTTGCTACTTGGCTTCCAGGGATGTCAGGAAGATTAAGGAGATAATGACTAAAAGGGAGAGAGAATGTGGTTCAGTGAAGTCAAGAGGGTGTGGAAGCCACGTACAGACTAAGAGACTGGCATAAAGCTGAAACAACCCTAATCCCAAATCACTTCTTCCCAAGGTAGACTGATGTCCCTTTTCCCCAAGACTGCATTCACAGAGAAAACAGAGGGGGCAGCCATGGCCACAAATTCTGGGTGGGATCAGGGAGGATAAACCACACTGAAAGGATCTCCTTTCTGTGGGGACCAAAGCCAACTACACAGAGTATCAGGGCAGGAAGATACAATATAAACAACAATTAACCTGGAGATCCACTTCTTTGGAAAATACTGAGTGCTGCTAAGTACTAAGTACTGTGTTAGTAGTAGGGACTGGGACTGGGAATAAAAGCAAATGAGACATGATCCCTGCCCTCAAGGAACTTGCAGTTTAGCAGGGGGAACCAATATCATGTCAAAAAAAAATCACTCTATAGCCAGCTTTGCCCTTACCAGTTGTATAAGACAAATTATTACACTGTATTCTAGAAAATTATAACACTTAGACCCTGAGACTCAAGAAGGTTAGCACATTTTCTGTCAGTAAAACAGGTATCACACCAATGCTACAAGGTTGTTCTGGGAATGAAATAACACCTCCACAGAGTTTAGAGCACAGAAGTACAAGAAACATGTCCTATCCCTTCAGAGGAAGGAAAAATAACATCTTCTGGAGAGTAGCAGGACAAGGTTTTTGAAGGAGATGGAATATGAGCTAAACTTGCAAGGTTAAGAAGGATTCTGACTAGTAAAGGTAAAAAAAGTACAAAGATGCTGAGTGAGGACAATGAGGCAGGAGTTTGAGGATGAGTACATTAAACCACAGAAGACCTACCACTTGCTGCTTTAAATTTCCTAAACAATGCAATTTGACTATGTGACTCTCCAGCTTCTCAAATGAGATTAGGCCAATGTTCTCATTTTCTGGGGGAGGGAAGGATATTCCGAAAAAGGACAAAACTGACAGGGAAACAGCAGGCAGAAGTTGGGAGGCAGAGAGATGGAGGCTGGGTCCCCAAGGCTCAATCTTCCTGGATCAAACTAAATGCCTACTAACCATGAGACAGCTGTAATGTCACTGTCTTATAAGTCCAGGCAGCTATCGGACCCAGAATGTTTACATCCCCATTAATGTTTACACGGCACTAGCCAAGTGGCACTGCGTGGTGCCAAAACCAGTGGATACATGGATAGATGTGATCATGCAGCTGGACCCTCAGATCCCTAGGGCTAGCTATGTAGGCTCATTCTCATCATTTCATTAACTTCACAACAGTAACCACATTGTTTATACCACTGACTCTAAAAATGTGGTTCTCAGACCACCAGCAGTACCAGGAAGTTGTTAGGAATGTAAATTCTCAGGTTCCACCCTAGAGCAACGAATTAGAAACTCTCAAGGTAGGGCCCAGCAATGTATGCTTCAACAAGCCCTCAAGGATGCATGCTGAAGTCTGAGAACCTTTCCTCTGCAAAAGTGAATTTCTGGCTATGGCAGGGTTTTACTCTTTAACTATTACCTTGGATAAATCATTTATATCTTCAAAGGACCAATAAATGAGGAAAGAGGGAATTAGAGCAGAAAGGTCCATTTCCATAGCCTCTTTCAACTGTAACATACTACAATTGATCAGTTCACAAGTGTGCAAATGTTTATAGTTCATTAGTTTGAATTGTTGGTGCTGGCATTTGTGGCTCTTGTTGAGAGTATTAGCATAGTATGTTTGAATCCTAATGACTGCTTTGAAAATGTCACCCATCTCCATTATTCAACTTTTTAGGCTAGTAATATTAATGCTGTATGAGTAGTAACACCTACATGGGGAGTGGCGTGTATGAAAACATGGATTTGTGGTAGAAAAACAACATGACTACAGTGTATTTCCTAGTCTCTGTTGTGGTTATACACTTCAATAAAAATGAGACCTTTCAATGAAT
Organism: Herpailurus yagouaroundi; assembly: GCF_014898765.1. Taxonomy (NCBI): domain Eukaryota; kingdom Metazoa; phylum Chordata; class Mammalia; order Carnivora; family Felidae; genus Herpailurus; species Herpailurus yagouaroundi. The sequence continues at coordinate 29,397,179 of NW_024412400.1, read as the reverse complement.
TAAAATTGTAAACACAAGCTGCCAGAATGAATTTAAATGATTAAATCCTACAACAACTACTTTTCAAATAAACCTCTACCCAGAATCTAAAAGACTTAACAATGACAGTCAATACTTAAAGGTGAGTCAAATATGTAAGCCATTTTTGCCTTGCAAATCAGCCCAAACCAGGAGTGTAAAATTCAGAGCTCCAAAAATTGAAGAAAATTGAGCTATACCTCAAAAGAAATCAGACTGGGGATGAATCAGGATGTTTAAGAACAATTAGCCATCTGTTTTCCAGGGGCGTCCTTCCTCAAGCTATTGATACACACTGACATTTAGATGTAGGATTTGTGAATTAAAATGTAAGTTCTGGGATGGTAGAAATTTTGCCTGTCTTGTCTACTGCTATGCCCTCAGTGCTTAGAATATGGTCAAGCACATAGCAGGTATTCAGTAAATGCATAAATGATCCACAAAATTGATACAGGTGGCACTCTCAAACAGAATTTTCTGTAATGATAAAAAAGTTGTATAAGTTATATTGTCCAATACAGTAGACACTGACTATAGGTGGTACTGAGCACTTAGAATGTTGCTAGTGTAACTTGGGAAAAATGTTTACATTTAAATAGCTATTTAATTGAAAATTATGTAGACACAGTTATAGAGGCTGAGGAAAATGTATGTGGGGGGTGCACAGAAAAACATGAGTGAGTATATAATGCAGCAAACTGTGTTATTATTTCTGACAGGGAAAGTGGTTCAGATAAAGGCAGATTGGGTGGACAATGCTTCCTGGGCTCCAGATTCTTTCCACTTTCCCTAAAGTCTGTAGCAGCAGCTGTTGAGGCAGGGAGGACTGAATTTCAGATTTAAGGAGGAGAGACAACACTCCTCAACCACCAGGGACAAGGTGGTATTGAACCCATGGACACCAACAGCTGGTGGAAAGTGACTGCTGTACGGCCAAAGACACCAAGTGTTTATGGAAACAAAAGCAGTGAAGAAGTTGGGATTTCTCTCCTGGCTCAGCTTGCTAACTGGTTCATGTGTTCATTCAAATATTTTCCAATGTTCCCTAAGTGCCAGGCCCTGTTTTCTTTTCCCTTCTTAGGGGATGTTATCTCAAGCATTGATCCTTGCAATTGAGTCGGACTTTGAGGTTCTTGGGCTTGCCACAAAATAGAGGAAATCTTGGGAAGAAAGGGCTGCCTTGCAAAATGAGATAATTAAATGAGAACCATTTAATCTTAATTGGAAAAAAAAAAAAAGACACGCCCTTTTTTTTTCTACCCAAACTAGTGAAAATTGATTGTTGTGTATGTGGCATAAAGCCTAAAATTACAGCATACTATTAGGTGCTGCCTTGACTTTTGGTAAAATCAAGAGGGCCTTGAATGGCCTAACTCCCCACTGGATAAGGTTCCCTAGCAAAGCAACTCTCCTTATCAAAGGTATCAGGCATAGTTCCTGCTTATCCCTGAGTAGAAGGTTTTAGTTCCTAACAAGCAAGTGGAATTATTCAAACAAGCCAATCACATCCTCCCCAGGAATCAGGGGGGACCCCACCCTCTTGACACCACAAACCTGCTTCCCACATCTCCTAGCTATTCATGCTGTTCCTGAGTGCAACTCCCCAGTGGCCCTGTGTGACATGCAGTGTTTTCACACCCCCCACCCCAGCTATAAGTACATGTGACTAATCAACTGCTATTGATCACATGCATCCTGTGTTGCCTGTTTGGCTCATCCCCTAGGGTGAGTTCCCTCCCTCACCAATGGAGCAAATAGAAAGTCATTAAAACAAGTTCTACATAGAAGCACCTGGGTGCTCAGTTGGTTGAGTGTCAGATTCTTGATTTTGGCTCAGGTCATGATTCCAGGGTGGGATCGAGCCCCATGTCAGGATCCATGCTGAGCATGAAGACTGCTTAAGATTCTCTCTCTCCCTTCCTCCACCCCTCTCTCCCACTCTGTCAAAAAATTATAAAAAAAATTAAAACCCCCTCAATTTCTACATACTTTTACAAACTCTTCATAGGTAATTCATCAGTTGTTGCTGGGCCAGATATAATTTATTGATACTTAGGACAATCTCAACCCTTTCAGGGGCATGAAACTTGGAAAAAAACTATATTTCTTAGAGATCCTTGTCATCAGATTAGATTCCCATTAGATTATCATTGATTAGAAGCCAGAGCGTGACATTTGAAGGGTGAAAGAAAAGCCATAATTCTCCAGTAGCAGCTGTGGGTTAATAGCACTAGACAAAAGACAGAAGGTTTGGTCAGAAACTTCTGAGGGTCCACCAGAGAACCATCTATTTACTTAGGCGCTACAGGCAGCTAAGGCTTTTATTGGCTATTCCCCCATGTCTCCTGCATATCCGATTTCCTAAAATCTGCTATAGCAAATGACTGCACCTTGGTTTATATCCTCTTGGCTTCACCTCTGGTTTCAGCCATGGTTGCACAGTTCCATACAGGCTTCAACTCCATGGTGGCAGGATTCTTCCTCAAGTGCCGGATACACATTTCTATTTTCTGTTCTAGGGTTCCTCTGACATTGCAGATGTCATGGGAGTCGGCTGAGACCACAAAAATGTGGTACAGCTCAGAAATACAGGGAGTTAATATCCATGGGGCAATTCTTGAAAGGCAATGGACAATTATTCCTACCTTTCATCCCATGGGAGGACAATTCTGGAATGGATTCTATAGGTTTCTAAGTAGGTTCTGCTAGAATCAAGCTCCCATAATGCAATCTCTACAACACACCCCTGTTAGCCATTCCTCTTTGCCTTATTTCTCACTGCTAATCCTGGGATCAGCTCCCAAGTAAACCATCTACTCCTAAGTCCTTGCCTCAAGCTTTACTTTGTGAGGAATTCAAACTAAGAGAGTGGCTTTCCTGACCTTTGCTCCCCCAGCCCTCCAAAGGTTGTATAAGATTTGTTTCCCTGTATTAAAATATTTCCTATTCTTCACATTTAGAGTGGCTTGTTTTCCTGAACCAACTATAATTAATAGAGTTACACAATATTCCATCACATAATAGATCATTTTACCTATTACTCTGCAAACAGACATTAAGAGGGGCATCATTATTTTGCTTTTGTTATCTTCAGTACTTTGATTACTATGGAAAATATTACTAGTTGTTTTACCAATAGACATTCTTTCAGTATACCTTACTAACAAAACCTTATTTGGGTTAACCTGACCCAATATAGCTAACTGTAGGCGTGCTGACCATACTGACTCCATCTTTGGTCCTCCATTTTGTTCATGTTAGCTCAATGATATCTTTTGGGGCTACATGTTCCGAGCCCCACAGAGATTAATATACATACCTTAGAAATGCCTGCCATGTCTGGGACAGGGGGAGGTTTGTTTTGGCCTCCCATGAATCTATTAGAGATAATATAGTCTTTCCCCTTCCCGATACACAGGTTGTGCCACAAGATCTAATTAAAAGGTAGTTGTCAATTAGATGCATGTAAGCCCCATGAGGTGTGTGTAACATCTCATTACAATGCCCTTTGGCATGTCCCCTCACTCTATAAAATCTGTGGACTAAGGTAAGATTTTGTGGAGAATAACTATGCACCTGCTGTGGATTGTCCTCTGCTCAATCCCCCTGTCAGTAAGTTACCCTGAATAAAACTCGGTAAACTGTATGGAGTGGCCTGCTTCGGTTTCCAGTCTCAAAGTGCCTTCTCATTTTGGGAGATACTTTACTGTCTCTCCTGCACCTTCTAACATTGAGCGAAACCTTAATTTTATAGTCTCCATTGAAGTTAGGAGAGACATAGTTCTAACTAATGAGAAACAGAAGTTCACCCTAGAAAAGTTTAAGCTGGCTTCCTTATTTTTTTCTTTTCCCATCTGGAACAATGACATGAAATAAACTTGCCATCCTACATCCACAAGGGACAGTGAGGACAAAAACCACTGCTTGGGAGGCTGATGGTATGATGGAGCTGCCTCAGGAGCCCTGAATATTGGTCTCCTCACTTCTTGTTATGTGAGAAAGATAAAGGTCCATTTTGTTAAGCTGCTGTAATGATTTCTTTTACCCTGCTGAGTGCAATCCCCTTACACTGTCTTCATATTTTTCCACTTTGAATCATTTCCTTTGACTTGACTCCTGGAAGGAAACTTCCAGGTCAAGAGAGGTATATACATACATTTATGATACTAAATGATCTTACAAATGATGCTAAATGATCTTACAAAAGGACTAGATCAATCTACATGGCTACCATCATACTATGACACTATATATTCTGGAAAGGGACACTGTACTTGTTTTGTAATTATCTTGCTAAATAAATTCCATTTCATCACCGGTCTAATATACTATTAGTAAGTTCTAAGCTCATAGGCTACATGGAAAGAAAATGCTCTGTGGAATCCTTACTCATAACAACTGTGAGCAGATTGTCCACTCAATAAAGCAGCACATACTATGATAGCTCTACAATGATTTTTATCACAAGATGACTATTAAAGACAGCCAGCGTGACCTCCTTCAAAGAAATTTTCCCCCACTGTTCCAAACAGAGTACAGTCAAGGGAGACATAGAGATGAAAACACACACAACAATGAGAAGATGACCAGGAGACCAGTGTGGCCACTGGCTTACTAACAGCTAAAGGATCTGCTTCTACCTGCAAAAGATGGAGGGAAAGGTGGAAAAGTCCCTGCATCACTCCAAATTAAAAGATACTGTTAGGGGTGCCTGGCTGATTCAGTCAGAGAAGCATGTGACTCTTTATCTCAGGGTCGTGAGTTCAAGCCCCATGTTGGTTATAAAGATTACTTAAATAAAACTTAAAAAAAATTTTAATGAAAGAACTATTTAATAACAAGAGACAAAGATGAGCATTTTTATCTGACAGCTCCAGAGCTATTATATAGCCTAAAAGAGATGTGAAAGAAACCATGGTAAAGAGATCACAGCAGGGGCGCCTGGGTGGCTCAGTCGGTTAAGCGTCCGACTTCGGCTCAGGTCATGATCTTACAGTCCGTGAGTTCGAGCCCCGCGTCGGGCTCTGTGCTGACAGCTCAGAACCTGGAGCCTGCTTCAGATTCTGTGTCTCCCTCTCTCTCTGACCCTCCCCCATTCATGCTGTCTCTCTCTGTCTCAAAAATAAATAAACATTAAAAAAAAAGAATTTAAAGAGATCACAGCCAAACAGGTGTGCTTATCATGGCTCACCATGCACTATGCCTGTGTAAGCAAAACTCAGCCTCATCTTACATCTGAGCTCATTTTCCCCCTTTATTGGCAAGTCTATGAGGAAATATCCTTGGCTAAGTGAATCATCACAACACTGCTTGATGGCAGAGACTCCTGGAATGTCATTCATTCATTCATTCATTCATTCATTCTATTCACTCACTCACTCACTCTTCCTTCATGCCTACTGCCAGCAAGTGGTAACCCCCTGGACTCAAGGAGCTTACCAATCTGGGAGGAAAATGACAAATACAGCAATAATGATAACACAAAGGCACTGCAGGTTAAGAACCACAACAGAAATACGCAATGCTCTAAGAGCTGAGAATAGAATTTCCTTTAGATGGGATGAATGGAATATCCCACAGGACCTGACAGCAGCCCAGCAGAACCTCAAAGGGTGGGTAGGAGGTCAAGAGGACTATTTAGATGAAAAAGCAATAAATGTGATGCATAGGGCCTAAGTTAGGAAATCTTGGATTTTGTCCCAGTTTGCTTCTTAGATCTTATATGTTACTTAAATTTTGTGAGCCTTGGTTTGCTTACCTATAAAATAGGAAACAGTATCACCCTTCAGAGTTGGTTATTGCATATGTTAAATTAGGTAATACATGTGGAAGTATGTTATAAATTATAAAGAGAAATGTAATTAGTGGTCTACTCTTACAATTGTTTTCATTATTCTTTTATATATTGCAAACAGGACAAAAAAGTTCAAATATGGGAAAGTTCAGGGCATAATTGGGACAAGTTTTTCTTTCCAGGCGTAAGACATTATGATTTATGTAGTAGACTGTTAAACAGTTGTGCATTACCTGTTTGTTCTTTGACACACAGACACACATAGACACACAAACATACCCAAGCATCAGTTCCCTGAGGTCAGGTGCTGGATTTTACTATGTAAGTGTTGCATGGTAACTGTTATACCATGTTCAAACAAGTTCTTTCAAGTCAAATTTTATATTCTTATGATTTGGGCTATATATATATATATATTTTTTTTTAATGTTTATTTATTTCCAAAAGAGAGACAGAGCATGAGTGGAGGAGGGGCAGAGAGACAGAAAGAGAGAGAGAGAAAGAGACAGAGAGAGAGAATCCGAAGCAGGCTCCAGGCTCTGAGCTGTCAGCACAGAGCCCGATGTGGGGTTTGAACCCACAAACCACAAGATCGTAACCTGAGCTGAAGTCGGACGCTCAACTGACTGAGCCACCCAGGTGCCCCTGGGCTATATTTTTAAAATACTAATTCCAGCATAGTTAACATATAGTACTATATTAGCTTCAGGTGTCCTATATAGTGATCTAACAGGTCCATACATTACTCAGTGCTCATCAGGAGAAGTGCACTCCTACCTAATCCCCTTCACTTATTTCACCCACCTCCCCTCTGGAAACCATCTATTTGCTCTCTGTAGTTGAGTCTATTTCTTGGTTTGTCTCTTTGTTTTCCTTTGTTCATTTGTTTTTTTTTCTAAATTCCACATATGAATGAAATCATATGATATTTGTCTCTGACTGGTTTATTCCATTTAGCATTGTATTGTCTAGATCCATCCATGTTGTTGCAAATGGCAAGATTTCATTCTTTTCTATGGCTGAATAATATTCCATTGTGTATGTATGTCTGTACGTGTGTGTGTGTGTGTGTGTATCTCACATCCTCTTTATCTGTTCATCAATCAATGGACATTTGGGTTGCTTCCATAGCTGGCTACTGTAAGTAATGCTGCAATAAACATAGGGGTGCATGCATCCCTTTGAATTAGCGTTTCTGTATCCTCTGGGTAAATATCCAATAGTGCAATTACTGGGTTACATAGTGTAGTTTTATTTTTATTATTATTATTTTTTGAAGTACCTCCATACTTTCTTCAACAGTGGCTGCACCACTTTGCATTGTTATCAACAGTGCACGAGGGTTCCTTCTTCCCTACATCTTCACCAACGCTTGTTGTTTCTTGAGTTTTTTATTTTAGACATTTTGACAGATATAAGGTGATATTTCATTTGATTTGAATGTCCTTGATGATGAGTGATCATTTCAATAGATGCAGAAAAAGCATTTGACACAATGCAACAACCACTCATGATTTAGAAGAAAAAAACAAATGCTCAACAAAGTACATTTAGAGGGAACATACCTCAAAATAGTAAAGGCCTTAAATGAAAAACCCACGGCTGACATCATACTTAAAGGGAAAAAATTGAAAGCTTTTCCTGTAAGGTCAGGAAAAAGAGAAGGATGTCCATTCTTACCACTTTTATTTAACACAGTACTGGAAGTCCTACCCACAGCAATCAGACAGTGAGAAGGAATTAAAGGCATTCAAACTGGTAAGGAAGCAGTAAAATTTTCATTATTTGCAGATGACATGATACTATATATAGAAAACCCTGAAGACTCCACCAAAATCAACTAGAAGTGATAAATGAATTCAGTAAAGTCACAGGATACAAAATTAATGTACAGAAATCCATTGTATTTCTATACACTAATAATGAAGCAGAAAGAGAAATTAAGCAAACAATCCCATTTACAATTGAACCAAAAAAAACCAAAACAAAAACAAAACAAAACAATACCCAGTAATAAACTTAACCAAGTAGGTAAAAGACCTATACTCTGAAAATTAGAAAACATTGATGAAAGACAGTAAAGACGATTTTGGCTATATTAAGTAGGATTAAAGATGTTCCAATTTCATGAGATTGAATTTATAACCAGAAAGGAAATCTAAAGCCTTTAATGTAAAAAAGCAGTTCTGCATCAGAAAGGAAGTTGGTACTAACCCACATTTTGATCCTCACCACACCTAGGTAGACTTTCTAGCTAGTAAGGATGGGGAAACTTGGAAAAAGAGAATTAGCTTCCCTGCTGATTAGAAAAGTAAATTATGGGATTTACTAATGGCAAATATATCATTGGGCTTTACTTCCTTTTATGATGCTGATAAGTTTGAATATTCAGGAAGTTGGTTTAAAAAATACAGCAGGGGGCGCCTGGGTGGCGCAGTCGGTTAAGCGTCCGACTTCAGCCAGGTCACGATCTTGCGGTCCGTGAGTTCGAGCCCCGCGTCTGGCTCTGGGCTGATGGCTCAGAGCCTGGAGCCTGTTTCCGATTCTGTGTCTCCCTCTCTCTCTGCCCCTCCCCCGTTCATGCTCTGTCTCTCTCTGTCCCAAAAAATAAATAAAAACGTTGAAAAAAAAAATTAAAAAAAAAAAACACAGCAGAAAAGACTATTTTTCTTTGTCTAGTTTGGAACGAGTGTAGTCACTAGAGAAGAAGCTTAATTTGAAATGTTATTATTAATAAATGCAGAAATCTGCCCACAGCAAAACTGGCATGAAAATGCTCTAGGAAAGTCAGGATTTCAAGGAAGTGTCCAGTGAAATTACTTACATTACTAATTCATGGCAAAAAAGGTGAGCTTAAATTAAGTAGAGATTGATATGATTTAAGAATTAATGTTCCTACTCTTCCTAAGTATTTGTATTTAACTGCAACTTATAATAAAATGTTTTATAAATATGATAGATCTAGTTAATGCTTGTATTTAGGGAGTTTAATAGTAAGCCCAATTTTTATATAAAAAGCTTAATTATGTGAAAAAAAAATATGCCCATCTCTTTACTTTAGTTGATTAGTAATCCAGAAATAGACCTAATGGTGTATCTAAGGCCCTACCATTCAGGCAGGCACTATATAGGTTTAAGCTATAGGTACCAGCACAGGAAATTAACATTTACTATGCAGTGAATGTGTGCTCAGTGACATGCTAGATGGGACCTTTTCATTGGTGGCTTCACATCATTAAATAGTTATTAGTGTCCTTGCTTTTTTTGGAGCACTCAGAAAGTCATAAGGATAGCTCATAGCAGAGTCATGATTCTAATTAAGGACTGCTAAAGCCCACTGTCTTTGGATCAAAACCATGCTGCTCTCTTTTAGGTATAAACATATACCCAATTCTTATTAATTAGCTTCAAAAACCCAAAACCACCAAATCCCCACATCATCAATAGTCACAGAGGCTCCTAATAAATGCTTTTCTTTAATTCTGGTGATTTATTTCTTTTGGCCCTCTACAAAGTGGTCAAAAGGTATATCTTTTCTCTTTTTTATTTTTTTTTTAAATTGAGGAACAAAAGTAACTTTAAAAAACTATTTTTATGTTTAATGACAAAATTCTACCTCCTCTTTAGCCCCTCCCCCCTACACACATTGGGAGATTAGATCCATACGTTTTTATTTCCTTTGTCATAAGAAATATTAATTTGCAAAACAATGTTAAGATCCTTCCCAGAGCCCTGTCTCCCAAATCAAGAATGCACTATGTCCTAGACTAAGTAACACATCGGGTAGATTCCTGAAAAAGTCCTCTCACCAATTTTCTGCTACAGCCACTGACTTCTTTTTCAGAAATCACACACATATATGGTGTAAACTCCCTTTTCAAAAATCCGTTCGTGCTTCCTTTTGTCTGATATTTCACATTTCCTCAGCATGTTCCCATGGCATCTTGTATTGCTTTCCAACACATTCTTCTTCTTTGTCAAGCTGGTGTTCTTACCTACATCTTTCCATGCACACTCATACACGAACTTCATGCTGCCCTTTTCCACTTCAATATTAATCCCCTACAGGGAATGTCTTCTTTACTTTCTTCTAGCAATTCAAACATAATTGCTTCAAGACTTACTTTCTCCAAAATTCTCTCCTGCTATAATTCCTCCTTCACCTACATCTCTCAACAATCACACATCTATTCCTCACCAAATTAAAAAGTCCTAGAGTTGTGGGGCACCTGGGTGGTTCAGTTGATTAAGTGTCCATCTCTTGATTTTGGCTCAGGTCACCTCACAATTCAGTTCCTGGGTTCAAGCCCCACATTGTCTGCACAGAGCCTGCTTGAAATTCTCTCTCTCTACCCCTGCCCCTATGTGCATGTGTGTGCTCTCTCTCAAACTAAAAATAAATAAAACTTAAAAAAAAAAGGCCTAGAGTTTTTAAGAAGCTTCAAAGGGGAAATATTTACATCTCATCACAATACAGGAGTCCTCTTTGCAACACTGAAAACTAGCCAAAATAGAAATAAAGGTGGGGGGAGGGGAGGGTTGTTTCCATGGTGAAACTAAAGAGAAGAAATTCATGCTATGAAACAGGGAAGGTTAAACAAAAATTATTAAAAAGGGTATATATGCTCTTCTTTTAATCTCAAACTTCCCTAAGGCTCCAAGGAGAATATAATTTGCCTCTGAGAAAGGTAAACTGAGTTACCATTATTAATTGGCTTAACTCCGGTCAACTAAACAAACATCAAGGATATGTAAAAATTCCTAAAACTTGTGTTATTTCTTCAAATCTTGCTTTAGGAGCACCTGGGTGGCTCAGCTGGTTGAGTGTCCGACTTCGGCCTATGTCATGATCTTGCAGTTTGTGACTTGAGCCCTTATTGGGCTGGCTGCTATCAGCACAAAGCCTGCTTCAGATCTTCTGTCCACCTCTCTCTGCCCCTTCCCTGCTTGTGCTCTCTCAAAAATAAAGTAAATCTTAAAAAAAAAAAAAAAAAAGTAAATCTTGCTTTAAATTTAGGATGTTATTGGGGTGTGTGGGTAGCACAGTCGGTTGAGCATCCAACTTCAGCTCAGGTCATGATCTTACAGTTTGGAAGTTCAAGCCCGAGTTGGGTTCTGTGCTGAGAGCTCAGAGGCTGAAGCCTGCTTCAGATTCTGTGTCTCCCTCTCTCTCTGACCGTCCCTGCTTTGCATGCTCTCTTGAAAATAAAAATAAACATTAAGAATTTTTTTTAAACAAATTTAGGATGCTCCTTAAATGCACAAAACCAATGTACTATTAAGTGTTATACTTCATTTTTAATCAAGAGTTATATTTTTGTAGAAGCATTAGAGAGAGGCATTAAAATCTTGCTAAAAGTTTACTACCTACTTGTAGCCTACATTAGCTACATAGCCAAGCCTGTCTGGTTGGACCCTGAGACCAGAGCCTGCCATCTAGTGGCAACCAACTCAAATTACAGGTAAAAAATTTGAAGGAGACATTCTAGAAGGAAATACAGATTAACTGTCAATATTGAAACTAAGACTAAAATTCTATGAATGATACATAGTTCAGAATATGATGTGGCAACTTTTTCATTACTTCCCCCGCCTTAGCAGACTTTTTTGGACATTTCCCCCCAAATGTTCCCTCCAAATTTTAATACCGTAGTTATACTGTGTATCTGTTTATGTAGTGATTATATGTTTTTTGTTCTTTTGAGAGAGAGAGAGAGAGAGAGAGAGAGAGAGAGAGAGAGAGAGAGGGAGAGAGGGAGAGAGGCTGGGAGTGAGAGTGGGAGGGAGGGGGGAGAGAGGGAGGGAGAGAGGGAGAGAGGGAGAGAGAGAGAGAGAGAGAGAGAGAGAGAATACCAAGCAGGCTCCATGCTCAGCGCAGAGCCCAACATGTGGCTCAATCCCATGACCCTGGGATTATGACCTGAGCCAAAATGAAAAGTCAGACACTCAACCGACTGAGGTGTCCTATTCCCATGTTCTATACAAAACAAGAGTCAGTGCAAGATTTACTATCTTCATTTAATGCAGGGTTGAGGATGACTAAGGAAATTTTAAGTTAAAAGTTAATTTAAGGGGTGCCTGGGTGGCTCAGTCGGTTAAGCATCTGACTCTTGGTTTCAGCTCAGGTCATGATCTCATGGGTTCATGAGGTGGAGCCCCAGATTGGGCTCTGTACTGACAGCAGGGTGCCTGCTTGGAATTCTCTCTCTCCCTCTCTCTCTGCCCCTCATGTGCTATCGTTAAATAAATAAATAAACTTTTAAAAAGTTAAATTAAATTATTGGTATCAGGAATGGAGTGTTCCTGTAACAACAAAAAGCACTCAAATATAGGGCATTAACTTGGGGTCAGGCAATAGTGCTGTATGGAAACTCTTAGCAGAGCCTGGGAGAGTAGCAATCCATTTTGCAGTAGGAAAGCACTTTTTTTTAAGTTTACTTATTTTGAGAGAGAGAGAGAGAGAGAGAGCACACGAGAGTGAGCATGAGATGGGGAGGTCAGAGAGAGGGAGAGAGAGAATCCCAAGCAGGCTCCACTCTGTCAGCGCACAGTCTGACATGGGGCTAGAACCCATGAACAATGAGATCATGACCTGGGATGAAACCAAGAGTGGGACATTTAACCAACTGAGCCACCCAGGTGCCTCAGGAAAACATTTTTTAAAAACTGTCACCTGTGACAATTTAGGATACAAATAATGCACCTGATAAGCTTGTTGCTTTAGGTGAAAAAGGTGAAAAATGGGATGCTAATAGCATCCTTTGACTGCTGTTGGTTGCATCTGACAACTGTACCATGAAAAAAGATGATTAAAGAAATGGACAGTTTATAAGCAGATATGAAAGGGACTAAGAGTTCAGAAATTCCAAGTCTTGTAGGATTAGAAGAGCCAACTTCTTTACCCATACTGTAACACAAAAAAACTGAGGAGACCTTTGAACAATTCAGGTAATTAAATCTTAGTCTCAGGTCAAGGACCAAATTAAAGGTGTGGCTTTATAACCTTTTAAAAAACCACTGAATGGTTTAAGGTGGTCCCCAACTGGACAACATGACCCAGGGAAAAGAAAAAGGGGGTACCTCTCCCCCCAAGAAGTTCAAGGTACTTAAGATTAAGTCTAGAAAGAGAAGAAGGATTTCCTTCCGTGCCCAGACTTGGTGATGTGATTTGTCTGGCTAATGAAATGTGAGCAGGAGTGATGCATGTCAATCTTGCACTGAAGCTTTAATGGCCACTGCTCCATTAACAGGATGGAATTATTTTCTTACTACCACAAAACTGGCAGTGTTTCAGAGGCTATATCATTAGCCTAGGTCTTAGTAAAGATGAGTAAGCAAAGCTACAGCCCATCCTTGTTGGCATGTAGCATGAGGGAAAAATAAACTTGTGATTGTCATCTACTGCTATTTTGTGGTAGTTTGCTACCACAGCATAAATCAAACACTCTGAAAAATGGACTTTTAAAAACATTTCTCAAAACTTCAAAGGAGAAGATGCCTATTTCATATAAGAGAGGTGAAAATTTACTCCAAACAAAGGTAGTGACCAGTGAAGGAGAAAACCTTGGTGAATTTAAAACCTAGTTACTAAAGTTCTGTTGGGGATTATACTTTGTAAAAGCTGATCCCCTTTTGATTTTGCCTTCTCACCTCCATTTTTCTAAAAGAACAATCTGAATGGCTGTCTCCCTTAAAGTACCCACCCCCCATACTGAAATTTTATTCACAGTGGTACTACTCAAAAACACATTATGTAACTTCCTCCAAATAATTCTAAATGAAAATTTTAATATTTTGATCAAGAATAAAAATCAACTATATTGGCATATTTAGGATTTTTGTTTGTTTGTTTGCAATGAACCACCAGAACAACTGTTTAACTGAAATACCAGATCAGTCAACTCTGTAGATCATGATATACTTAGCACCAATGGTTATAGAATGTTGTATTGAACTCTTAGTTTAGATCCTCATATAGAAGTGACTGCCTCTAATGAGGTGAAATCCACTGTCAATCAATGATCTTTATTCACAAGAGCAAGGAAGATGGCACATACTATGCTCAAACAGCCAGCACGGTGCCTGGCATAGAGCCTGTGATCAGTAAGTGCCAGGTCTCATCTCATACCGATTCCTCTTTGCTTCTTTATTGAAGAGACCTGGCTGATCAGACTTACTGACGTTTTAAGGTTTTAAAACAAAAATGGCAGATGATTTCTCAACAGCAAAGCTTTTAGAGCTCAGTTTTCTAGACCAGGGTGACAAGCATCTCTTATAGGGCTGGTTCCACTGTCTTAACAGGTTTAATGAAAAGAGAAGGAGAAATTATCAGGAAAAGAACATAGTAACATCCAATAAAAATTAATTTAATTGGCTCCTCTCTCCCCCCATTTTTGAACATCTGGTAATATTCAGAGAAATGGATATGTCCTATTCTTTTACCCTTGAGATACCTCTGGAATAAAAGGTCACTGTTCCTGAGTAGTAAAATGATGTCTGATATGGTTTAAGTTCTGCTTCTTGCCCTGATATAAAGTCAGGGTTGACATATTAAAAGTCCTAAAAGCCTTCACCCTGGACATTAGCCCTTTGGCCCAGATGCTCTAACAACACCCTGCTGCCAAAAATCATTCCCGTTTTCTCAAAATTGCAATCTTTAAGGTTAAAGAAAAAAATAGTTTCTTCTTCACATGATATCCAGTTAAAAGTAGAGATCACTGTTGCCATGGAAATGGGATTTTTCTTGCAGTACTGGCCTTCTGTTGGCAGATAAAGCCAGTACTATAATCAATAAGTAGTACTTCATTTTCCACACCCCTCCTGGGGTATGGGATTTTGAGCAAAAGCATACAGAACCATATTTGATGGACCCTAAATATCCATGGGTAGAAACCTCCCCTGTGAAATACCAACATGTCCATCAAAATGCCAATCTATGCCTTTACCATGCTCTGCTGAAGAATTCAATAAAATTGCTGTAGAAGTATACAGGCCTATCTTTGACTCCTATTAGTTTCCTGTCAGTAAGTTTCTTTACTTTTTTTTGGCCTTATCTACAAATCCTTCACTTGTCTGAATTGCTTCTTAATAAAGAACCAACTTGAGTTTAGAACTGCTTAGACCCTGAATTTTGGAATAAGGTCAAGGGGCATAAATGAATCTTTCTAGAACATTGTGTCTCAAAACAATAATCTGTTACTACACATCATGGTGTCACTTTATTCCATTATCATTTAACCTAAAATCTCTCTGGTTTTTCTTTTCATCATCTGGTCATCTTGAGGCTCTGTAATTTTCTCTTCTACACACAGGAACAGCTTGATAGAGAAGATCATTTAAAGCTTTTCCTAAAATAATAGATGAATGGATGATATCTCTTCTTCCCCTGAGTATATATGAAACAGTCAGCATCCACTCCCTGTAGAATTCCACTTTAAAAATACGGGGATTCAAGCAGAGTCTATATTTACACATTTTTACCCCTGACAGTAGAAAAGTCATCCTCCATGTGTAAAGGTCACTTCCTTTCAGAGAAAAGCAAATGGAATAAAAAAGCATCAAAAGGATGCCTAACCACTAGATCAAATTAAATGCCTTGGTGTCATCACAGGTAGACCACCCTAAGACAAGGACTGTGTGCACAGGTATGGGTAGCAAGAGGAAAGGGAACCAAGGCAGAGTCAGTACTATGTGTCACCAAACTCATTTCTTCCTTCTGCAGATTACAGTGCTAAACTACATTTCCAAAGCTCTCCTGCAGTTAAGCAAAACCACGTGATTGAATTCTAGTCTAAAACCTGCAAACAGACCCACCTATCTCTATTCTGCATGACCTTACATTCTCTTTCTGACTTCCTTCTCAGGTAGATACAAAGAATCCAGTGGAGGGATGCTGAATGTGAGAAGATGGCCAACTCACACTACAGAGAAATTCTAGGTCCCCAAATTACTATATAGAACAGGACCCTTCACCTCACCTCCTGCTAATCTACACTAAATCAGGATGTGAGTGATAAATTTTTATCATGTCAAACCACTGAGAATCTGACTTTTTGTTAAAACAACAACCACTACCTACTCTAAAGCAGAAAGCTAAATAGATCCTGAAATGATTCCTTCTGTATGCTCAGCCTACCTTAAAGAGCCAAAAAGTGTCTTGAACTAAACTTACACAATTTACATTAGGATTTTGAGGGGTCTCTTGGTTATTGATCCTCTGAATTTGTGTGCCAATAAGCAGTATTAACAGTGAAAACTTAAAATTGATGGCCAAAAACATAAATAAGAATTATCCCTTCCCTCACTTCCCCATACCCTCATGTCTGAAAACAAAAACAAAAAGAATAGAAGAAACCATCTCTAAAAGCTGGAACTCATAAATGTCATTTCAGGGTAGAGAAAGAGGACAAGGCAAGGAGAAATGACCATCTCTAACATCTAATCTCTTTCAGATTATTTACTCATCATTTATATGAGGAGATTATCCTCCTACTATACCACTTTTCATTTTGCAAATGTGTAGTATGCAGACTTCTCTGGTTCAATGAGAAAGGTTTCCAAGAAAATTAAATGTCAAGGCTGCTTGGCTTATTGGTTTTGTTCTATATAAATTCCCTTTTTAATTCAGCTTTGAATAATAACATTCCTCAGTGTCAATGTGACAAACTGGCTTCAATCTTAATGGAGTGTGAGAATCAAGAAAGGAGGTGAGGACTAGCCATGGTTCTCATTTTAGCAGATTAGACAGAGAGAATTAAGTCTAAAGACAGCTTTTAATGGCTCCAAGAAGAAGTGGCACATGAGCCTTCAGAATTTTTTTAAGCCTACAGATTATTTGTTCCTGTCTTCTTCCTTTTCCAGAGATTGGTGCCCTGATAAATGTAAAACTTAAAGTAAGCTATAACACTCTCCTGAATGTGAATAGGAAATTGCTAGGAAAGCCAAATTGTCCTGTTAGAGCAGCCTCAAGACCACTACTTACTGAGCTGGTGACAGCCCTGGGAGACATAGGCCCAAAGTTCTTCTCCTGACCCTTCAATCCTTCAGTAGCTCATATGACACCATTCTGTTACAGAATTTCCAACATTGGAGGTGGGCAGTGGTGGTTGATGGTGAAGATCCGCTTAAGTGAGGATCCAATATTTACTCAAAAAAGATTTTTATCTTGGGGCACCTGGGTGTCTAAGTCGGTTAAGCGTCCAACTTTGGCTCAGGTCATGATCTCGCAGTTTGTGGGTTTGAGCCCCACGTCGGGCTCTGTGCTGACAGCTCAGAGCCTAGAGCCTGCTTCAGATTCCGTGTCTCCCTCCCTCCCGCCACCTCTCTCTGCCCCTTCCCCACTCATGCTCTCTCTCTCTCTCAGAAATAAACATTAATAAAAAAGATTTTAATCCTTTTTGACACCCTTTTCACTTTACATATATAAAGAAATAAAACAGAAGTTAAGAGAATAGCTTACATGCATCTTACTAGTCCAGGCTCTCAGAAATAAAATTTTAGTCTATGTAATTTGCATATGCAGGGCACACATAATCATGTGATCTCAAAATTCTTTCCTATTAGAATGAAAAAGTGTTATAACTGTGAAAAGCTTAGAATAAAACATAGTGCAATTCCTTCACATTACATGTGAGACGACAGCCCAGAAAGGTTAACTGACTTGTCTGCCCAAGGTCTCGTTCTCTGATATGATGAAGTGATTTGATATGACAGAACATGCACATACACACACCAAGGAGAAATTATATAGTAATTTGCATGTTAAACCTTCAGATGTCTGGAACCAATATGATATTTAAAATATCATATCCTCAAAGTAGGCATCATCCAACAAAATTATTCTTAAAGACTTGAAACCTAGGATTAGAAAAGCTGTTGCCAACCTTGTTGCCAAGATTTTATCAAAAGGAAACTTAGATTGGGGAGACTTTTTTCCTTATATGCTCTTTCCAGGGATAATTGCACAGATCAATGGAGGACATATTTTCCACAGATTTGTCACAATATGCTCTCAACTGATATTTCTGTTTCTACTCACAAATAGGATAGACTAAGTTTTAAACTGAGTCTTGATTTCTAAGCCTTTTCAGAGTATTAAAAATTGACCCAGCACAGTGGTTGATGCTATGCATTTTAAAATGATTTTAGGGGTGCCTGGGTGGCTCAGTTAGTTGAGTGTCTAACTCTTGACTTGATTTTGGCAGGTCATGATCCCAGGGTTGTGGGATTAAGCCCCACGTCGGGCTCCACGCTGCATATGGAGCCTGCTTAGGATTCTCTCTCCCCTCTGTCCCTCCCCCCTGCTTATGCATGTTCTCTCTAAAATTAAAAAAAAATCATTTTATATGACATGGCTCTGCAAGCGTGGTCAGACCTAGGACAGTAAGGAATTAGTTACAAGTTATATTTACAATAGGAAGAGAACAGTAGGATTAATTCAAATGGTTGGGGGAAGTTAACCAACTCTTTTTACCACCGATGTTTGGAAAGTAAGATTCAGAAATATGCTACTAATGGATCACAAACACTGTGAAGCAACCCTTAATAGTTCCTATTGAAGTGAACAGTGTTGGCTCTGGCAAAAATATCAAAAATAAAGCAAAAAAACGGCTTATTACTCTTGATCCTCCAAGCTGAGAAGGATGTCAGCCGTGTTCTGGAATCTGCATCCTCTGACAGAATGAAAAGGTCTTTAATTCATTTGCTAAACATAGTGGAGACAGCTGCTTATTCCTAGATCAAAGTTTTCCTATAGCTGCAGAAGTCAACAAACACTCACAGTTCTGCCTCCTATGCCATGGCCAGGAGTCAGCCTGTAGGATCTTTAGCTCTGCAAATGAAAAGGGAAATACACACATGGGTAGAATGTCAAGGAAGAGTGTACCAACTCTCCTTTCCACCTGTTCCACTTCAGGTTCAGGTGGCCGCAGGGAGTAGGAATTGGGTTATTGCATATATAAATAGTGCCCAAGCATGGAACACAAGAAGCCTGCATGGCACTGGACATGAAATGGAAAACACAAGCACCTTTGGTGATAGGCAGAAGTGCAGGTAGGGTAAAGGACAGAGAAGTATAAGAGTCAATAGAAAGCACTGACATGTCCATTCAATGGGGGAAACAACTGCTTGTAGCTGGGACCCCCAATGAGAAAGTTACTTTTCCAACCAAAAGTACCTTAAAATATCCCCTATTTATTCTTTAGTCAGAGCACTGAAACAGGACACAGATTAGAGAACAGACAAAGCCAGAGCAACAAAGGCAACTCTAACCTGGGTTAGAGCAAACAGCTATAATTCTGCAGAACTTGTGGCAGGAAGGAAACTTCCTTACAAATACAGCAATGAAGACCATATTTTAAGAGACGTTCCAGGAGGTGTGAAAGCAGAAACCAAAATGAACTTTAGACAAGAAAGAAAAACCTTACTGGTTTACTATCATGTAATCAAGAATATCATGGAAAAGGATCAGCAGGAAAAAAGTCAATGTTCTACTGAATATCCATGCACAAATTAACGATATACATTCATGGTTTGATTTATGAATGTATATAGTGGGCTTTTTCAAAGTTGAACCCACAGAGCATGCAACTGCAAAGTGCAGAGGACAATGTAATTACAAAAATCTTTTTAATTAAAGATTTTTTAATTACAAAAATCTTTTTAATTAACAAAATGTTAAAGTGCTATCCATAACTAATTTGGCCATCTTTTTGAGCCATCGCCTGCTGTTACAGAGAAAATGTTATACTATTCGTACTCTTAACCAATCTCCATTTAAACAACCAGCTGAATTAACCAGCACCCTCCATTCCGTCTCCTCACCATACGGTTTCCTGTGATATGCAGAGTACTCACAGGTTACAGGTTTCTGTCTGGGATGTCTACACAGTGTCTGTTTTCAAAAGTCAATTGTGTCGCCAAATCTATTTATGACCACCTTATGTATTACTTTAGTTATGTAATATAATTAATCACACTGCAAATAGGGGAAAAAACGACTGTGAAGATAAAGAGTTGTCTGTACGAAAACTTTGAACAGACTTAAAGTGAGTTTCCTTTAACAATGATTTCAATTGAGTGTCAAGGCAATTGTAAGATTTTTTTTTTAACTTAAAAAAAAACTAAGATTCTATCTCAAAATTCTTTGCAAGCGGCTTAAGGAGTTATTGACCTAGTAAAAAAATACAATTAGAAATTGTAGACAAAGCATGATAGGTTTAATTAATGCTAGAAATAAGAACTCTAATTGGAAGACCAATATATGAAGAAAGGATGTTGGCCCCACATTAAAAGAATGCTGTATGAATATACGTTAACAGTAAATTAGAATAAAATGTTTAAGATATATACAACTATAAATATAATTATTTATCATTCTTTGTTTTAACCATTATTAAAAAAAAATTGGTTCTGATCACATCTGATATATTGCCTTTCACTTTAACTAAATGTTCAATATACCTTACACTTTACCTCAGTACTATAATTTAAACAGCTGCTTTAGGAAGTTCGGAGGATCCTGGGAAGATGGCGGCGTAGGAGGACGCTGGGCTCACTGTATGTCCTGCTGATCACTTAGATTCCACCTACACCTGCCTAAATAACCCAGAAAACAGCCAGAAGACTAGCAGAACAGAGTCTCGGGAGCCAAGTGCAGAGGAGAGGCCCACGGAGGAGGGTAGGAAGGGCGGCGAGGCGGAGCGCACTACATGGACTGGCCGGAGGGAGCCAGGGCAGAGGGGCGGCCTGCCGGCCAAGCAGAGCCCCCGAGTCTGGCAAAAGCGGAGGGGCCAGACGGAGTGTGTTCTGACAGCAAGCGGGACTTAACATCCAGAAGGTTATAAGTTAACAGCTCTGCTCGGACAGCAGAGCGGGAAGGCTGGAGGACAACGGGAGGGAGAGTTGCTGAGCCCTGGGACAACAGAGCTCAGTTTGGCAGGGAACAAATCCCAAAGGGAACCGGTTCCTGCCAGGGAACTTGACTGCACCGCAAAAACACCCAACGCTGTACTTCTGCGGATCCATCCCTCCCACGGCGGGTCTGACTCCCTCCCGGTGCCGCAGGGCCCCTCCTGAAGCGGATCTCCGAAGGAAAAGTGAGCTGAGCCTGCCCCTCCCGCCCCTGTGCACCTTGCTGATCCACACCAGCTAATAGGCCAGATACCCAGCACCACAAGCCTGGCAGTGTGCAAGTAGCCCAGACAGGCCACGCCACCCCACAGTGAATCCTGCCCCTGGGAGAGGGGAAGAGAAGGCACACACCAGTCTGACTGTGGCCCCAGCAGTGGGCTGGGGGCAGACATCAGGTGTGACTGCGGCCCGCCCACCAACGCAAGTTATTCAAGACAGCACAGTGGAAGTGCCCCGCAGTTCGGCACCACTCCAGGAACTATCCAAAATGATGAAACGGAAGAATTCCCCTCAAAAAAACGTTCAGGAAATAACAACAGCTAACGAATTGATCAAAAACGATTTAAACAATATAAAAGAAAGTGAATTTAGAATAATAGTCATAAAATTAATCACTGGTCTTGAAAACAGTATAAAGGACAGCAGAGAATCTCTTGCTACAGAGATCAAGGGACTAAGGAACAGCCAGGAGGAGCTAAAAAATACTATCAATGAGCTGCAAAATAAAATGGAGACAACCACGGCTTGGATTGAAGAGGCAGAGGGCAGAATAGGTGAACTAGAAGATAAAATTATGGAAAAAGAGGAAGCTGAGAAAAAGAGAGATAAAAAAATCCAAGAGTATGAGGGGAAAATTAGAGAACTAAGTGATGCACTAAAGACAAATAACCTACGCATAATTGGTATTCCAGAGGAGGAAGAGAGAGGGAAAGGTGCTGAAGGGGTACTTGAAGAAATCATAGCTGAGAACTTCCCTGATCTGGGAAAGGAAAAAGACATTGAAATCCAAGAGGCACAGAGAACTCCCTTCAGACGTAATTTGAATCAATCTTCTGCACGACATATCATAGTCAAACTGGCAAAATACAAGGATAAAGAGAAAATTCTGAAAGCAGCTAGAGATAAACGTGCTCCAACATATAAAGGGAGACCTATAAGACTCGTGACCGATCTCTCTACTGAAACTTGGCAGGCCAGAAAGGAATGGCAGGAGATCTTCAATGTGATGAACAGAAAAAACACAGAGCCGAGAATCCTTTATCCAGCAAGTCTGTCATTCAGAATAGAAGGAGAGATAAAGGTCTTCCCAAACAAACAAAAACCGAACGAATTCGTCACCACTAAACCAGCCCTACAAGAGATCCTAAGGGGGATCCTGTGAGACAAAGTACCGACATTGCTACAAGCATGAAACCTACGGACGTCACAGTGACTCTAAACCCATATCTTTCTATAATAACACTGAACTATAATGACATGGACTAAATGCGCCCACCAAAAGACATAGGGCATCAAAATGGGTAAAAAAACAAGACCCATCTATTTGCTGTCTACAAGAGACTCATTTTAGACCTGAGGACACCTTCAGATTGAAAGTGAGGGGATGGAGAACTATTTATTATGCTACTGGAAGTCAAAAGAAAGCTAGAGCAGCCATACTTATGTCAGACAAACTAGACTTTAAATTAAAGGCTATAACAAGAGATGAAGAAGGGCATTATATAATAATCACAGGGTCTATCCATCAGGAAGAGCTAACAATTATAAATGTCTATGCGCCAAATACGGGAGCCCCCAAATATATAAAACAATTACTCACAAACATAAGCAACCTTATTGATAAGAATGTGGTAATTGCAGGGGACTTTAGTACCCCACTTACAACAATGGATAGGTCATCTGGACACAGGATTCATAAACAAACAAGGGCCCTGAATGATACATTGGATTGGATGGACTTGACACATATATTTAGAACTCTGTATCCCAAAGCAACAGAATATACTTTCTTCTCGAGTGCACATGGAACATTCTCTAAGATAGATCACATATTGGGTCACAAGACAGCCCTTAACAAGTATAAAGGAACTGAGATCATACCATGCATACTTTCAGACCACAGTGCTATGAAGCTTGAAATCAACCACAGGAAAAAGTCTGGAAAACCTCCAAAAGCATGGACGTTAAAGAACACCCTACTAAAGAATGAATGGGTCAACCAGGCAATTAGAGAAGAAATTAAGAAATATATGGAAACAAATGAAAATGAAAATACAACAATCCAAACGCAGGCAGTCCTGAGAGGAAAATACATTGCAATCCAGGCCTATCTCAAGAAACAAGAAAAATCCCAAATACAAAATCTAACAGCACACCTAAAGGAAATAGAAGCAGAACAGCAAAGACACCCCAAACCCAGCAGAAGAAGAGAAATAATAAAGATCAGAGCAGAAATAAACAATATAGAATCTAAAAAAACTGTAGAGCAGATCAACGAAACCAAGAGTTGTTTTTTTTAAAAAATAAACAAAATTGATAAACCTCTAGCCAAGCTTCTCAAAAGGAAAGGGGAGATGACCCAAATAGATAAAATCATGAATGAAAATGGAATTATTACAACCAATCCCTCAAAAATACAAGCAATTATCAGGGAATACTATGAAAAATTATATGCCAACAAACTGGAAAACCTGGAAGAAATGGACAAATTCCTAAGCACCCACACACTCCCAAAACTCAATCAGGAAGAAATAGAAAGCTTGAACAGACCCATAACCAGCAAAGATTGAATCAGTCATCAAAAATCTCCCAACAAATAAGAGTCCAGGACCAGATGGCTTCCCAGGGGAGTTCTACCAGACGTTTAAAGCAGAGATAATACCTATCCTTCTCAAGCTATTCCAAGAAATAGAAAGGGAAGGAAAACTTCCAGACTCATTCTATGAAGCCAGTATTACTTTGATTCCTAAACCAGACAGAGACCCAGTAAAAAAAGAGAACTACAGGCCAATATCCCTGATGAATAGGGATGCAAAAATTCTCAATAAGATACTAGCAAATCGAATTCGACAGCATATAAAAAGAATTATTCCCCATGATCAAGTGGGATTCATTCCTGGGCTGCAAGCCTGGTTCAACATTCGCAAATCAATCAACGTGATACATTACATTAATAAAAGAGAAGATAAGAACCATATGATCCTGTCAATCGATGCAGAAAAGGCCTTTGACAAAATTCAGCAACGTTTCTTAATAAAAACCCTGGAGAAAGTTGGGATAGAAGGAACATACTTAAAGATCATAAAAGCCATTTATGAAAAGCCCACAGCTAACATCATCCTCAATGGGGAAAAACTGAGAGCTTTTTCCCTGAGATCAGGAACACGACAGGAATGTCCACTCTCACCACTATTGTTTAACATAGTGTTGGAAGTTCTAGCATCAGCAATCAGACAACAAAAGGAAATCAAAGGCATCAAAATCGGCAAAGATAAAGTCAAGCTTTCACTTTTTGCAGATGACATGATATTATACATGGAAAACCTGAAAGACTCCACCAAAAGTCTGCTAGAACTGATACATGAATTTAGCAAAGTTGCAGGATACAAAATCAATGTACAGAAATCAGCTGCATTCTTATACACTAATAATGAAGCAACAGAAAGACAAATAAAGAAACTGATCCCATTCACAATTGCACCAAGAAGCATAAAATACCTAGGAATAAATCTAATCAAAGATGTAAAAGATCTGTATGCTGAAAACTACAGAAAGCTTATGAAGGAAATTGAAGAAGATATAAAGAAATGGAAAAACATTCCGTGCTCATGGGTTAGAAGAATAAACATTGTTAAATATTGTTAAAATGTCAATACTATCCTTTAGAAAATACTCAGATACTCTGACAGCTTTCCCTCTTCCTCTACTGGCACCCTGCCCTCCCCAGTGTCTGATGGGGTTTGGGAGCTGTCATCTGGCATTGTGTCAGTCCTTTCATATGCATTGCCTGGCACCCACTGGTTTGTAGTAACATCTCGTTTCCCTGTCACCATGTGTCTTTCTGACCTCTTGATGCGAAAGTACCATGCTAGCCACTTCTTTTACCTCCAGTAATGCTCCCAGGTAGGTCTTGCCAATGTCCTTTTGTTGTTCAGCCCTGGCTGGCTGCATACCCCAGAGTGTGCTCCTTTACCATTCAGCCCCCTGCCCAGTGGTCTGCCCCAACATCTGCTGTAATGATTCTGATTCTCACCTCAGCAAACCTGCTGCATGATAAGTGAGCTGCTGCATATTGGCTTGTAGAGCACAATGCTCCTTTGCAGTCCCCAGTCCCACTAAGAGCACAGCGGCAGAACCCTGAGTCTGCAGGGCTACTCTGAAGTCCTCAGTCTCTCAACACCAAAGTGCAGAACTAACTGTGGAGATGCCTTTCTTTCACACATTTCTGTTTCCCTTCCTCTTTTTATTTTCCTTTACCATCTTTATCCTAGCCAGGACAGAGGCAGACATTTCTTTTCTCATATCATCTTTTCCTTCTTCCCAATTCCAGTCTCTCTGCACTATAGAAGAGCCTCATGAGCTGGGCCCTCTAGGTTTGTCTTCTCTATACCTACGGGGCAGATACAATAATTTAATGGACCTTCTCACTCCTCAGTGTCTGCTTTCATACCCATTGTCTCACCAGTCTCCTATGCTGAAGTCATAAACCTACTGTACCTTAAGAATAACATCCTATAATGAGACAGACTTAGAGGGGAAGAGAAGATGTATTATTATAATATCTGTGAAGACATACATTTATTTGTTTTTATATATTTACTCATTCCAGAGTGAGGAGTCGAGCAGTTCCAACTAATATTTTTGTTTTTATAATAAAGTCTTCTCTACTTCTAGCTAAAGATTAATATCTGCTATTTCTAGAAAGATGTCTGGACTGGACAATACAGTGAGGATGCTAATGCAAGAAACGACAAAACTGAGTCAGGTGCACCTCCCACAGAATCATCTTATCAAGACATATTTGGTTTAGGTCTGTTTCACAAGGAGTATCATATCTGGACTTCAGAAGGCTTTGTTAAAAGGACAGCTGTATTTAGCACATCTCTAGCTGGGCCCTGTGCTCCTGGAATAAGGGAAGAATGGTTTGCTGGCTGAGGCAGACATAAATGCCTAAGATGGTGTTTAAGGGCACAAGAATATTAAAACGTGGGAAGAAAATGTTTTACTGTGAACCTTCAAACCAGCAGACAATAAAAACCGCAATATGACAACGTTTGCCACTACCTAGTATTCCTAGAATTCCCTTCTTACAGTCTGCTAATGCACAAATGTGGCCAGCAACAAACCCACACTGGAATCTCAGGCTATTCTCTCTAAACAGTGATCCCCAGCAGGTCTTTTTAAAGCTCCCACTGACATGTAAGCTCAGACAACTCTCTGTGGAGACTCAAACCTATGAATTTTCCTAGAAAAAAGTAAATTTTAATCTTTCATGTTTTCCTTAGGACTATCAGTCTTGGAAGGAAAAGTTAATCTTCTCTGCTCTCAATACAATCTGGTTAATTATCTACAGTGGGAAGGAAGGACTGTTTCCATTAAATTTGGAATGAAAAGCTGGCAGTCAAGTGCATGCAGAAACTACTGGACCTTGACACATCTGACAGATAAATGGCAGCCTGGTGGCAGATCAAGCCAGGTGGGAATGCCTAGATAGGGTGGGATCTACTAGGTGGAGTAACTAGGCAAAGAAGACTTGGGATTTAGAGGCAAAGACTATTGCCACAGGTTCATTGTGTCTTAAGATATCTTTGATGCAATTCCCTGGGCAAAAAGGCTTCTGAATATTTAGACTGTTTCAATATTAACCACATTCTTATTTTCAGGGCCCAAAGCATAAAAGCTGAAATTTAATTTTGGTCACTGTCAAATTATTTGATATGAGAACTTCCAAAGACTGGACTTAGAACTGCTTTTAGGTTAGCTAGCTGGTTAAACCTTTATAACAATGATCAAAATCCAAGATTAATATGGTGACAGTGAACAATCTCCCCTCCTCTGTTTAATTGAAATTCATGCTTCTGGATCTGGTTTGCTGAAAGCTTAATTTTCTTGGAGCAAAATCATTCCTGGAAAATCTTTATATATTCCACTTAAATGTGCCTGAAAATGTTTCTCTTTTTGCAGTGGGGTCTTTAATAAGAAGACAATCTCTGAGTCCAGGCTGTGGGAAGGGCAACTTTAGTGATGAAGTGACCCTAAACAGTATTTAGAAAGAATGCAGATCTTGCCCTCAAAAAGCATAGACCTAAGGAAGAAAGCTGTTAACAGGAGTGAAATTAAACACACTTGCAGTTTCCAAGTTCAGAGCAATCATAAGGAGCAATGCAGCCCGAGTCATTTCCTCACTTACGATGAAGACAAATAAAGAAATCTGGCGTGACAGGACATAGGTAAGGCCACTCAGGCTCTTCTCTTCTGGGACAGTACAACTGGATCACAGATGAAACTCCTCCATACCTTTACTGACACTTGGCACCATCAACTTCCTATGGTTATCTCGTTTCCTGTGTCAATAACTAGACTGAAGTTAACTTTTAAGCATACACTTATTACAGATTTTCTTTATCTGAAAACAATTTGGAAAAAGTCACTAATTCTCTGAATACACACCAAATGGAATGCTTTTTGGAACTTATGTGTTTTTCCTGACAGAACTAATATACCTACCATACAACATCCTTTATTTCATACGGGATGTTCATAGCACAATTATAGTGAAAGTAACTTCATGAATTTGTGTGTCAACCTTGCGCAGGGGCCATGCTAACCTTCTCTGTGTCATTCCAATTTTAGTACATGGGCTGCTGAAACAAGGACCATAATGAAAGTAATTTAAACAAAATCTATTTCAGGGCTTCATTTTATTTCCTTTGTTAGCCAAATGATTCTCTCTGGAAGCATCTACTGTGTCCTGATTGTCTAATTCTACCATATCTTCATTTGTTAATGCTGTTCATGTGACTCAAAGCAGTTTTCCAACATCATTTCCAACAGCTTCATGAATTCTAGCCTTGTAAGCCCTAAATGTTTAATAATTTTGGTGATGAGAAATAGGAAAGATAATATTTAAGAGCAGGACTCTGGAACCAGATTGCCTGGGGTCTAATCTTGGTTCTACCGTTTCTAGGCAACATACCCTTGGGAAAATTACTCAAGTCTCTGTGTCTCAGTTTCCTCATCTGTAAAATGGAAAAATACGGATAACTCTATCTCATTGGGTTGTTGTGAGGGCTAAATGCAAAACATTTATAGCAGTGCTTCACATACGATAAACACTATATGGGTGTTGACTATCATCACCATCACCATCATCATCATCAAAGTCTGAGCTGTAGAGAATCTTTAGCAGCAAGACTGCAAGTATGCATAAGTCATGGGAACTTTTGACACCAAAAGGGTAAATGAGACATAAAGTAAATAAGTGAGGAAAGTAATGTTTCTCTATCAGGAAATTGTTATAATCTAGCTATTTCTATTTCTTTAAACTCTTCTCTTAATCTTGAGTCCCCATAAACAGGATAATTAGTGATTTACACTTGGCTCATTTAAGAGTTAGGCTTTTTCAGAAAAAGTTTAATTCAGTGGAGTCCCATCCTAATTGTAACTAAATGGGCATCTATCGAACTAAATTTTATGCTATTTTTCTTCATGCCCCCTTGCAGTGCTTCTCAATCTTTTCACAAAAGAACACATAACTAGATTGAACTAATATATACCACTTCACCCCCTCCCAATCCCATATTCTGAAGTCTTGGGTATAGTGTAAAGTGGCCTCTCTGATCAGGAAATTTCCTTGAAGTCTCCTGTTTCACCTTTAAAATCACGTACATTTTACTTTATAGTCTGTAATATGTACACATCATTTTAATATAAAAATAATTTTTAAATTATCATCAATACAACTTGTTTATTTTGTCCTCAACATCCTCAAGTAAAACCGTTACTCTCTGAAAGCATATCACATTCATCTGTTTTTCTATAGCTTTGCTAACTTCTTTCATGTATCTAGTAAGTGTGGACAAATGACAATAGTGGAGACACAGATTAATGAAAAGTCAAGTTACCACCATTACTATTTATCCGGTGGTGAATTACCTAAATGTCAGGAGAAAGTGTGAACCAATGACTTCATGTTAACAAATAAGTAAAATAACGAAAAAGACCAACTCACCTCACAGAGCTGCCTCTTGCTAATAATACCCACTGCTTTTAGTTGCCTAATCTTCAACACTTATCTAAACGTTAGGAACATGGGCTAGGGCGGTATGAGGTT
The DNA here is from genome assembly GCF_014898765.1 of Herpailurus yagouaroundi. Classification (NCBI taxonomy): domain Eukaryota; kingdom Metazoa; phylum Chordata; class Mammalia; order Carnivora; family Felidae; genus Herpailurus; species Herpailurus yagouaroundi. The sequence continues at coordinate 29,368,125 of NW_024412400.1, read as the reverse complement.
TAACTGTTGTCTACAAGTGGACACATCAGTATGAAGATTAAACATGCCCATAAAGTATACATAGATAATGCATTTGTCCAAAACCAAAATCACCACAATTATGCACAAATATCTGTATTTTAGAATGTGTCTACTACTAGAAATACATATTAATGAACAGACATGTCAATCATGTTTTGGGGCACAACTCTCTCCACAAAAAATCCAGCAGTATATTTTAACAGACTTTGATCTTTTAAAATCTGATTTTCATATTTTGACCACTTCTTTGTGGAGGAAGTAATATGATATTTAGCTGCATACACACCAACAATACCTATTTATGTTTTTTGATGATGTTTTACAATGTTAATGTATGTCTGAACATTGGATACATTTTGAACTAAATAAGTTTACAATTAAAATTTTGGTACTACATTTTGAGTAGTTTTGGTTTAACTATATTTTAAATTATATGTGATCTTTCCTCTCCCCATTTATACCTTAGTTAATCAAGAGCTTGGAGATCCTGAAGTCTATAGTAGGGTTTTCAACAGGCAGCATCTTAGAAACTTTCAATTTGTTTTTTTAACTAAGCAGAAATGGAACGGCAGTCTTAAGCACTTGGGTAGCTTTTACTATCTTTTATACAACATAGTTCTGTGCATGCATAGGTGGACAGTGTAAATACAGTTTTTCTATTGCAGTCATAAATGGAACTAAAACGCTTAGTTTGTAATTTGTTGTTTTTTGTTTTTTGCTTTTTAGTTTGGAATTGTTTAAAAAAAAATTTTTTAATGTTTATTTAGTTTTGAGAAAGACAGAGCAGGGGTCAGGGAGGGGCAGAGAGAGAAGGAGACAGAATCTGAAGCAGGCTCAAGGCTACAAGCTGTTGGCAAACAGCCCAACGTGGGGCTCAAACTCATGAACCAGGAGACCATGACCTGAGCTGAAGTCGGACGCTTAACCAACTGAGCCATCCATGTGCTGTTTGGAATTCTTAAAGAAGAAAATATCCCAGGAAGTGCACACACCACTATTCTTTACAAGTAGATGGAGAAATAACATTAAGTTTTCTCTTTTTTCATGAAATTTTTTGTCTTTTTTATTTTTATTGCTTAAATATTAGTTAACATATAGTGCAACACTGGTTTCAGGAATAGAATTCAGTGATTCATCACTTACAAATGCCCTCCTTAATACCCATCACCCATTTGCCCATCCCCCACCTACTTCCCTCCATCTGCCCTCAGTTTGTTCTTTCATAAAACAAAAATTAATGTTTATTTTTGAGAGAGAAACAGAGTGTGAATGGGGGAAGGGAAGAGAAGGAGACACAGAACTCAAAGCAGGCTCCAGGTTCTGAGCTGTCAACACAAAGCCTGACACAGGGCTTGAACTCATGGACTGCAAGATCACAATCGGAGCCAAAGTTAGACACTTAATCAACTGAACCACCCAGGAGCCCTTGTTCTCTGTCTTTAAGAGTCTCTCGGGGCGCCTGGGTGGCGCAGTTGGTTGGGCGTCCGACTTCAGCCAGGTCACGATCTCGCGGTCCGTGAGTTCGAGCCCCGCGTCAGGCTCTGGGCTGATGGCTCAGAGCCTGGAGCCTGGTTCCGATTCTGTGTCTCCCTCTCTCTCTGCCCCTCCCCTGTTCATGCTCTGTCTCTCTCTGTCCCAAAAATAAATAAACTTTGAAAAAAAAAAAAGAGTCTCTCATGGTTTGTTTCCCTCTCTCTACCCCACCCCACCGCCCACATATGTTCATCTGTTTAGATTCCACAAATGAATGAAATGATATGGCATTTGTCTCTCTGACTGGCTTATTTTGCTTAGCATAATACACTCTAACTCCATCCACATTGTTGCAAATGGCAAGATTTCATTCTTTTTGATGGTTGAGTAATATTCCATGGGATATATATACCACATCTTCTTTATCCATTCATCAATTAACATTTGGGTTCTCTCCATAGTTTGGCTATTATTGATAATTCTGCTATATAAACATTGGGGTGCATGAACCCCTTTGAATCTGTATTTTCATATCCTTTTGACAAATACCTAGTAGTGCAATTGCTGGATCACAGGATAGTTCTATTTTCAGTTTTCTGAGAAACTTCCACAGTGTTCACCAAAGTGGCTGCACCAGTTTGCCTTCCCACCAACACTTCAAAAGGGCTCCCCTTTCTGTACAACCTTGCCAACACCTGTTGTTTCTTATGTTGTTCATTTTAAGCCATTCTGACAGGTGTGAGGTATCTCATTGTGATTTTGATTTGTAGTTCCCTGATGATAATGTGATGCATCATCCATTTCTTAATTAAGTTATTTGCTTTTTAGGTGTGTTTTTGATAAGTTCTTTATAGATTTTACCTATATCTTATAAAGGGTTATATGAACCTTTATAAAAGCTAACCTTTTCATGAATTTTTTTTTATATATGAAATTTATTGTCAAATTGGTTTCCATACAACACCCAGTGCTCATCCCAAAAGGTGCCCTCCTCAATACGCATCACCCACCCTCTCCTCCCTCCCACCCCCCATCAACCCTTAGTTTGTTCTCAGTTCTCAACAGTCTCTTATGCTTTGGCTCTCTCCCACTCTAACCTCTTTTTTTTTTTTTTTTCTTCCCCTCCCCCATGGGTTCCTGTTAAGTTTCTCAGGATCCACTTTTCATGAAATTTTAAGGAAAATATTTTAATAAAAAATATGAATGCTGTGGTATATAAGTTAGCCCTTTCTCCATGTCTCCGTACTGTTAACATCAGAGTAGTATTGAAATAATGAATACACTGTTAATGAACTCAAGAAAATAGAAGTGTTAGTATCTGACCCTGACCTTGTTTCTAGTACACCTGTGCTGAGATGACCTGTTGTTATTCAACCAGCTAATCATTTCTTTTGTTCAAATCACTGTGTTTTTACTCACTGGGGCTAATCTACACAGCCATCTGGTATTTGATAGATAATTTCCTGTTCCAAATCCCACGAGTCTGAAAGTCATCTTCAGGGGAAACTGAACTAGATACATTCTTCCCAGGTAAAGCAACTACCAAAGTCAAGAGGGAACTCTTGGAGGGAAACTAAATTATAACTTTCAATTGGAATGCAGATTTTGCCCCATGTTACAGTGAACCTAGAGTTTATATAGGAAATGATGGTTCTGATACTCTGTAGTGTGACTTAGTCTAGAATCTGCTTCCACTTCCCTGGGCAACCTTGTCTCCTGCCAGTCCAACTGACACAGCATCTGCAGGGATGAGGCTCACAAAACTGTAGTTCTACAAGCTCTCAGGTGATTCTAACGTATATTCTAGACCCTGTGGATAAACTAGTCAACAGCACACAGTCCCTTTCCTGCATAGATAATATTTAAGGATTATGTTTATATTATAATCACTATTTTTCTGAGGATAAAAGAAGTACATGCTTACTGCAGAAAACTTGAAAAATACAGAGAAGTCTAAAGATAAGCCCAGAACCATACCATCCAATAATAACCACAGTTAATGTTCTATATAAACCTGCAAACACTTCTTTTTCCAAAAAGTAAGATTATACAATACAAGGAAGTCAGTGGTCTTTTTCTCACTTACCAATACATCATGAAGAGCTTTCAATGGGACAGTGTCTTTTTATTGATTTGTAAACTCTTTACAATTAATGATTTAATTTTAATGTTTATTTATTTTGAGAGAAGGCAGTGGGGTGGGTGGTGTGTGTGTGAGAGAAAATCCCAAGCAGGGTCCACACTGTCAACACACAGCTCAATGTGGGGCTCGATCTCACAAATTGTGATCAAGACCTGAGCTGAAATCAAGAGTCAGACACTTAACTGAGCCACCTAGGCGCCCTGTAGTTAATGATTTTAAAATGCTCTTCTCAGTTACTTTGAGTCATTCAATGTATACTGCATCCAAGTCTGACCAAGCCTAATCTACCTTTGGTATTTACTCTCTCAGGAGGATCCCAAGGACTGTCTCTTGGGCTCCAAATGAGCAAAGAAGCTCTCACAAAGCCCTGCATCTCCATGAAAGGGTGATCTAAAGATTGTCCTCAATCCATCCCTTCAAGGCACTCTGCTGCACAGGCTTTTTTTTTTTTTTTTTTTTTTTTTTTTTTTAAGAGAGAGTGTGAAAGTGGGGGGAGGGGAGGGAGGGAGAGGCAGAGAGAGAAAGAGAATGAATGAATGAATCTTAAGCAGGCTCCATGCTCAGTGCAGAGCCCAATGCAGGGTTCAATCCCACAATTCTGGGATCATGACCTGAGCTGAAATGAAGAGTTGGACGCTCAACCAACTGAGCCAGCCAGGCACCCCATGCTCTCCTGCTTTTGACCCTTTTAGGAGTGATATGAAAATATGCTATATAAACAGATGTTCTTTATAATAAGCCTGCAGTCTTCTCAGGTATTCAGTAAAAATACAGAAAAGTGACTTTTAAAAGAAACAAGTAGAGTTTCATGAAATTTAATTTTAATAAGCACCTTATACCCCTCATATCAATGGCTGTAATGTTAATTTTTGCCATTATATGAATATAAAAGCACAAAAAATCTTTTCCCAGAAGATACTGTGCATTCCCCATCTACATTGCTTTGTACTTTTTTTCAATATGGTACCCTGGTTGGATACATTAACTGTCTCCCATATAGACTTTAAAATACAGATAGTCCCTGACTTAGGATCATTCAACTAAAGAGTTTTCTGTTTTATAATGGTATGAAAGTGATAAGTGGTAATGGATTATAGTAGAAATCACACTTTGAATTTTGATCTTTTCCCATGCTAACAGTATGAGGTACTGTACTCTTGTGATGCTGGACAGAGATCTGCAGATTCCAGGCAGCCAGGCAATCACTAAGGAAAACAATCAATACACTTATAAACACTTTTCACTTTCAGTAAAGTATTTAATAAATTACATGAGATAGTCAACACTTTATTTTGAAATAGGCTTTATGCTAGATGATTTTGCCCAACCATAGGCTATGTAAGTGTTCTGACCACGTTTAAGGTAGGCTGGGATAAGCTATGATTGTTGGCAGGTTAGGTGTATTAAATGCATTTTCAACTTATGGTATTTTCAACTTATGATGGGCTTAACAAGACCCAAACCCACTGTGGAGATCGGTATATTTGTTATTAATGGTATTTTCCATAGAAATAATACTTGTATTGTGAACACCTAAGGTTAGCGAAAGAAATGGCTCTCACAAGAACCCTGTAATATATCCAGGGTTGTCACACTTAGCGGCAAAACCTTGTCATATTCACAAGTTTATCAGCAATGCCAACACGGTGCCTGATGCACAGGCACCTGAACTATGAAGTTAAAGGTCTTGACCACAAACATGGCCAGTAAGTTGACAGAGTAAGGATGCTCCCAAACCCAGGACTCTCACTAGAAATTTGGTGTTCCTTATATTATATCACACTGCCTCTTGCTGGCCTCTTAAGCTCCAACACAAAGCTCTTTCATTCTTACAGGCTACTGGGTCTTGACTGTTCAGCTCAGGGACTTGCCAGTTGTTCATGGTATCAGGATTTCCACACATGGCTCATAAACTGGCTGGGTTAAGGATTGTGTTAAATCACTGGTGTATTCCATTACCTGAACTAGCCTTTAAAGGAGCCAAGAAACTCTTCATGGTGTTACATCAAGTCAGGGAGAAATCCTTGCCCCTGCCACCCATGCTGTGACTTGACACTTGGCCTTGTCTGCTGAGATGATTAAAATTATTCTTGCCACATATAAAAAGGCACTAAATATAGTTCATGCAGAGGTAGGCACATAAAGATGGTTTTGCTGGCCGTTCTATAAACTAATGTGATTTGACAGATCAATTCTAGCACAGAAAAAGGGAAAGGAGAATTATAAAGAGATAAATTAAGCATCTCTGATTGGAAGTCACAAGATGAAACCCAGGTAAGGATAACTAGTAACAGGCAAAATCCTTGCTTAGAATAGTGACAAAACTGAAAATCAGGAACTTGAGGCTGAAACACATAGCTGTCAAAGAACAAGTCTCTGGTGTGGGACAGACTGGGGCCTTTGCCAGCAGCCTGAGCTTTAGAAACCTGGCAGCCAGTGTTAATGGGACTCAGAGGGAAGCAAAAGGTGAGAGTTGACGAAGGTCTACCTGGTGTCAAAATTCTCCAGATTTCTTAGATCCAGGCCACTTAACCTTACCCTTCCACCCTTCAGGGAGGCAAAGGGCTGAAATATGCTTCCTCTCTCACAGTCTACTAGGCTGCAGTTGTTATTCCTTTTAATTTGGTTTCTGGTACAGAAAGGTTTGGGGGATCAGAGCAAGCAGCACTGTGAGCTCCTGTATGACGGTCCCCAGGGCAGAGTTGCGGGTGGCCTGACTAGGGCAAACAGCATCTCCTTCCCCCATCCCTCCAATGTCAACCATGACAGATGTTACTACGTATAATTTTCTGCTCTCCTTAACCTCTTTGTTTCCTGGAATATGTAATGAATTTAGGAGCAATTTAGCCATTGGTGTAAGCCATCATTGGTGTAAGCCATCACTGGTGTAAGTGGTGTAAACACTGTGCCATCCCAGGGAATCATATGTGGTTCCCACACCTCTCCTGGCTGTTACCTACCACATTGCCTCTTCCCTACTGGATGGAGAAGATAGATAATTGCCACTTTACATAACAATTTACTCTAAGAGGAGGGGAGGGAGGAAAAGGAAAGCAAGGCAATAAGCCAGTAGCCCATCTCAGAAATAGGGTTCCCCTGACCTCAGCCTTCTGAATCTCTTTCCCTCATGAATATTTATGTGCCTTGGCACTCTATGGGGGATGACAGCTGAGAGGCTCAAGACTGTGTCAGGTAGAAACAGAACAGGCAAGTATTGGAAAGCAGGCAATAACCATTAAATCCAAGTTTCTTGGATGCAGGATGGACTTCTGACCAAAATCTAGGTGAGGTGGGGGAAACACTCAGCCCCAGATGTTACTATAATGCCTACAATACCTTTTGGAAACCACATTCCCAGCCAACTGTTTCATATGCTTCCAGAAATAAACAGAATGCAGCTGGGAGCTCTGAGCTGTGCTACTCTGCAAATCATTTAACTGCATACAAATGATAGCTATTATACAGCCAGGATCCCCCAGGGAAATAATTTCTATTCCCAACTTCTCTTATAACCTGTTGAGTCAGTCGAGGTCAGCTGGTTGGAGCACTGTGCTAAAGAAGCCAAGGGCTCAGAAAAGCTTCTTCGGCAGACCTGCTTCCTTCAAACTACATCCAGTGATACTAAGGTCTGTCTTACAAATATGCGTTGGACCTAAAGGAGCCTAACAGAAAGCACTAATGGTTCTAGAAGCCAGAACCCACTACCAGAGAAAAAAGTTAGGAACAAAGTATGACCTGAAACCAACTTTAGGAATCAGAGTCATTGTCATGCTGTATAGTAAGATCATTCTTCATCTTGGTCTGCTTATCAAGCTGTCTGGTATCAAGTTATTTTCTCTGCCTGTAACAGTTCCCCTTCTCTTGTAGGTTCAGTTTCTAATCCACAATAGTTAAAAACCAAATAATAAAGTTAACAACATCATCAATCAGAGTCCATAAGGATCTAAGTGAGGAAGAACTTTTTGATAATAGACATCTCCTCGATCCTTGGTCCAAAGCTTTGTAGCAGGATACTAAAAATGAAGAGACTTACCTTTTTATTTAGTTTTTCAAATTTTTATTTAAATTTTAGTTAGTTAATATACAGTGCAATATTGGTTTCAGGAGAATTCAGTGATTCATCACTTACAACACCCAGTGCTCATCATAACAAGTGTCCTCCTTAGTATCCATCACCCATCTAGCCTGTCCCCCACCTATGTCTCTCCATCTACCCTCAGTTTGTTCTCTAAGAGTCTCTCATGGTTTATTTCCCTCTCTCTTCTCTCCCCTCCGTATGTTCACCTGTTTTTTTCTTAAATTCCACACATGAGTGAAATGATATGGCATTTGTCTTTCTCTGACGGGCTTATTTTGCTTAGCATAATACATTCTAGTTCCAACCACATTGTTGCAAATGTTAAGATTTCATTCTTTTTGATGGTTGAGTAATATTCCATGGGATAGATATACCACATCTTTATCCATTCATCAGTCACTGGACATCTGCATTCTCTCCATAGCTTGGCTACTGTTGATAATGCTGCTATAAACATTGGGGTGCATGAACCCCTGTGAATCTGTATTTTTGTATCCTTTTGGTAAATGCCTTGTGGTGCAATTGCTGGATTGTAGGGTAGTTCTATTTTTAACTCAATACTGTTGTCCAGAGTGGCTGCTCCAGTTTGCATTCCCACCAAGAGTGCAAGAGTGTTCCCCTTTCTCCATATCCTCACCAACACCTGTTGTTTCTTGTGTTGTTAATTTTAACCATTCAGACTGACAGATGTGAAGTGGTATCTCATTGTGATTTTGATTTCTATTTCCCTGATGATGAGTAATGTTGAGCATCTTTTCATGTGTCTGTTAGCCATCTGGATGTCTTCTGTGGAAAAGTATCTACTCATAAGACTTACCTTTTGTGTATTTAGTTCCTAATAAAAAGTTTGTGGGATTCAATGCTCCCCAAGTAGAGCTATTTCATAGTCTTTCTTAAGTACCATTCAGTTTAGATTTAGAATTCATTAAAATCTTCCAGTTTACTCTTTTTTGTTGTATGTGTAACAGTTACATAATTGTTAATGTATGAATATGCCCAGTCTCACCTCCACCACCTACACCCCAGGGTTCCAAGCCTGCCTTTTTGACTCCTGGCTTTTTGTTATGCTGATTCAGAAAATGGGTCCAGCACCTGGAGGCTCTCAGCAAGGTTACACATGTTTGAGAATAGTTCTTTTGTTGGGAGTTAGCAGGGAGACAGGAAGATAGCATTGGTGGAGTGGATGCCATGAGTGTTGGGTATTGTGAGGGATTATAGATGGCAAGACAGGATTTTGTCAAGTCTTGTAAAAGGTGAAAAGTACACTCTCTCACCTTTAACATTTGCTTGAGGAAATAAAGATTTTAGTTGCTTTCAGTCCTATTTTTCTGAACAGCTATTTCTCTGAACATGTCACTGCATAAAATCAGGACCAAATGGGCCCCAGTTATATTAAGGTTTCATCTTTTTGTTTTTCTCTAATACAATTAATAATAGCTAACATTTACTTAGCACTTACCAAGTGTCATTCATTTATTCAATATATATTAGCTGAACACCTACTATGTTCTAGGTACCACTGTATGCACTGAGGAAACAATAAAAAAAATAGGACATAAAAGATCTTGGACTTCATGAAGTTTATTTTCTAATGGAAGTAAACAGATAATGAATAAACAAGACCTGAAGAGTGATAGGTAGCTACATGAGAGCAATTAAAGAATGTTTCTTTGAGGATCTTCAGCTGGAATCTGATAGTGTGAAGAAGCTAACATGTGAGGATCAGTGGACAAGTATTCTAGGAAGCAGAAATAGCTTGTATACAAGTGCCAATGTCAGCAGGTACTGGGGAGTGTGTAAAAAAAATCCATGCAGTTTGAATGGAAAGGGCAAGACTGTACAAAATGACATTCAAGGTGGAGGCACAGGCCAGATTATGCAGGGCTATGCAGGCTTGGGTGAGGAGTTTGGGTTTTATGGAGTGTGCCAAAATTCAGAAGTCACTGGAGGATTTTAAGCAAGGAAGTGTTAAGATTGTGGTAAGAATTTTAAAAGATCATATTGGCTTTTATATAGAAAATAGCTTTCAGGGGGGCAGGTTGAAAGCAGCAAGGTCAGGTAGGAGGCCATTCATTACAAGGGCTCAAGTGATAGCATGTAGCCTTAATGTCAGATACCAATCCTTTGCATGCACATAGTTCATTAAATCCTCAAGCAGACCTCCACAGAGTAGAACTTGGCATGACTGACCCAGATACTTAAGAAGTGGCCAAGATGGCTGGGCCGAATGACTTGCAAACAGCAGGCCAACAAGTCCTCAAAGTCAATGGAGGTTTGAAGGCACAGCCAGGTTACCAGTGACAGCAAGGCATCATCAACTGAGTAGATCCACCCTAGGAGAAGCCCCATCAGTTTTTCTATAATGGAAAGCATTCAAAGGTGACAGCCCAAAGCTACCAGCCCAGCCATACTCTAATTAAAGGGACTTGGCTCCAGGGTCAAAGGCTAAAATATTTTTAACCTGTGCCTGGAACAACAATGTTCAAACACTCTGGAATGTAGTCCTAGGGCTCAGGGACTTGAAGGAACTCAGAATGGAAACTAGGTCTTGTTTGGTCTTAATGGCAGAATGAAGCATCCAGGGGAAGCCCTTTTCCCAACTACCTTCCTGAAACTTCTCTTCCTATGACAAAGACCTAAATCTACAGTTAAAGCCACAGTACACCTTTTAGATACCTTCACCCTTTCACTGCTTTAGTTTTCACAAAAACCTCAGCTTCCTGCTGATGCTGCTGTTTAAATGTTAAATGAGTGACACCAACTAAAAGTGAACAGAAGTTAATTACTAAGGAAGTCCAAGCCTCGTATGTTAATTGGTGTTAAGGAAAGTTAACATGTTCTCCAAGTCATAAAGTTGGGAGTAACTATTAGTTTGTGTCTTTTCTTTCTCTTCATTCCTCCTTTTCTGTACCATCCCCCCATCCCTATATCTCTCTCCCACCCTCTCCCTTACCCTCTTTCCTTTCATCCCCTGTCCCCTTTCCTTAAGTCAACAGTAAGTCAATCATGCTAGAAAAAGCTTTCCTTCAATCTAGGATTCCAGATATTATACCTGTTTAAATGGATGTGGAGAAATGAAGGTATTAAGTTGGGTAAATTCTGAGGCCTACCCTGAAATCTGCTTTTGCTCACAGTTACAGTTCATGTAAACTCTATATTTAAAAAATTCTCACAAATGATATCTGTCAACCTTCAAATACTCCAACTAATATTTATTCCTTTCTTCAATAAACAGAAGATAGAAATAAAGTGGAAAAGAACATGGGCTGGCAAGCCAAAGATCAGAGTTGTATTCTTACAATGAGAACTTGAGTAAAGCTCTGGAGTCCTTTAGACCTTTGTGTCTTGGTTTATGTAACCAGTGTGAGGAATTTAGATAATGCATGAAAAGACACTAGGGTAAACCACTAAGGAAAATGCTTTCTTGTTTGCTAAAATTGCAGAAACAACCTAGAATAAAAATGGAGTACTGTTTTAGATCCAAATCCAACTCTTGGTGTGAGATGGTTTATGAATTGGAATCACACACGTTCCTACAATCTCACGTCCCAATCTACTAACAAAGAAAAACAAAGCAGTTGTTATTTCCTCATATGATTCCACTGAATGGTGTCAGCTCTTCTCCCACCAGATCTACTTTCCAGGACCCTTTCCTCCTGCATCATGGAGTTCTGGGAACTCCTAACTCCACTAGCAAACACTATGATTTCTCTGCATGTTAGACCCTCATTATGTTGAAGACTTTAACCTGAAGCTGTGACCCACCTAAGGTGAAGTGGGCCCTAAAGCAAGCCCATTAGCCCCAGATGCCTTCTGCCTCAGGCTGGCCATAAAGCAGCCAGCTGTCCTTATAAGCATATACTATAGTAGGAGAACAGTGCAAAGCCTACCACAGATCACTATAGTTCTTGAAAGCTATTAACAGAGAAGGTGATTGTGAATCAGGAATTTTTTGTTTGATATCCTGGCTCTCCCATTTTTCTCAACATGCATTCACACTTGTAGTGATATCAGAAACAAAACTACTACTTCTGTGTCTTTGTTGATCTTCCCAAATAAAATGGAACAAAACAAATACACAGATTGAAGAGTAAGTCAGAAAAAAGTGGAAAGTGGAAGCAGAATGAAAACATTCAGAGTATCAATTAAAAGAAAGAGGCCCTAGAGCCACAATACTTGAGTCTGAATACCAGCTCTGCCTCTGTTTGGGTAAGTCATTTAACTTCTCTGTGACTGTGCTTCCTCATGGAGATAACAACAGTACCCATTCATAGGGCTGTTGTGAAATTAAGTTAACAAGAACATGTGGAACAGTGCCTGGCCCCAAGTTAGAGCCATGTGAGTGTTAATGATCACTATCACTATTATCATCATCATGGGTTTTTCAAAATTGAATGCAAACTTTTGGTTCTACTCTTGGAAAGAATTACACCAGAAATATGTCAAGTAAGGTACAAGAACTTTCAATGATTAGGTAGTTGAAGGGGTGGATCCCCTTGAACAGATGGAGGAAAATAGAGCATGGATAAATGCAGCCAAGGAGAACTGAGAGAATTGCACAGGTGTATAAACGCTTTTAAATATCTAAATCCCAGGAAAATGAGCTGTGGGAATTTACCTAACTTAATTAAGAAAACTAGAATAAAAACGAATGTACAGGTGGAAAATCACAAAGTATGTCATAGTGATGAGTTCCTACTCATCACTGTCAACTGGTAAGATAAGTGACATATGGAACACCTTACTACTGGATTAAATAGAAAATCACAGAAGACAATCTATCAGAAATAGCAGGATGTCACAAGTGAGTATCTGGGGAGAAAATGAATGCGATCTAGGTAGAATGTAAATGGTATGTCTGCATTTTTGCCATCCTTTTCCAGGTGATTCCTCATATGCTCTAACAGATACAGCACAACTGTTAACTCTCTATATATGGGAAAGGCTGATGGTATTTATGATATTTACAGTCTGGTAAACATATTCACAGGCTGAGCTCTATTCTCCTGTGTTAGCCAACTATTCACAAGCTTTGATTAGTAGCTGGTTGACATCAGCCAGCTGTGGAAAAGGTCAACAGGAGATAGTAACCAGAGACATTAGCCCTGTGACATCATCTCGCAAAGCTGCCTATTTACTGAATTAATTCTCCTGCCCCTTATTCTTGAGATACTCAGTTTTTCAAGTACTACAGGAAGAGAGATAGTGCTCTCTCATTTCCTTCCATACACACTGCACACACTTGGATTTAGGAAAGGGTGACATGCCAAAGTATCCACAATTTGCTTTGCATGGTTGAATTATGGACAATTATGGACCTACTGGCTTTATAGCATTTTTCAATTACCTATGAAAATAGGTCACTTTTGCGATGTTAAAAAAAAAAGAACTAAAAGTTTGTTTCCTTAGGCCAACCTACTTCACGTCTAAACAATCTCTAAGATATATGAGGTACAACAGAGAGAAATGTAGAGGGAAGAACTGACTGTGTGTGTGTGTGTGTTCGTTTTAATCTTTACAGGGAGTTGACAAGACTCACAGGATTAAGAGGATTAAAGGACAAAACCTATTTGCAAATGCCTAGTCCAGTACCTGGCATATGGTACATAGGATTTGCTCCCAAAAGATGAGTTTAGGGGCACCTGGGTAGCTCAGTCGATTGAGCGTCCAAGTTCAGCTCAGGTCATGATATCATGGCTCATGAGTTCGAGCCCTGTGTCAGGCTCTGTGCTGAGAGCTAGGACCCTGGAGCCTGCTTAGGATTCTGTGTCTCTGTCTCTCTCCATGCCTCCCCTGCTCATGCTCTTTCTCTCTCTCAAAAGTAAATAAACATTTTTTTTAAAAAAAGGATGGGTTTAGTTCTTCAATCTGAAGAGACTACATGCTCAAAAGGTCCATGTTACTGCCTCCAGTGCTGGCACCAACCAGCCTTCTGACAGACTCACAGTGCCCAGGGATAGGCTAATTGTTCATCCAAGAACAAAGAAAGGACCTCATGCACCTGGCTTACACACACTCAGAGAAAGGTATATTCAATGGGGGTACACTGGCATCATTCTAATTGAATGGCTCAAATCCTCAAAGTTAGTGACTAAAATAATGGACACTTACTATATTCTTTAATGCAGAAAAAAAGTACAATCTAAAATAGTTCTGTCTGAGGCATCATCCAGAAGGTTTTGTTGTTCTCGTTTTGAAGAGTATTCTTATTCAAAATGCCACTCCTTGCATGGCTCTTAAGCCCAGGCTCATGATCACATGGTCTAAAATGGGTTTAATCTTCTCTAAGTGAGTAAAGTATGTCAAGTAAGAACTTGAAACTGAGTATGAGTTTACTTTGCCTAAAATAAGACCTTTGTTGAAAGGTCTTTATTTTTAAAGAAATAAATATATACAAAAAAGGTAATTCATCTTCTATAATTTTTCAACCACTCTTCCAAATACTGTTATAGTCAAATAGAAATTTTGGGTGGATACTGGAGAAGATGGTGGCATAGGAGGATGCTGGGCTCACCTCATCCTGCTGATCACTTAGATTCCACTCACATCTGCCTAAATAACCCAGAAAACCACCAGAAGACTAGCAGAACAGACTCTCCAGAGCCAAGCGTAGGCAGGCCCAAAGAAGAGGGTAGGAAGGGCAGTGAGGCAGTGTGTGCTACACAGACTGGTGGGAGGGGCCTGGGAGGTGGAGGGGCAGCCTGCCCAGCAACGCGGGATCCCCGAGTCTGGTTTGCAAAAGTGGAGGGGCTGGACTGCATGAGTTCTGAAAGCCAGAGGGACTTAACATCTGGAATGTTTTAAGTCAACAGCTCTGCTCAGAGAGCGGGAGGGCAAGAGGACACTGGGAGGGAGAGGTGTTGAGCCCTGGAAGACAGAGTTCAGCTCGGTGGGGAACAAAGGCGCTGGCCAGTGCCATCTCCCTCTCCCATCCCCCAGCCAAAACCCCAAAGGGAACCAGTTCACCGAAATTGCTTGCACCACACAAACACCCAACGCTGTGCTTCTGTGGATCCATCCCTCCGACAGGTCAGCCCTCCTCCTGGTGCTGCAGGGGCCCTCCTGCAGGGGACCACCAATACAAAGTGAGCTGAGCCTGCCCCTTCCACCCCTGTGCACCTTGCAGATCCACCCCAGCTAATACGCCAGATCCCATCAAAGCAGTACCACAAGCCCGGCAGTATGCAAGTAGCCCAGACAGGGGCCACAACACTCCACAGTGAGTCCTGCCCCTGGGAGGGGGGTAGATAAGGTACACACCAGTCTGACTGTGGCCCCGGTGGTGGGCTGGGGACAGACATCAGGTCTGACTGTGGCCCTGCTCACCAATGCAAATTACACCAGACAGCACAGGGGAAGTGCCCAGAAGTTCCGTGCCACCCCAGGGACTATCCAAAAGGATGAAACGGAAGAATTCTCCTCAAAAGAAACTCCAGGAAGTAGCTTCAGCTAACGAATTGATCAAAAACGATTTAATAAATATAACAGAAGAAGAATTTAGAATAAAAGTTGTAAAATTAATTGCTGGGCTTGAAAAAAGTATAGAGGACAGCAGAGAATCTATTGCAACAGAGATCAAGGGACTAAGAAATAGTTATGAGGAGGTAAAAAATGCTATAAATGAGGTGCAAAATAAAATGGAGGTGACCACAGCTCGGACTGAAGAGGCAGAGGAGAGAATAGTGAATTAGAAGATAAAATTATGGAAAAAGAGGAAGCTGAGAAAAAGAGAGATAAAACAAATCCAGGAGTATGAGGGGAGAATCAGAGAACTAAGTGATGCAATCAAACACAACAATATCCGTATAACAGGAATTCCAGAAGAGGAAGAGACAGAGAAAGGGGCTGAAGGTGTACTTGAAGAAATCATAGCTGAGAACTTCCCTGATCTGGGAAAGGAAAAAGATATTGAAATCCAAGAGGCACAGAGAACTCCCTTCAGACGTAATTTGAATCCATCTTCTGCACGACATATCATAGTCAAACTGGCAAAATACAAAGATAAAGAGAAAACTCGGAAAGCAGCTAGAGATAAACATGCTCTAACATACAAAGGGAGACCAATAAGACTAGTGAAAGACCTATCTACTGAAACTTGGCAGGCCAGAAAGGAATGGCAGGAAATCTTCAATGTGATGAACAGAAAAAAACACACAGCCGAGAATCCTTTATCCAGCAAGTCTGTCATTCAGAATAGAAGGAGAGATAAAGGTTTCCCAAACAAATAAAAACTGAAACACCATTAAACCAGCCCTACAAGAGATCCTAAGGGGGATTCTGTGAGTGAAATGTTACAAGGACCACAAAGTACCAGAGACAGCACTACAAGCATGAAACCTATAGATGTCACAATGACTCTAAACCCATATCTCTGTATAATAACACTGAATGTAAATGGACTAAATGCTCCAACCAAAAGACATAGGGCATCAAAATGGGTAAAAAAACAAGACCCATCTATTTGCTGTCTACAAGAGACTCATTTTAGACCTGAGGACACCTTCAGATTGAAAGTGAGGGGATGGAGAACTATTTATTATGCTACTGGAAGTCAAAAGAAAGCTAGAGCAAATACAAAAATCTAACAGCACACCTAAAGGAAATAGAAGCAGAATAGCAAATACACCCCAAACCCAGCAGAAGAAGAGAAATAATAAAGATCAGAGCAGAAATAAACAATATAGAATCTAAAAAAAACTGTAGAACAGATCAATGAAACCAAGAGTTGGTTTTTTATTTTTTTATTTTTTTAATTTTTTTTTCCAACATTTATTTATTTTTGGGACAGAGAGAGACAGAGCATGAACGGGGGAGGGGCAGAGAGAGAGGGAGACACAGAATCGGAAACAGGCCCCAGGCTCCGAGCCATCAGCCCAGAGCCCGACGCGGGGCTCGAACTCACGGACCGCGAGATCGTGACCTGGCTGAAGTCGGACGCTTAACCGACTGCGCCACCCAGGCGCCCCAAGAGTTGGTTTTTTAAAAAAATAAACAAAATTGATAAACCTCTAGCCAGGCTTCTCAAAAGGAAAAGGGAGATGACCCAAACAGATAAAATCATGAATGAAAATGGAATTATTACAACCAATTCCTCAGAAATACAAGCAATTATCAGGGAATACTATGAAAAATTATATGCCAACAAACTGGAAAACCTGGAAGAAATGGACATATTCCTAAGCACCCACACACTCCCAAAACTCAAACAGGAAGAAATAGAAAACTTGAACAGACCCATAACCAGCAAAGAAATTGAATCAGTTATCAAAAATCTCCCAACAAGAGTCCAGGACCAGATGGCTTCCCAGGGGAATTCTACCAGACATTTAAAGCAGAGATAATACCTATCCTTCTCAAGTTGTTCCAAAAAATAGAAAGGGAAGGAAAACTTCCAGACTCATTCTATGAAGCCAGCATTACGTTGATTCCTAAACCAGACAGAGACCCAGTAAAAAAAGAGAACTACAGGCCAATATCCCTGATGAATAGGGATGCAAAAATTCTCAATAAGATACTAGCAAATCGAATTCAACAGTATATAAAAAGAATTATTCACCATGATCAAGTGGGATTCATTCCTGGGCTGCAGGTCTGGTTCAACATTCGCAAATCAGTCAATGTGATACATCACATCAATAAAAGAAAAGATAAGAACCATATGATCCTGTCAATCGATGCAGAAAACGCATTTGATGAAATTCAGCATCGTTTCTTAATAAAAACCCTTGGGAAAGTCAGGATAGAAGGAACATACTTAAACATCATAAAAGCTATTTATGAAAAGCCCACAGCTAATATCATCCTCAATGGGGAAAAACAGAAAGTTTTACCTCTGAGATCAGGAACATGACAGGGATGTCCACTCTCACCGCTGTTGTTTAACACAGTGTTGGAAGTGCTAGCATCAGCAATCAGACAACAAAAGGAAATTAAAGCATCAAAACTGGCAAAGATGAAGTCAAGCTTTCACTTTTTGCAGATGACATGATATTATACATGTAAAATCCGACACTCTCCACCAAAAGTCTGCTAGAACTGATACATGAATTCAGCAAAG
The DNA here is from genome assembly GCF_014898765.1 of Herpailurus yagouaroundi. NCBI lineage: Eukaryota > Metazoa > Chordata > Mammalia > Carnivora > Felidae > Herpailurus > Herpailurus yagouaroundi. The sequence continues at coordinate 29,350,353 of NW_024412400.1, read as the reverse complement.
TCGCAGGATACAAATAAGAAATCAATGTACAGAAATCAGTTGCATTCTTATACACTAATAATGAAGCAACAGAAAGACAAATAAACTGATCCCATTCACAACTGCACCAAGAAGCATAAAATACCTAGGAATAAACCTAACCAAAGATGTAAAGATCTGTATGCTGAAAACTACAGAAAGCTTATGAAGGAAATTGAAGAAGATATACTGAAATGGAAAAACATTCCATGGTCATGGGTTAGAAGAATAAATATTGTTAAAATGTCAATACTACCCAAAGCTATCTACACATTCAATGCAATCCCAATCAAAATTGTACCAGCATTCTTCTTGAAGCTAGAACAAGCAATCCTAAAATTTGTATGGAACCATAAAAGACCCTGAATACCCAAAGTAATTTTGAAGAAGAAGACCAAAGCAGGAGGCATCACAATCCCAGACTTGAGCCTCTACTACAAAGCTGTAATCATCAAGACAGCATGGTATTGGCACAAAAACAGACACATAGACCAATGGAATAGAATAGAAACCCCAGAACTAGACCCACAAAAGTATGGCCAACTAATCTTTGACAAAGCAGGAAATAATATCCAATGGAAAAAAGACAGTCTCTTTAACAAATGGTACTGGGAGAACTGGACAGCAACATGCAGAAGGATGAAACTAGACCACTTTCTTACACCATTTCCAAAAACAAACTCAAAATGGATAAAGGACCTGAATGTGAGACAGGAAACCATCAAAACCCTAGAGGACAAAGCAGGAAAAAAACCTCTCTGACCTCAGCTGCAGAAATTTCTTACTTGACACATCCCCAAGGGCAAGGGAATTAAAAGCAAAAATGAACCATTGGGACCTCATGAAGATAAAAAGCTTCTGCACGGCAAAGGACACAATCAACAAAACTAAAAGGCAACCAACGGAATGGGAAAAGATATTTGCAAATGACATATCGGACAAAGGGCTAGTATCCAAAATCTATAAAGGGCTCATCAAACTCTACACCTGAAAAACAAATAACCCAGTGAAGAAATGGGCAGAAAACATGAATAGACACTTCTCTAAAGAAGACATTCAGATGGCCAACAGGCACATGAAAAGATGCTCAATGTCACTCCTCATCAGGGAAATACAAATCAAAAGCACACTGAGATACCACCTCACACCAGTCAGAGTGGCTAAAATGAACAAATCAGGAGACTATAGATGCTGGTGAGGATGTGGAGAAACGGGAACCCTCTTGCACTGTTGGTGGGAATGCAAACTGGTGCAGCTGCTCTGGAAAACAGTGTGGAGGTTCCTCAAAAAATTAAAAATAGATCTACCCTATGACCCAGCAATAGCACTGCTAGGAATTTACCCAAAGGATACAGGAGTGCTGATGCATAGGGGCACTTGTACCCCAATGTTTATAGCAGCACTCTTAACAATAGCCAAATTATGGAAAGAGCCTAAATGTCCATCAACGGATGAATGGATAAAGAAATTGTGGTTTATATACACAATGGAATACTCTGTGGCAATGAGAAAGAATGAAATATGGCCTTTTGTTAGCAACATGGATGGAACTGGGGAGTGTTATACTAAGTGAAATAAGTCATACAGAGAAAGACAGATACCATATGTTTTCACTCTTATGTGGATCCTGAGAAACTTAACAGAAGACCATGGGGAAGGGGAAGGAAAAAAAAAGTTTAGAGATGGAGGGAGCCAAAACAAAAGAGACTCTTAAAAGCTGAGAACAAAATGAGGGTTGATGGGGGAGGGGGGTGATGGGTACTGAGGAGGGCACCTGTTGGGATGAGCACTGGGTATTGTATGGAAACCAATGTGACAATAAATTTCATATTTAAAACAAAGAGAAATTTTGTCCAAATTGAAACTTTTCCTTTCAATTAATCTAATATTGCAAAATAGAAGTAGACAGAACAGTCCAGTTCTATTCTTAGTCTGTAGATACCTTAAGTACCTCACAAGACCAAAAAAAAAAAAGACTGGTTTGAGTTTGAGACCAACATCTTTTTTGGAAAAGTGGAGTTAGCAAAGATATAAACAACTCCCATATGTAGTTAGATAGTACCACTGTCTAACGTAAGTATAACCTAAATATACAAATACTCAAGTAATATTAAAGATGAATGATACACATTTTAGTGAGAGTATGCTAGGGGATGATGCTATAAAAACATCCCCAAATCTTCTTACTTTACCATGACAGAAATTTATTTCTTGCTCATGCTCTATGTTCAACATTGGCTGCCTAGGGGCTTTGTTCATTGTGGCCACTCAAGGGACCACAAGTTGATTAAGGCTCAAGAATGCTCCCACAATCACACTGGCATACCAACAAAAGGGACAGTAATGAATCGCATATGCTATTAAAGTAGAAAGGACACATTTCCACTTGGGTTCATATTTCTTTGGCCAGAGTAAATTACCAGACCATACCTAACTGAAGGGGGCAAGGCAGTACAATTCTAACTATGGTTAGAAGGCACCAAGCTAGACATTTCTTGTGAAGATTATTAATTGCTATCTCAAATGACAATATCATCTAAAACCTTGGCAAAGTTCTTTCACATTCATGATCTCATTTGATTTCTATTCTACCCTAATAGTTTGGGTTCTATAAGCACCCTATTTTACAAATGAAATAACGCTCAGAGAGATGAAATGACATGCTTAAATCACATAAATAGTTAAGTCAGTTTTTGGAACTCCAAATCCTAATCCTTTAGTTAGAAAGCTATTGAGGTATAATCCTTGTACCCATTCCAACTGTCTATTTATTAAATACATCTCACCATTGCTCAAATCTTCATGTATATTTTACTTGTTCTATATCTCTAATTACATATTTTATTGAGGACATATACTCATATAGTTCTCTGCATCCTCCATAGAATTTTAGCCACTTGAGAATCACAGAAGACTATACATTTTTAAGTGTCTTGGTTGACGTGAAAAACACCTACAGAATCACTATTTTCTGAACACCCAGGATGTGCTTTGAGGGGCTGGGGAGAAAAAATGCCAACTAGATAAACTATCCAACTACTTTATTGTGAGGGAGAAGTTAACACTGTTCCATTTGAAGATGCCTTATAGATGCCACCTGCCTTTACAGGTACAATACTTCACAGGTGTGACACTGACATGCATGTGCTTTCCTTTTTCTTCACAGCAAATCATACCACACACTACTGACAATACATCTTTCTTATAACAGCCTCCACAGAGTTATACAGACTCCTATTTGCCTTTGACACTCAAAGTTCCTCTTTGTGAATTACTAAAAGTCATTTTGTCATCATAATGTCATTTCTGCTGATCCCCATAGGCATAATTCCTTCTGAAAGCTCTGGAATGAATTCAGTGCTCCTGCATACAGGGCAAGACTGGAAGATTCAAAAACATAGTGCTTGATTGGCACTCAAGTCTTAATAAAAAGCAAAGGTGATGATGGTAAAAACAGTTATCCAATAGCTTGTCTAATTTGCCTTAATATAACCAGAGACTGATCTTGCCCAGGACATGCTATTTAGCTGTCCTCCATTTTCTCATTGGTAAAAGTGAAAGATTAATGGTACCTACCTTCATAGGGTTGTTGTAGGAATTTTAAAATAAGTAATGCAAAAAACACCTAGAACATGCTTAATACATGGTAGACTCACTAAATTTAATTTTTTTTCATGTTTATTTATTTCTGAGAGAGAGACAGAGTACAAGGAGGGGAGGGGCAGAGAGAGAGGGAGACAGAATCTGAAGCAGGCTCTAGGCACTGTGCTGGACTCTCAGCACAGAGCCCAATGTGGGATTTGAACTCATCAACAGTGAGATCATAACCTGAGCCAAAGTTGGAGGCTTAACCCAGGCACCCCAACACTCACTAAATTTTAGTTATTACTTTCCTTGAATATTGCCAAAACCTTCCACTTGAGCCACTTTAGCTCAGATACTAACATATAATGAAATTCAGGGTTGGAAGAGACTTTGGAATCCACCTGCTCCAAAGAAATTCAAGAGATTTGCTTGAGATCAACTGTATATGATGCAGCCAAGATAGGATCTGGTCTCCTGACTGTAATTTTATGTTTAGTAGGAACACCTTGTTTAGAAGCATGTTTGACACAATAAAGAAGCAGTCTACCTGATGCCACACAAATCAAAGTTGACTTACTTTGGTCAGTTTTTATTTATTCTGAAAATTCATATTTTTAAGTAGACAGAACACAACCAACTGTCATCACTGCTAAATGCCGTCCTGAGAACAAAATGAAACAAGCCCAAATATTAAATCAAAGCTCTCTACAGCCTAGAGGTAGGACTCCAGTCTGAAAATAGTTCTATTTTGCTCACCAGCCTAATGATATTGTCAGTTGTTTTTTTAATTAAGTCATCCTTAACTGCTATACTACAGGAATTTTAAGAGCTAACAGAAATACTTGTTGTGTTCCAATGTTCTTTATAGTGGAATACTTTGAACCGGTTCTCTTTTAAAAGGCTTAGAGAAGGGCATTTCAGAAAACAGTCTAAAAGTGGTTTTTTCCAGGTAATGAAGACTGTGGAAATTCCTGCAAGTTTCCAGGCCCTCCAGGCCCTAAGAGTTAAATTCTCATTCCTCCAAAGTAAGCCACTGAGTTTGTTGGTGAAATAGAAATCATGGGGCGCCTGGGTGGCGCAGTCGGTTAAGCCAGGTCACGATCTCACGGTCCGTGAGTTCGAGCCCCGCGTCAGGCTCTGGGCTGATGGCTCGGAGCCTGGAGCCTGTTTCCGATTCTGTGTCTTCCTCTCTCTCTGCCCCTCCCCCGTTCATGCTCTGTCTCTCTGTGTCCCAAAAATAAATAAACGTTGAAAAAAAAATAAAAAAAAAAAAGAAAAAGAAATAGAAATCATGACCCTCGTAGCTCAGGAGAGATATACAGGAGCCATCTGACAAAGGCACTACCCAAATAGATGGTGGCAATTTTTAAAACAATTGTAAAGGTGGGTGTCTTTTTAAATTTTTTTCTTTTCAGAATCTAGTCACTATTCAATGAAGAGTAGATATGCCATCCTAGCTTCTCTTCTGTCCCTATGAAGATTCACCTGAGATACCTCTTGACCACAATAGATGAAGTGAACCAAAGTCAGCATGTTGCCATTACAATGGGAAACAAAAGAGATATTGCCTCTACTCTGGGAAAAGAGTAAGTTTGAAACAGTAATGTGAATTCCCAGCAGACCAACTGTTTGCACAAAAATACACTATTGTGGTTCCTTAGCAACCAATGCTGTTCTTCAAAGGCACTGTAAATGGAGAATACCTTCTTCAGTCTAGTATATATAAAGTATGACTTGTGACAGATTAAAATGAATGCTCTACTGGCATCTTGGAAGGCAGCTATGTTCACCACTATACGACCAACACTCTACTGGCATCTTCAAAGTATTCACTCAACCAGCAAAACTTGCGCATGGAGTTGAGAAGACAAATGCTATTTTGGTTAATTTAAGTCTCTAACAACCAAATAAATGCATTATTACTCTTATTTGTGCATGTCTCCTGTAGATGCATACAACGGCATCTGGTCTATTCTGGTTGGCATCTACCATGACACTCAACTCCCCAACTCTCTTACTCAGCCCCTTGTTCTACTTTGCCATTAGCTCTAAAAGAGACAACTGATTTGCGAGGCACCCAAAATACCAAGAAGTTGTGGAGTTGTTAACAAATAAAACTCTACTTAAATTGAGAAGATACTGCAAAATTTAGTAACAGTCTGCAATTTAAAATATTGAGGAGATGCTCTGTAATTGCTCTACTGCTATTCATAAACACAAAAGAAAGATCTGTCACTCAAATAACTTCATTAAATTAGCTCAAAATGTAAGACTAGTTTTGTTGTAATACAATAGGCTATCTGTTAGTGTTATTTATTTCTACTGTTTAAAATCCTGGTTTAATGCTAATCATTCCTAACCTGCTAAATTTCTATCAGACTGTTCTTGGAATATAGGTGATAAAATGACCCTACCAAGAACATTTATACTTAGAAGGTGTATTGTAATTTGATTTCCATTTGGTTTTCCCAATGTTTCTGGAGTAGACTTTGGAAAGTCTCCTCAGTAACCTAGTTCAGCTATTTTTTTTTTAATTTTTTTTTTTTTTTTTTTTGAGAGAGAGAGAGAGAGAGCGAGCCAGACTGCAAGCTGGGGAGGGGCAGAGAAAGAGGGAGACACAGAATCTGAAGCAGGCTCCAGGCTCTGAGCTGTCAGCACAGAGCCTGATGTGGCACTTGAACCCACAAGCTGTGAGATCATGACCTGAGCCAAAGTAGGATGCTCAACCGACTGAGCCACCCAGGCGTCCCCCTAGTTCAACTTTAATATTACTCATTTGTTCATTCACTCATCATTCATTCATCTAACAAGTACTTATTGAGCATCTTGGTGCCAGAACTGTGTTGGGTGCTAGGGATGTGGACAAAATAAACATGTTCCTTGCCATCTAGACTCCCAAGGAGGCAACAGAAAATTAGCAGCTACATACAATGCAGCATGCCAAGTGCTCCTGACAGAAGGATCAATGCTAAAGGAGCATTTTACAAAGTACTCTTACCCAGACCAGAGGGATCCAGGAAAGACTTCCTGGAAGAAATGGTGAAAAAACACACAAGGTGAATGATGAGGGAGTGTGGGGCAAGCTGAGGGCAAAGTATAGGCTAACAAGACCCCACCCCCACCCCCACCACAGGTGGGATACAGGTGACATTCCTCAGGCACTCCTGGCTGCCCAAAGACAAAGGAAAGGACAGAAAACAAATGGTTAAGCTGATAGAGTCTCCATCAATTTACAAATATCTTAGTAAATTATAAGAAAAAGGCAATCTTATCAATAGCCTAATCTCCAGAAACCTGTAGACTTGGTTTCCTGGAGCTCCAACATCACCCTCCCCTCCACAGTGATAGGGGGAACAAAGGCAAGAAGGATATGGCAGGTAAAATTTAATTTCCTTATAACCTGCGACCATTGACAAATACTTGAGGCAGGCAGAGTAAAATGTTTCTCCAGGAACTCCCTACTATAATGTTAACACTTTGCTAGAGGGAAAAACAACCTTAGCTTGACAACAGCTAGGCCTCCAGTACCCTGTGAGCCTTCTTTAGTATATTAAAATCCCTTTGGAACCTTCCCCTTGAGGTTATCTCCTCTAACTCCATAGTATATAATCAGTCTCTCCTCAGGGTCCCAGGACAGCTCTTTCTGCCTACAGGTCCTATCCCTGTGCTTTAATAAAATCACCTTTTTGCATCAAAGATGCCTTCAAGAATTCTTTCTTGGCTATCAGCTCTGGATCCCATGAACCCTCGCCCCATCAACTCTAAAACCTCATCAGTGAAGCAGCAGCAGAATCTAAGCTCAAGTAAATAATCTAACCTTACACCTAAAGGAAATAGAAAAAGAACAAAGCCCAAGGTGAGTAGGAGGAAGGAAATAATACAGATTAGAGCAAAAATAAATGACATACAGAATAAAAACAATAGAAAAAAACTCACTGAATCGAAGAACTTTTCTTTGAAAAGATCAACAAAATTGATAAACCCTTGGCCAGACTCATCAAGAAAAAAACAGAAAAGGACTCAAAATCAGAAATGAGAGAGGAAAAGTTACAACTGACACTACAGAAATACAAAGAGAAAACTGATGAGGGAGGATGGGGCAAGCTCAGGCTAACAGCACCCCCCGCCCCAGGTGGGACATGTATGATATTCCTTGGGCACTTGCTGCTACCCCAAAATAAGAAAGGACAAAAAACAAATGGTCAAACTGGTAAGAGTCTCCACCAGTTTACCAGAAAAAAGCAATCCCATGGATAAACTCCAGGAACTCCCTACAGTCTCAATGTTAATGCTTTACTAGAGCATAACTAGATGCTATGCTATGCTATGCTATGCTATGCTATGCTATGCTATGCTATATGCTATGCTATATGCTATGCTATATGCTATGCTATGCTATGCTATGCTATGCTATGCTATGCTATGCTATAGCATAGTTAATGCTTTGCTTTGCTAGAGGGAAAAATAACCTTCACTTGACAATAGCTAGGCCTCCAGTAAGTCTTTAGCATGTGAAAGTCTCTTTGGTAACTCCCTCTTGACTTTATTCCTCCCCCACCCCCCCTCATCACCACCTAAGCTTACAGCTCAGCTCTTGCTACCACCCATGGGCCCGGTCCCTGTGCTTTAATAAAATCACCTTTTTGCACCAAAGAGGTTTTCATGAATTCTTTCTTGGTTGTCAGCTCTGGACGCCACAAACCCATCACCCCCAAACTTCCATCAATACCCTGAAAAAGTATTGAAAGGGCGGGCCTACGCCGGCTGGCTCCATCCTGTTCCGTGTCCTTCACCTTGACCACACCTCCTCCCCTTGAGTAAACCCCCCCCTCACCTGCCTAACAGGACTCGGACCCTTCCCCAGGACCCTTCCCCAGCCAATCGGCTGAGGCCATAGCCATTACCTCACCAACTGCCCCCAGGCCCCAATAAAACCTTTGTCCTTTTGAAACTTGCTCTCTTTCCCTGGTATCTCACCGCTGCGTCGGTGCAGGTAGGGGATTGAGCTCGAGCTAGCTCGAATAGAGGCTCTTTGCTTTTGCATCAGACTCGGCTCCCTAGTGGTCTTTGGGGATCACGAATTCTGGGCATAACAGTATATGCCAACAAATGGGACAACCTAAAAGAAATGGGTCAACACCTAGAAACATATACTCTTCCAAAACTGAATCAAGCAGAAATAGGAAATCTGAACACACCAATTTAATTGGCAATCAAAAAACTACAAAAAATATAATAAAAAAAATACCAAAAAAAAGCCTGGAGAGGCTGCTTTTAGTCAACAGGCTTCAGCAATGAAAACTTAAGCAAGGTAAAAGTGCCCACAACAACCATTGAGCTGACACAAACAGGCTTATTAAGCTGTAGGCCCTAACTAACCAGTAGGCTACTCATAACTAGACACATAATAAATGTATTAAAAGCATCTGAGAAAACTCAACATTCATTCATGACAAAAACTTTTCCCATTGTTAATTAACATCACTTAATTAAAAACATAATTATATGAAACAAGTAGTATCCTCATAGAAGATAATATTAAAAAAAAATTAATGCCCCTAGGAGCACCTGGATGGTGAATTAGTCAGTTAGGTATCCAACTCTTGATTTTGACTCAGGACATGATCTCACAGTTCGTGGGGTCAAGCCCCACGTTGGACTCTGTGCTGACAGCACACAGAACCTGCTTGGGATTCTCTCTCTCCTTCTCTCTCTCTGCCCCTTCCCCACTCATCCTCTCTCGCCCCCCCCCAACAAACAAATATTAAAAAAAATTAATGCCTGTAGAAACAAAAGGACAATACCACCACCTCAACAAAACCCAGCTCTCTGGCCAAAGTTATCCTATGCATTTCCCAACTGCCCCTTAGAAAAATAGCTATCATACAGATTTTAATTATTACTTTTAAAAATTCCCTCAAACCTAAAGTAGTAGCAAATAAACTTTTCGGGTAATGTATATCCCACCAGCACAATTTAATTACAGTATTATGAGGTTAAGCTTTATAACTTGAGGAAACACTTGGCTAGGAATTCAAATCTGCTAACTTTAAAAGACCTTAAACATTTTTATTATTTTTATTTTTAAATGTTTGGGAGAAAGTTTGGATGTCCACAGGGGAAGGGCAGAGAGAGAGAGAGAGAGAGAGAGAGAGAGAGAGAGAGAGGGAGGGAGGGAGGGAGGGAGGGAGGGAGAGAAGATTCCAAGCAGGCTCCATGCTTGTCAGTGTGAAGCCTGACTCCGAGCTCCATCCCATAAACCATGAGATCACGACTGTAGCCAAAATCAAGAGTCAGATGCTCAACTGACTGAGCCATCCGGGTGCCCTGACCCTGAATATTTTTAAGAAATGAATATGTTTAAGAAAACACAGGCCACTGTTAGATCTTATTTTTATCTGTAGTGAATAATACATGTAAACTATGGCCGACATCTAAGACCCAGTCTTTGAGGACACTGTTCTACACTTTATGATTTGAGCATAGTTGAGAAAAATGGTGCTCCATTTGCTTAAAAATCACCTACCAAACAGCCTAACTCACCCTTAGAGGAAGGTGTAGTCAAGAAAAACCTTACAGAACAAAACAAAACAAAACACCAACTAACAAACCGCATGCAGTGAATGTTTACTGGGTATATTTCAATAATTTTCCAGTTTTCTCAATAAATTTCTCATTTGTTTATCTATTCATTAATGAATATCGTTAATTTTTCTTAGTGCTTACATAATAACTGGGAGAACATACATACTTTTAAGAGTAAAATTCTTAAGTAAATAAATAAGTGGATTGTGGCCCTGGCGAGTCTATAAATGCAGGTGTTGAAGACATGCAAAACAAGAAAAATATAAGAGAAAAACTTTTAAACTTATAATTTTGAAATAATTCTAGATTTATAAAAGAGTTGCAAATATAGCACTGAGTTCCTGTGTATCATCTACCCAGCTTCCCCTGATTATAACATCTTACTTACATAATCATGGTACTGAACTATGAAATTAACAGTAGGATAATATTATTAACTACAATGTCATCTGAATTCCCCCATTTTTTTTTTCACTAATATCCTTGAAGGTGTTCAGGATGTACCATCCCAAAGTATGTATTTGGCATTTTGATTATTTTGGAGTAATTGATTTGAGAAGCAGATTCAGGAAGGGCTCTCTGACCTCCCCTTTTCTACCTAAAAACAGGCCATAAGGTACCCTCCTTGTACCAGGAAGAGAACATCCTTATTACCGGACACTAGGAACTGATACTAAAATGGATCTATACAAACAAACTTACTAAAGTAATCCATATCTTCCACTAGTTTCCCTCCCATCCTGTATTTCCCCTAGTCATTTCTCTACAATTTATTGCCCCTAGACTAAACCCTGGTCATTTCTTCACAAATATGTCATTTCTTTGTCTAAACAGTATAAAAGTTTTCTACTCTGGTCACTTCTTCATACTCTTATGAAGGCCCCCACATACATGCAAAAGTTTTAAAAAACTTGTATGTTTTTTTGTGAATAGTCATGTCACTGTAATTCTTTTTTTCTTTTAACGTTTATTTATTTTTGAGACAGAGACAGAGCATGAACAGGGGAGGAGGAGAGAGAGAGGGAGACACAGAATCTGAAACAGGCTCCAGGCTCTGAGCTGTCAGCACAGAGCCTGACGCGGGGCTCGAACTCATGGACCGTGAGATCATGACCTGAGCTGAAGTCGGACGCTTAACCGACCGAGCCACCCAGGCGCCCCTGTCACTGTAACTCTTAAGCCCTATCAGACAGCCTAAGAATATAAAGGAGAATTTTTCCTCCCCTATATCCTTTTTCTGTTCCTAGCTTCAGTCTAGGATCCAACATGACATTTAACTGTCATGTCTCCTTAGCCTTTTTCAATCTATTAAGTTTTCCATCTTTCCTTGTCTTTATTCTTTCATGACCTTGGTACTTCTGAAGAGTAATGGCATTTTGTAGAATTCCCCTTAATGTGGGGTTGTGGATTTGGAGGAAGAACACCAAAGAGGCAAAGTATTCTTCTCATTCCATCATATCAGGGTATACAAAATGTCTATATGATTTACTACTGGTGGTGATTTACTCCCTGATTACATGGCTAAGGTGGTATTTCCCAGGTTTCTCTATTGTAAGGTTACTAATGTTCCTTTTCCATTCACTGTTCATTAGAAGTGAGTTACCAAGTCCAACTCACACTCAGGGAGAAAGGTATTAAGCTTCACCTTAGTATGAAATACAAAATTCATAGATATTCTACCATTTGCAGGATAATACTACTGACATGATCTTTCCAGTTACCAACAGATCATGAGGTAATATACATAGCTGATTGCTTGCTTTAAATCAGTATGGTTTAAGACCAAGTCATGATAAGCTTCATCTGCAGGGATCACAGGAGATAAATGAAGAGACTCAGATGTATTTAAGTAGAGTATATTTGCATGAATTTCAAGCCATAAGACTGTAAAATAGATTTTGAGTAATATTTTACGAAAAGATAGGATTTCTGGAATGGCTGAGGAGCTTACCAAATATTTTTCCCCCCAAAGCAATAACAAACCTGGAAAAATTGTTGAAAACAATGAAATTCATTAAAATAAAGATCAGAGTGTAAATAAATGAAACAAATTAAAAAGACAATAGAAAAGATCAGTGTAACTGAGAGCTGGTTTTTTGAAAAGATAAACAAATTAGACAAACCATTAGCTAGACTCACCAAGATAGTAAGAGGATTCAAAATCAGAAATCAAAGTGGACATGTTACAATGGATACTAGAGAAATACAAAGGATAAGAGACTATCAGAAACAATTATATGCCAACAAATTAGACAGCCTAGAAGAAATGGATAAATTCCTAGAAACATATGATCTACCAATACTGAATCATGAATAAGTAGAAAATATGAATCAATCAATTCCTAATAAGCAGATTAAATCACTAACTGGAAATCTCTCAACAAACAAGAGTCCAGGACCATATGATTTTACTGGTAAATTGTACCAAACATTAAAAAAAAGAATATGGGGCACCTGAGTGGCTCAGTTGAGCGTCCAACTTTGGCTCAGGTCACGGTCTCAGGGTTTGTGGGTTTGAGCCCTGTGTCAGGCTCTGGGCTGATAGCTCAGAGCCTGGAGCCTGCTTCGGATTCTGTTCCTCCTTCTCTCTGCCCCTCCTCCACTCACACTGAGTCTCTGTCCCTCAAAAATGAATAAATGTTAAAAAAATGTTTTTTAATTAATAAAAAAAAAGAATTAATACTGTCCTCAAATTCGTCCAAAAAATAGAAGAGGAGGGAACACATCCAAACTCATTTTATGAGGCCACCATTACCCTCATACCAAAACCAAATAAGAAAACTATAAGAAATATCAATATCTCTGATGAATACAGATGTAAAAATATTCAACAAAGGATTAGCAAATTGAATTTAACAATATATTTAAATGACGATACACTAATAACCAGTGGGATTTTTTTTTCCAGGGATGCAAAGTTGGTTCAGCATCTGCAAATCAATGTGATGTGTACCACATTAACAAAATGAAGGATAAAAATCACATGATCACCTCAATAACTGCAGAATAAGCATTTCCAAATTCGACATTCATTCATGATAAAAAACTCTCAACAAGGTGGGTATAGAGAGAATGTACCAATATACAAAAAGGCTATATGTGATAAACCCATAGCTAATATCATACCCAATGTGAAAAGCTGACAGCTTTTCCTCTAAGATCAAGAACAAAACAAGAATGCCCATGCTCACTTTTATCCAACATAGTACTAGAAGCCCTAGCTAGAGCAATTAGCTGACAAAAAGAAATTAAAGGCATTCAAATTAGAAAGGAAGAAGTTAAACTGTCTCCATTTGCAGATGACATTTTATATATGCAAAAAACTGTTAGAGCTAATAAACAAATTCGGTAAAGCTGTAAGATACAAAAATCAACATATAAGAGATGCATTTTTATACACAACTATCAGAAACAGAAATTAGAAAACAATCCTATTAGCAATTGCATTGAAAAGAAGAAAACCTAGGAAGAAATTTAACGAAGGAGGTGAAAGATGTGAACATTTTAAGACACTGAAGACACAAATAAATGGGAAGATAGCTCAAGCTCATGTACTGGAACAATTAATATTGTTAAAATGTCCATACTACCCAAAGCAGTTTACAGATTCAATGTAATCCCTATCAAAATTCCAATGACATTTGGCATAGAAATGGAACAAACATATTAAAATTTGTATGAAAGCACAAAACAAAACCCAAAGCAATCTTGAGAAAGAAAAACAAAGCTGGAGGCACCACACTCCTGATTTCAAACTATATTATAAACCTATAGTAATCACAACAGTATGGTATTGGCATAAACACACACACATACAAACACACACACACACAACAATGGAATAGAATCTATAGCCGGGGGGGGGGGGGGGGAAACAAACATGCCTATATGGTCAATTAATTCAAGACAAAGGAGCCAAAATATACAATGGGGAAAGGACAGTCCCTTCAATCAATGGTATTAGGAAAACTGGTCAGAAATGGACCACTATCTTACAACATACACGAAAAATCAACTGAAAATGGATTAAAGACTTAAATATAAGACCTGAAATCACAAAACTCCTAGAAGACAACAGAGCGTAAGCTCCTAGACATCAGTCTTGGCTATTGTTTTTTTGTTTTGTTTTTGTATTTAAAAAAAAATGTTTATTTTGAGAGCAAGAAAGTGCACACAAGCAAGGGAGGGGCAGATAGAGAGAGGGACAGAAAGAAAGAGAGAGAGAATCCCAAGCAGGCCCCACACTGCCAGTGCAAAGCTTGATGTGGGGCTTCATCTCATGAACTATGAGATTATGACACGAGCCGAAATCAAGAGCTGGATGCTTAACTGACTGAGCTAGCAAGGAGCCCCTTTTATTTTGAATTTGACACCAAAAGCAAAGGCACCAGAAGCACACAGAAAAAGTGGAACTACATCAAACAAAAGCTTCTGCACAGCAAAGAAGTCAGCAACAAAATGAAAAGCCAACCTACAAAATGGGAGAAAATATTTTCAAACCATGTATCTGATAAGGGGTGAACATCCAAAATATATAAATTAACTCCTATAGCACAAGAGCAATAAAACAAAAAACAAAAAACCAAACAAGCAAAAAAAAAAAAAAAAAAAAAACCCAAAATAAAACAATTAAAAAACGGTTAGAGAATCTGGATAGACATTTTTCCAAAATGACATACAAACGGTCAACAGGTACATTACAAGATGCTCAACATCACTAATCATTAGGAAAATGCAAATCAAAACAACAGTGAGCTATCATCTCACACCTGTTAGAAAACCTACTATCAAAAAGACAAAAAATAACAAGTGTTGAAGATGTGGACAAAAGGGAACCTTTGTGCACTATTGGTGGAAGTGTAAATTCCTACAGCCATTATAGAAAACAGTGTGGAGGTTCTTCAAAGAAACTAAAAACAGAATTACTTACCATAGACTCCAGCAATTCCACTTCTGAGCATTTATCTGAAGAAAATGAAAACACTAATCCTGAAAGATATATGCACCTCCATGTTCAATGCAGCACTATAATAGCCAGTGGAGGCATCTGGCTGGCTCAGTCATTAAAGCATGCAATTCTTGATCCTGGGGTTGTGAGTTTGAGCCCTACGTTAGGAGTAGAGATTACTTAAAAAAAAAAGTTATAAAAAAAGTCAAGATATACAAAAAAAACCCTAATGTCCATCAATAGATGAATAAAGATATGGTGCATATGTACAATGGACTAATAATTCAACCTTAAAAAAAGTAAAGCTTGCCATTTGTAATAACATGGATGGATCTTGAGAGCATTTTGCTAAGTGAAATAAGTCAGAGAAAGACAAATACTATATGACCTCTCACATGTGTAATCTTAAAAAAAAAAACACACAAAAAACTACATAGATACATACACAGAACAGATTTGTGGTTACCTCAGGTGGGAGTGGGAGGGGATGAGAAGACACGTAAAATGAGTCAGGGTGGTGAAAAGGTACACACTTTCAGTTATGAGATAGATAAGGCCTGGAGATGTAACACATAGCATGATGACTATAGTTAACAATACTGTGTATCTGAAAGTAGCTAAAAGAGTAAATCTTAAAAGTTCTCATTACATGAAAAAAAATGTAACTATATATCCTTATGGATGTTAACTAAACTTGTGGTAACCATTTCACAACATATACATATATCAAATAATTATGTCGTATACCTGAAAATAATACAATGCTAGTCAGTCATATTTCAATAAAAAAACAATAAAAAAATAACCAACCATTCAACCAATCTGGAAATTGACAGAAGGCATACAACAAATTGAGGATTTATTCAAGAAAACCTACTGAATCTCAGAACAGTGAGAGTCTGTTACATTTTAGCCAGGAATAGCCCCAATCCTTTGCCCCTTCTACCTCAGATCCATTACCTCGAAGTTCTCCCCCAGCCTTAGCAGATGAAGAACTCTGTGGGAACTGGCAGTTCTGCTGCCCGGCTGGAGGGGAGCTGCCTATTTGGAGCAGAGCATAGAAAATTCCTGCCTGGGTACTGTTTGAAACAAGAGCAATCTCAGTGGCAAACAATAAGGAAAGGCTAATATCAGGGGTAGCCTGAGCTCTTTATATTGGTTGGGTAAGTATCAAAATGGCAGACCAGCCAGAAATTTTAATAGGGAGATCCAGGGAAGGAAATAACCAGAGAGAGCCTAGCTAAGTAAGATCCCCCTTTTCTCTGGTGATCTGGAAGGCGGTGCATGCTCAACAGAAACCAGACAGAGCTCTAATGAGCTACTTGCTACTTGTCCTTGGCTGATTTTCCCCTAGTCATTCATTGTGTGTCTATCACATCAAATGATAACTAAACTCATTTACACTTACCCGCTATGATCATCTACACTGCCTCCTTTATTACATAGATGGGAAATCCAAAACCGCTGAGCAGTTTGAGGGTATGAATCTCCAAAAAGTTAGTAGAAAATCAACAGAGGTTAGTACAATGGATCCTGGGTCTTTGCCAGAATTCATTTACCTACAAAAAGGTGGCACAAAACTAAAAAAATGATCAGGTGGCACAAAAACTAACAAAAACTGATTTGGGCTATCTGTACCAGATATGATATAAAGATCTTCCCTAATCTTTGTCTTACATGTAGTCTGTATTCCCTTTTACTCTTTTCTCTTGAGAATTCTTTGGAAGGAAGAAGGAATAATAGAGGTTTCTTCAGGAAGTCATTCTTTGTGGATTCTTAAACATGATAAACTCTACACTGGAGAGTGGATCACACCTGTCCCATGAATGATGACCTATGTTATAGTCATTGCTCTGAAATGTTCCTCTTACCTTCTGCTCCACTTTTTCATAACTCCCAATTCCTGGTTCTAGTTCTTCATTTGATGTGCTTTGTGGGGGACAACCTCTGCTAAAAATAATCTAGGTTTGTAATTGGGTACTTATAATCCCAGGGAAAATGACCAGGACATAGATATACACTCCAGTTCTAATTGCTATATAAAACTATTAAGCAGTAACATTTACATCTTAATAACACAGAATTTATAACACGGCTTCTTCCCATAGTAAAAGACTATCCATGCATGTCCTCAAGCCCTCTTATTATAAATTCTGTTTGTTCAAGCAAGTGATTATAAGTTCTCATAGAGACAACAGAACATTCCATATGAATGTTTCCTCAAGCTTGGTGGAATGCAGGAAGCTACTCCATGTTGGTACCAAGGAGACCTGCTCCCAAGACAACCTTTATGCTCCTGTCTTTCGTGATGGCTTGACATTTGGCTCATTCTTGGCATTTAGTCAATTTTAAGTTGCTAGGAAAAATAAGGAACAAATCCTTACATTTATACAGCTCACATCTTTGCTGTTCAGAACCTTGTATAATCTATCCTTGTAATAAGGACAGTCAGAAATTTTTTCTCGTTAAAAAAATTTTTTTAATGTTTATTCATTTTTTGAGAGAGAGAGACAGAGTGTGAGTGGGGGAGGGGCAGAGAGAGAAGGAGACACAGAATCCTAAGCAAGCTCCAGGCTCTGAACTGACAGCACAAACCCGACACAGGGCTCGAACTCACGGACCATGAGATCATGACCTAAACTGAAGCCGGACGCTTAACCGACTGAGCCACCCAGGCACCCCAGGGCAGTCAGAAATTATATAAGTGTAAAAACATCGCTGACAAATAACCTAACAGGTATTCAGTAAGGAGAATGCAGTAGAGCTGGCTAACTGTTGCAGTGTTGTGTGAGCCCCCTTTTCATTTTTTTCTAGCACATGTGTATTGTAACTTGGAAACAGTATCTAGGGACAGAAGTCTGGAATCTGAGGCAGGCATAGAAGGATGGTGTCTCTATCAAGGGAAAATACCTGGGTGAGACTAATTCATCACAGAAACATCTGTTCTCTCAAACGAACAAATACCAAAACATGCTTGGAGGTAATGTGGTATACATTTTGCCACCAATTATACATGGATTTGAACTGTGATCACCATGTACCTGTTCAATGACCTTGAATAGTTTCCCTACTCTCTAAGCTTCCTTAACTGCACAATCAATTAGAGGAAGTAATTTACATAAAATGCCCAACACTATTCATATGTGCTCACACATGTCACCAACTGCACTGCTCCTTACTTTCTGCCTTACCAATGCCATCCACAGGCAGGTACTAATAGTGACAAACCTGTCTGCATGCATGCAGGGATATATTGTGTCATAACTGTAATTTCTGAAAAAAAAATTGTAGATTCATTCTGCAATTTAACAATTCAATTTTTTTTTTTTTTTGACTAGGATGAAATGATTAACCTTTGCTTGACACTTTTCCTCCTGAGTCACTGCTAAAAGATCAGATAATTTTAACAGCAGCCAATCCACATAGCAGGATCCCATGGGTCAATCACCACCAACAACATAAAAAGACTAAGAATTATTTCAGATCATGATGCTGCCAGATAGAGTATCGCTCCCCAAAGAAAACATTTTATAGTATGCGATTTTTTTTTTTCTCTTCCAAACTCCCTGGCCAACTTCTTCCTCTGTCAAGAAATGGCTGTATGTGATGGGACACTCTGCATGCATGCCTGATTCCAAAGTACTACATGATGGTACCAGGTAGAAGGTGAATAGCTGCTTGGGTTTCCAGCTGACACACCTGCTGTCAAAGCTACTTCACACCCTGGCAGGGAGAAATTCCTCTCAACTCTCAGCAGTGCTCATTGCAACTATTACATGTGAGCAACCAGTAAGTCACTGAGTCATTGTGATGACTCATGCATCAAAAAGGAAGCCCTCCCCTGGGCTGACAGGCCAGGCAGTAATCTCCAGGGGGAGAATCTGATCTTGCTAGCTAAAAACAGCAGGTAGGAGAGTGACATCACCAAGATACTCCCCCTCAAAAGAAGAACATCTATTCCAAAAAAAAAAAAAAGATACCAAGAGAATCCTAGAACACAGAGGTGAGGCCAAAAGCACACCCTGCACCTCAGAGACCAAAAGAGACTGCATTAGAAGGTAACAGATGTGGTTACATGTTGACCACATTGTCCCTCCTCTAGGACTGTGCAGCACCACCAGGAGAGGTCGCCCTTGAGCTGCCAGTTCCTTCAGTAGGAAAAGAGCCCCCAAGCATTGTGGATCACTTTGTGAGAGTCCATACTTTGATCTCACATGATGAAGAATGCAGGGGAATCTACAGGGCCTAGCCACTGGCAATCTGACTGTGACAGAAAAGGGGTGAGTAGCTTGCAACAACCAACACACAGATCTTGGCAGACAGAGTTCATAACTGCAGTGCCCAAGTAGTAATTCCAGTCATCAGTTTTGCTCATCTGCAGAACTGATTCTGGGGTGCACTCTGACCAGGGAATTTGGCAGAGTGCAGATCTGCCTCATTTGGATCCTCAAATGAAGAGTTTTGCTGGCTGTAGAGCTGACTTTTCCCATACCCAGGCAAGTAAGAGTCAAAGGCAAGCTGAGTCAAAGCTCTACTCTCTGTGGAGAGTGCCTTCTAGCTTCATCTAACCAGAAGGGCTGGTGACAACTGTTGGAAGCTGTGTGGCCCAGTGACACTTAACCTAAGAGGCAAGTGGGCAGAGCTGATCAATTCCATGGCAAAATCAGTATAGGGCACAAAGGCTGCCCATACTCAGTAAAGGCAGGGGGAATGATTCTTTGCCAAGCTGAAGGTAGCTCCTGGCAACTCCAAACTGGAAAGCCTCTTTGGGAAACAGAATACCCTGGAGTAGGCCCCTCCCCATTCTGCCCAGGCAAGATAGAGACAACAGTTCACAGAGCAAAGCCAGTGGTCCTATTCAGCCAAGGAACTTGGGGTGCAGGTCAGCTTAAGTTAAGACAGCAAACCAAGAGCTTTACCAGTTTTAGGTTGTTTCTCCTGCTGTTTCTGAGCAAAGAATTTAATTTATAGCCCTACTCATAGCTGAAAACAGCCTTCAGCCTGTCCGACCAAGGAATAGAACCAGAGCAGACAGGAAGCTGTGTAGCCCAATTCAACAACCCTATGTACAGTGGCATTAGAACAGACAGCATTGCCCATATGCAAGAGCAAAACTAGTCACCTCACTGAACCAAGGAATTCAGTACACATTCAGGCCTGATTTGGGCTCCCAAACAATGAATGAGCTATACAGGCCCTGAGCCCTGGCCTATTACTCAGTTGGGGCAGGGAAGCTAACTCACAGCCCTGGATACTAATCAATACAGTACTTAGTCCTGATCATCTAGTAAGCCTGACCAGAGATTCAGGCAACCACAGAGCCCATCTTACAGCCTCACTTGGGTAGGGAACCAAGCAAATAGTTTTATCCAACAGTTCTCAGTGGCACACACCCCTATCCCTGTCCTCAGAGTTCAAATAGTTGCTTCCCCCCAAAACATACCATAATAGCAGGCCCCTCTTGCCCAAAGACATCACCAGCAGACACACCCCAAAACCTAAACTGAGTAAGTGGTCAAGAACTATCTCTGCCAAAGTAAACCTGTAAAGTTTAGAAAAGGAGCTCCATTACTCAAATGCACAGATACCAATGAAAAAATCAAGGATCAGGTAAATATACATCACCAAAGGAAACTAATAAAGCTCTAAGAACTGATCCTAAAGAAATAGGAGATCTATGAACTATCAAACAATTTAGAATAATCCTCTTAAGGAAGTTCAGAAAACTACAAGAAAACACAGCTAACGAAACAAAATTAGAACAAAAATGCATGAACAAAATGAGAAGTTTGACAAGAAAATAGAAACCAATACACATACCAACGCTCCAATACACACAGACCCACACAGAAATCCTAAAGTTTAAAAATACATTAACTAAATTACAGAATTCAACAGAGTTTCAAAAGTATACTCAACTGAATAGAAGAAAAATTTAGTGACCTGGAGGATAGGACAATGAAAACTGACCAGACACAGAACAAAAAGGAAAAAAAAAAAAAGAAAAAGTGAAAAAACACTATGAGAATTTAGGACATTATAAAAAGAAATAACATTCAATATTTGCATTATGGGAACTCCAGAAGAATAACAGAAAGGACAGAAAGTATATTTAAAACAATAATGTTTGAAAATTTCCCAAACCTGGGGAAAGAAATGGAAATCTAGACCCATGATCCAAAGGACCCCAAAGAGATTTAACCTCAATGAGACTACACTGAGACACATTATAATTAAAATGTCAAAAGTCAAAAACAAAGAAAGAATTTTAAAAGCGGCAGGAGAAAAGAGAGAAGTTATATCCAGAGGAACCCACCATAAGATTATTGGCAATTTCTCAACAGAAACTTTTCAGGCCAGAAGAGAATAGGATGACACATTCATAATATTCAAATAAAACAACAACAACAAGAAAACCTGTCAACTAAGATGTCCTTCATAAACAAAGGAGGGATAAAGACTTTGCTGAACAAACACTGAGGGTGTTCATAATCACCAGACTGCCTTACAAAAAATGCTAGAGAATTCTTTGAGTGGAAGTAAAAGAAAATTAATCTCATAAAACACAAGAAGGTAGTATAAATTTCATTCATAATGATTAATATATAGTCATAGTTTGATTCTGCAGAATTGTTAATAGTGGTGCATAACTCACAACTCTAGTTTGGAAGTTAAGGAAAATGAAAGTAGCAAATAATAACCATGAGTATAATAATCTGTATTAAGCAATATGAAAAACAAGTAAATTTTAGCAGCAACAAACAAAAATGTGAGGGGGAGAAGAAGTTAAAGTGTAAGGTATGTGAATTCTATTGAAGTTAAGTTGTTATAACTTTAAAATAAGGTGTTTTAAGTTTAAGATATTTTATGTAAGCCTCATGATAACAAGGAAAAATCTTGTAGTAATTACACAAAGGAACATGATGAGAAGTCAAAGCATATATATACAAAAATACATCAAAACACAGACACAAGACAGAAGGATGACAAACAAGCAACAATGGATCCATAAAAGAACCAGAAAACACTTAACAAAATTGCAATAGTAAGTCCTTGCCTATCAAAAATTACTTTAAATGGATTAAATTTTCCAATCAAAAGACACAGAATGGCTGAATACAATATTAAAAAACTAACAATATGCTTCCCAAGAAACTCACTTTAGCTTTTTAAAGACATACACAGACTGAAAGTGAAGGGATGGAAAATGACATTTCAAGCAAATGGTAACCAAAAAATAAAAAAAGGAGAGGTAGCTATATTACATCAGACAAGATAGACTTTAAAGTAAAAAAAAAAAAAAAAAAAAAAAAAAAA
>NW_024412400.1:29276376-29327800 GCF_014898765.1 Herpailurus yagouaroundi | reverse complement strand
AATGATAAAGTGGTCAATACATCAAGAAGACATAATAACTGTAAATATTTATGCACCCAACATCAGAGCACCTAAATATATAAAGCAAAAACCAAGAGAGCTAAAAGGAGTAATAAACGGTAGATAGTAATAGTTGGGGATTTAATACCCTATTCTTACCAATGAATAGATCATACAGAGAATCAATAAGGAAGCAGAAGATGTGAACAATACTGTAGACCAAATGAACCTAATAGACACACACAGAACATTTCTATCCAACAATAGAGCATACACTCTTCTCAAGTACATATGTAACATTTTCTAGGATAGACCATATTTATGCCACAAAATAAGTCTTAGCAAATTCAAGAAGACTGAAATCATACCAAATATCTTCTCTGACCACAATGGCAGAAATTATTAAATGAGTAAACCAGAAATCAGTAAAAAGAACTAGAAAAATTCATGAACATGTCAAAGTTAAATAACAGTCTCCTGAACAACCAAGGGATCAAAGAAGAAACTGAAGGGGAAATTTCTATTTGCAGTTTCTTGAGACAAATGAAAACAAAAAAACAACATACCAGAACTTACGGGATGCAGCAAGAAGGAAGTACTTAAGAACAAATGCCTACATTAAGAAGCAAGAGAGATACCAAATAAACAGTCTATATCTTAATACAAAAAAAAAAAACTGATCCCAAAGTTAGCAGGAGAAAGGAAGTAATGAATATTAATACAGAAATAAGTGAAGAGAGAACAGAAATGGTTAACCAAACTAAGTGTTGTTTCTCTGAATAAACAGAATTGCCAAGTGCTTAGCCAGACTAACCAAAGATAAAAGAGCCCAAATGTACAAAATTATAAATGAAAAAGGAAATACTACAACTGATACTAAAGAAATTCAAAGGATTATAAGAGGCTACTATGAACAATTATATGTCAACAAACTGAACAACCCATAAGAAAGGAAAAAATACTTAGGAACATATAACTTACTGAGACAGAATCAGGAAGAAACAGAAAATTTGAATAAGCCAATTACTAGTAAGGAGATTGAATCAGTAATCAAAAATCTGCCAATGAAGAAAAGCCCAGGACTGGATGGCTTCACTGGTGAATTCTGCAAAAAACATTTTTTTAAATAACACTAATTTTTCTAAAAATCTTCAAAAAAAATAAATGAAAGAAGAAAGAACATTCCTAAATTCATTTTAAGAGGCTAGCATTAAACTGATACCAAAGCCAGAAAAGGACACTACTAGAAAAGAAAACTATAGGCCAATATCCCTGATGAACAGTGATGCAAAAAACTCTCAATAAAATACTAGCAAGTCCAATTCCATAGCATATGAAAAGAATTATTCACCATGATCAAGTGGGAATTATTCCTTGGATGGTTCAACATATGCATATCAATCAACAAGCTACATTACATTACATTACATTAACAGAATGAAAGAACACTATCATCTCAATAGATGTAGAAAAACCATCTGACAGGGGCGCCTGGGTGGCGCAGTCGGTTAAGCGTCCAACTTCAGCCAGGTCACGATCTCGCGGTCCGTGAGTTCGAGCCCCGCGTCGGGCTCTGGGCTGATGGCTCAGAGCCTGGAGCCTGTTTCCGATTCTGTGTCTCCCTCTCTCTCTGCCCCTCCCCCGTTCATGCTCTGTCTCTCTCTGTCTCAAAAATAAATAAACGTTCAAAAAAAGTTAAAAAAAAAAAACAGTAATGTGTGACAATTATTACTCAATGAAACCAGAAAAAATAGGTGGTATGCAGAACAAATAAGCAAACAAAAAAACAACCCCCACAGTAGGTAGGAAGCATAAGCTCTGCCAATATGCTAACTAAGTAGAGGATTTTTTTTTCCCCCTCTCCTCTTCCTTTACTCTGCCTCTGTATTCCTTCTCTCCTTTCTCACCACCAGATGCTCTTAGATACTCTGGGTCACATCTGCCAGCCTGTGAAAAGGAATAAGATAAAAACAGACCTCAAACAAGAGGTCCCACCAACCAAGAACAATCACTGCCCAATTAAAGTAATTTTTCAAACAGCAGTGAAGGCAGTTCTACATTTCCTGATTTAAAAGTTAACTGAAATCCAACTCTTATATTTATTGCTGAAAATATACCCTTTGCATCCTGAAACACAGATTGACATTGTAACTCAGAAAGCAAAAGAAGGAAAAACATTAATGACCAGAATGATGAGATACAATAAAAAAATGTTGCTGAGTTTTCAGCCCAGAGACATCCCAAATACCTTAACTATTGATTCTTCAATAACCAACCCACCATTTGTCCTGAAAAATCAAATGCTTTATATTACAAAAAAATCATTCTCTCTCCCCAATGACACCTTCCCTCCACTCCCAAACCTGCACACCACTTCAATCTTGCCAGTCCTCTAGAGTCCTTGGAATACATCCTCCAACCCTCTCTGCTTTAAATCTGTTATTAAGATTTTACCTGTCAATGTCTTTTAAAATTTCATCTCTTCTCTTCATTATCTTTACTTTGCCTCGGTTTAGTCACTCAGCCTCCTCTCAGGTGACTATGCAACTCATTGTCCTCCACATAGTCACACATATAACTCCTAAATAATACATTTAATCATGTCACTCTATTGCTTTAAACCTCCCCCAACTTTCTGTTGCCTTCAGTTTGGCATTTAAGGCTCTTCACAACCCACTAGCTGGCTAGCTAACCTCTCTAGTTCCATCTGGCACCAACCCCCGCCTAAGTTCCAGCCCGCTGAGCTGATGATGAATGTTCCATGAACACACCCATAGCTCATAGTCTTTCCTGAGATGCCCTTTCACATTCTCTACACTTAGCTTTCCCTCTCTGTGCTCTCAACACTTTGTCCTGATCTCTACTTTTGCACTTAGTTTACACTGCAATTACATGTGCAAGTGTATCTTACTCATTTCTGTATCAATGATATATAGCATGGAATTTGCTATTAAAGACTCACTCAAGAAATTCTGAAGGACATACTTCAAAAAGAGGGATGAAAGTAACAGTGAGGAAAAACATTGGTAAATAGATGGGTAAAACTAAGCAAACATTACTTAAAACTGTGAGAAAAATGTGCAACCTGTGTGTGTCGGGGTGGGGGATAAGGGGCAGAGAACCTGAGGAGAGATAAGTCTTTGAATTTTGGAGCATGAGTGTTAATATACTCATTAAATAGAAAATGTTTAAAGTGTGTCCATTAAAAGAGCAAGAACAGCTATTAAGGGAGTAGACATAAAACATATCACCTCCAAAGAAATAGGAGAAAAAACTGGAATGGGGAGGGAGGGGGAAGGGAATTATCAATTCAAAACATGGCAAAAAGGGGAAAGGGGAGAAATAGAAAACATTGATAAAAATACATAAAACAGTGAAAGACGTATAAATTTATCATTAATTGCAATAAATGCTAATGGACTCAGCTTTCTAATTAAAGGTAAATATTTTTAGACTGAACAAAAATCTAGCTACATGTTGCTTGTAAAAGATACACCTAAAACATGGAACAAGACACATGCAAAAACATTATACATATGTATGTACCTATTAATATTATCTCAAAATTTGTAAGGCAAAAATTGACATGGTAACAAGAAGATACAGACAAATCCATCACCAGAGGCAGAAACTGCAATACAAATCTCCTAGCAACTGACATCTTCAGCAAATAAAATATTAGTAACAATAGAGGAGTTTTTAACAGCTTAAACAATAAGCTTTTTAACAACATAGAACACATTTAGAATATTAAATGCAACAATTAGTGATACATTATACAATTCTGAAAAATAACTATAATGATAGCTTCAATAAATTTCAAAAGATTCTTTTACTGTAATACAATTAAATATTACAACATATTTTAAAAGATAACTAGAAAACCCTCATACATTTAGAAGTTTAGAGAAAAACATATTTCAAAACACCTCACAAAGAAGAAATAAAAATGGAAACTGGAAAATTCTTAAAACTGAACAATAATAAACTGTCCTATCAAAACTTGAGGAAGGGAGCCAGAATACAAAGGGAAGTTTATAACCTTATATGTTTATATTAGAAAAGAAGAAAATTTCCAAATTAATCAGGTAGTCACTTCCACTCAGGTCATGATCTCAGGGTTCTAGAGTTCAAGCCCTGCATCAGGCTCTCTACTGTCAGCAAATAGCCCACTTCAGATCCTCTGTCTACTTCTCTCTCTGCCCCTCCTCTGTGTTCTCTTTCTCTTAAAAATAAATAAACATTAAAAAAAATTTTTTTAAGGAAATTAATGAAAAAGATAATACATAATAGGAATGATCAGCAAAGCCAAATACTGGGTCTTGGTAAAAACTAAGAAAATAGAGAAGCTTCCAGTATGATTAATCAAAGGGGGGAAAATTCTCAAGGGATGCATACAATCATAGGGCTGAAAAGAAAAATAAAACCATAAATGATACAACTAATAAATAGGAAGATATTTTCAACAACTTTAGCTCAATACATTTAAAAACTAAGATGAAATGGATAAATATCTAGAAAAATACAGCTATAACTTACCAAATATGACTTAAATAGAAAACCTGAATAGTCCTATAACTTTTGAATAACTTGAATTGAGAATTAAAAATCTTCCAACAAAGAAATCACTAGGCTCAGACAGCTTCCTTATAAGGTTGAGGCAAGTTCCATGAGATGTTCATGAAACAGAAATTCTCATCTTACTCTTCCAATCTTCCAGAGGATAGAAAAAGAGGGAACATTCCCCAACTCTTTCAACATAACCTTGATTCCAAATTAAGAAAGAAATAGAGGGGCACCTGGGTGGCTCCGTCTAACCAACTCTTGATTTCAGCCCAGGTTACGATCTCAGGGTTGTGAGATTGAGCCCCACGTTGTGCTCTGTGCTAAGCATGGAGCCTACTTAAGATTCTCTCTCTCCCTTAAAAAAAAAAAAAAAAAAGATTCTCTCTCTCCCTCTTCCTCTGCTCCTCCTCTCCCCTCTCTCTCTCTCTCTCTCTCTCTCTCAAAAAAAATAAAATCAAATGTTTAAAAAAAAAAAAACAGAATGAGAAATGTGATTAAAGGTCAATTTCACATAGGTGAAAAATTCTAAGCAAATTACTTGTAAACATAATTTGGTTTATCAAAGGAATGCAAAGTTGATTTATTATTAGAACACCAGTTAATGTAATTTATCCCAATAACAAAGTAAAGGGAAAAAAATCATATGATCAAATCATTAGCCACAGAAAACTTTTTGATGGAATTCAACATTCATCCACAATTTTAAAAACTCAGCAGACTAGAATAGGAAAAAAAACTCCCTTGACTGATAAAAGATATTAAAATAAAAACAAAAAAAACCCCCACCTACAATGAACATTATATACACGATAATGAAAATAATAAAAAAACATTTCCTTTAAAATCAGAAAGAATGCCAGCTATTACCATATCTATTCAGCATTGCTCTGGTGGGCCTGGCCAGGGCAAAAATATAAGAAAAGGAAAAAAAATTATAAAGGAAGCTACAAAACTGATGTCACTTATAGGCAATATGTTTTGTTGAAATCCCCAAAGAATCAAAAGACAAATTATTTTCATTAGCAAGATTTACCAAATTTGACTTTTCAAAAAAACCAGTCTATAGAAATCAACTACATGTTTATATTCAGCAATAATCAGAATAACATCATTAACAGCAACAAAAATTTAAAATATCTAGTGTTAGGATGTCCTTGGAACCACAGTAGATGGGATGGCCATCTTGCCAGCGCAACCCAATGAAAAGCCCCTAGCAGCTTGCCAGAACGAATTGGAGGTCAACCAATCACTGAGGGACAGCACGACCTGACAGATGAGAAAAAGAGGCACCGGGACCTAAACCCGGAACCGGAACCACTGCACCTTAAAAACCCCATCCCACCACACCTGGGCGCGACTTCCCTGACTCCTCTCTCTCTCTCTCTCCCTGAGTCACGGAACCTCGCTGGAGACCTTAGTTCCCAAATAAAGCCATTGATTGCTAAAATTTTTTAGCCTCTGACTCCTATCTTTACCCTGCCTTACGCCTGACCCTAACATCTAGGGATAAATTTAACAAAAGATAATGAAAGTTCTTTATATGAAATGTTGTTGTTTTTTTTTAAATTTTTTTTTCAACGTTTATTTATTTTTGGGACAGAGAGAGACAGAGCATGAACGGGCGAGGGGCAGAGAGAGAGGGAGACACAGAATCGGAAAC
Source organism: Herpailurus yagouaroundi (assembly GCF_014898765.1). Classification (NCBI taxonomy): domain Eukaryota; kingdom Metazoa; phylum Chordata; class Mammalia; order Carnivora; family Felidae; genus Herpailurus; species Herpailurus yagouaroundi. The sequence continues at coordinate 29,321,574 of NW_024412400.1, read as the reverse complement.
AGGCTCCAGGCTCTGAGCCATCAGCCCAGAGCCCGACGCGGGGCTCGAACTCACGGACCGCGAGATCGTGACCTGGCTGAAGTCGGAGGCTTAACCGACTGCGCCACCCAGGCGCCCCTATATGAAATGCTTTTAATTGAAGTGAAAAGCACTGTATAAAGATCCAAACAACTGAAGGATTTGACTGTAGAGATGGTTGGTAATATGACAAAAGAAAGAAAAGTGATGACTAACATAAAAGTCAGGTTGGGTTTGACCTCCAAGGGGTAGGGAAGGTAATGGTTTACTTCTCAACTTGGATGGTAAGCACATCAGTATTTATATTTTTAATTCTTTAAACTGTACCTATAAATTTTATGTTCTCTCATATGGATGAATTATTTTATAGTTTTAAAAAAAGGTCCAGAACAAACAGCCCAATTAACATAAAAAGTCTGTTGTCTCTCAGGTCATAGGATTCCCACAATTTACAAGAAGAGCTTGGGAGAAGATACTAATTTTGTCAATTTTGAAAATGTGTCTTGAATAATCACTTCATCGCCAAAAGAGGAGGCGGAAGCTGCTATAAAATGCTAGAACAAATCCCTTCAGGAAACATTCAATTTAAGTGTAATTATCTTTTTTTTTAGTTTTAAATGGAAAGGTTTCTATACAAAGCTGTTTACATAAATATTCAGTTGTTTACCTCTGCACACAAAGCAGAAAAGCAAAAATGGGATGATTCAGGAACACATAACAGGTATCAGCTTAACAAGGATGAAAATTTAGGGAAAGTCTCAACTATCTACTTCATTAGCCTAATCCACTAGTGCTTTAGAAATAAATAGTATGTTTCTAAATATAGTTAGGGTGCCAAAAACTTGCAGATAGAGTGTAACTTTTGGTGGGTTTAATTATAGGGAAAGAAATATTTTATTGGCATGCCAATATGCTCCCTTAGGTGAGAGATAAATCATCAGAAACACATGTGGCTTGAGCACTAGCATGTAACCTGTAGCCTGGCTTATCTGTGTAGTAAACTATATTCCAAAAATGGCCACTCCAATATTTCCAGTCCCACATGCTCTTCCAGAAGCTTTCCACTTCCTTATCAAAAGATGGAATCTATTTCCACTTGCACTAAAACTGAGTGGCCTTTGTAACTGCTTCAATGAGTAGGGTAGGGATGCTGTGTGATTTCCTAGGGTGGGTCATAAAACATAAGGTTCCCGCCTGACTTTCTCTTTCTTGGGTCATATGCTTTGAGAGCACTGAGCTGGCATAAAAGTCTGCCTACCCTGACGCTGTCATGCTGGAGAGACCACGAGGAAATAGAGATGATAGAGGAACACAGCTGTTCAGTCTTCCCAGCCCTCCAGATAGTGAGTGAGTGCGCTTTAGATGATGACAATCCCCAGCCTCCAAGCCAACCCAGATGATACTGAATGGAACTGAGACGAACCGTCTCTGTTGAGACCTGCCCATATTATAGATTTGTGAGCAAAATATAGTTGTCACTTTAAGACACTAAGTTTGTTGTGCTACAGCATTAAATAACCTGAACAGCTGTCATATCTACAGAGAAGATATTGGATGCAAATGTCATCCTGAACCAACAATCCAGACAGCATGGTTTCTAAAAATCAAAAGGATAGAACTGTAATACACCCAAAAAGCAGTCAGCACTACCCTGAAAGTTAAATTTCATTTAGGATTCATTATACCTGCTGCTGATCACTGATGCTGATAAGTGGTTATATTTATAAACCTATTATCTGCAAAAAAACCCAAAAAAACAAAAAACCTTTAATATTTTTGTTTTTAATTACTTCAGAGGATCTCAGAGATGCATGTTAACAATTTCTGTTTATAAATAAAATTTATTCCATTACTGTATGTATCTTTTATTTTGGTCTATTTATGTTGCCATCACAGTGTGATATAAGATGTCCTCCTCAAATTTAGTGGAACCAAAATGCAATTACTGAGGTCTACATATTGCCATCTGCTATTGGATGCTAGTGTAATCAGATTTTAGAGCCAAAGAAAATCCCTGCTCACTTCTTATGTGACCCTAGGCAAGCTACATAACTTTGCTGAGCACTTTTATTGATCTGTAAAATGAAAATAATACCTATCTATCTTGCAGGGTGGTTACAGAATCAAAAGAGTCAATATATATAAAATACTTAACATGCTTGGTACATAACAGGCAATCAGTAAGTTTCCTTTTCTTAACACCTCTTGTTTTTCTTTTTATTCAATGACAGGCTAAAGGAGATTGCAGGCCCCTAGGTTTCCCCAGCTAAAAGAAGCCCTCCAGAGAAAGGCTCAACTTCTTATCTATAAATATTACTCCCACACTTGGAAGTGGGCCTCCAACCTGTACTGGGAACTTCAACAAGAGCACCTGATAGGGGCCCTCTGTTCTGCTTTGCTTTGCTGTAGTAATTGTTTGGTAAATATTTAAGAAAATTTAAATTTGCATTCCACCTACTGATTTTCCCTTTGTTATCAAGCATTTTCAGCAGCAAAGAATATATATGTGTACGTGTGTGTATGTATACACACACACACACACATACATACACACACAATTTTTTTTTTTCATTTTGAGGTCACTGGGGGACTTTATGCCGCACAGATATCCGAGATGAATTATTGACTAGTTATATGAAGGAGGTTAAAAAAACAAAAACAGAAACAGGTAACCTAGGGGTTTTAGGGGTTTCAGCCAGCAATCTCCAATTCAGTCAACAAAATGAATGTTATGGGGAAAAACAGAACCAGCCAACCTTCTGGATATCTTCATTTAGTTCAACCTCACCTCTAATTGCACAATGAAGCTCCTTGGGATAGACAAAGCACATGACTGTGATAACTGGAGATCTGCATCCCACTTGCTATATGATCTCAGGAAGAGACTCTGCAAGCCTTTTATTCCTCATCTAAGAAGCTGTGGGATTAGACTAGATCAAAACATGTGATGAGTGAAAGGAGCCTCAAGACCATTTGGTGTCACACTCTCACTTCACAGGTGAAAAGTGAGGCCTAGAGCAAGTCAATGGCTTTCCTTATGTCACACCCCTAACAGCTGATAGACTAGGTATTGGCAGCCAAGATTTTCCAGCTGTTCCCCAATTCCACAAAGCCCTATCTAAAATGACTTGACTCTGAAGGTAAAGAGGAAAGACACAATATGGACTCCTTTTCAGGTTGATTTTACATGATTCAATAGGTCAAACAGTTCCTAATTTCCAAGCTAGGTTTCTTGCCAAGACAGTATTTGTTATTGTCTTGGATAATACACCATTCTGTAGACCTGGAAATCTTCTATAACTGCTTTTCACTCTATATATTCCAGAACATGAAGGGTAAATTTCAACACTGTCATCAGCAATGTCCCTTGAGAGTCGCGGGTACTCAACAGGAACGTAGGAACTTCTGTGCTCTGTATCATCCTAGTGATGGAGTCGCTATTCTACTGTGTGCCAAACAAGTTTCAGACTCAACCAAGATACAGGGCAAAAAAATTCTGGCAAGTCTATGGGGAGTTTTTACCTTCCAACTCATTATCTACTAACTTATTTGTTAATTCCTCCCGTCGAGGGAAAAGAGAGGTTCTTTAAGGTTAACAGATCTGACCACAGGTAACTATCTGGAAGAACCCTGATCTTCCCAAAGAAAGATACTTTCTTGGGTAAGGGGAGAGTGAGGTTTCTTGGTCCAGTCACCTTAGAAATCTGGAGCAAGGAGAAAAGGAGGAAAATGTTCTTATTCAAATTAACAAAACCAATCAAATTTACCTCAGTATAGGTGACCTCACCAACTAAACTGCAAATTGAACATTTGAATCCTTCACTAAGAGCCAAATGTGGAAACTGAAACAATGAGAAAGATAAAGGGGTCACCCATAACCAAGGAATGTATTGATGTAATGGAAATGAACTATCATGGAGTAGAGAACAAGAGGAACCTGAGGCAAACTGTCAATGTTGGCATGTTTTTGTCTGTTGGAAAGACAATAAGGGGTGTGTTTGGAAGCAAAAGTGGATAGTGTGGTCAACCACATAAATAACTCCTTGCCAGACAAGTTGTAATACATCTTAAATAGAAATTTCCTTTGAAGAGCATAAACTCTGTCTGTAGTTCCATGCTTGTAAAGCCAGAGTCCTCTCCATTAGATTTCTCAGACAGATCTCCCCATCAGTGAGAAAAAGCAGCTAGATAAAAGCAGTCCTCTCTGTGCTGTCCAATGTTATAGCCAATACTAGCCATATGTCATCACTAAGTGCTTGAAACATGGGTAGTGTGACTGAGAAACTGAATTCTATTTTATTTTAAATTTTATTTAACTTTAGATAAATTTAGATATAGACACTGATTCGGTTATTAAAAAGTGATATACATGTTTGGATTGATTTGGTCATATGATTCTACTTTTTCAACTGTAAATTTTCATCTAAATACAGATTTAGATTTCTATAAAAATCTAGAGTCCAAATTGATAAGTGCTGTTTAAGTGTAAGATGTACAGTGTATTTCAAGATCTATTATGAAAAAAAGCAAACTATCTCATTAATTACTATTAAATGGTAAATTATATATATAGGGTTAGTATATTAAAACTAATTTCACCTATTTCCTTTTACTATTTTAAGTGACTACGAGAAAATTTTAACTTACATATGAGGCTCACATTTGAGGTTCACCTTATACTTTTATTGGATGGCACTGCTCTAGAGTCTAGAGAATCTAGATTAAGAATATCACGTTTTTGTTGTTGTTGTTTAAAGAAATTTATAGTCAGTGTATATTTTGGATTCTTTGTCAAAATCATACTAGGGAAAGGTTATACCATCTGAGGAGCTTAAAGATAATTTTTCTAATTACATTCTCCCAGTACATTCTCCCAGTAAATTAAAACTTGGTGTTTGGTTTACAAATTTGTCTCAGATAAGTTAATTTGTGTCAATCAATGAGCATCTGATCAATTCTAAAGTAAAATTGACATTGAAATTCCAGACTCAAGAAACTAGCTAAGGGAGTGAGCCCTGAAACAGAACACAGCGACTCCTAATCGAGGTCCAATGGCATCCTTTCTATTTTTGCATCACAAGAATTCAAATATTTGAGAATAAATGTCATGCTCTGTTAGTCTCTTTTATATGACCCAAAAAAGAAACCACATAAAAGTCAACAGTTACATATAATCCTGATATATACACATATACATTCTAAAGAAGAAACTATTTTAAATATCCATGGAACACGTGAACCAAATATTTGGCAAATGATAATAAATATATATGCTGCATATATAAAGTAAACCTTTATCAGTTAAAGAAAGTTCCTCTTAAGATTGTAGCCTAAAAATTAAAAAAAAAATCTTTGACTTAAACCACTACTGACAAACTAAGGTTGTCATTATCATCATAGGCACCTTGGAATCTTATACCACCCCCAGAAATTGTATTCAATGAGAGCAGCATCCATGCTCACATATTCTGAGATAAAAGGATCAGCTATCACCGCCATTTTAAGAGCTAGATAATCGATTAATCAAACAGAAGTTAAACATCACAATCAAAGTTCAATATTTGCTAAAAGCTGCTTGGACCCCGAGCTGGCATTCTGGAAGCAGCTACCAGATGAGTAAGGTGCTTACTAATAATAGTGCAGTAAGCCCAACTCAGAGGGTCTCTTTAATGTTTTACACTGGTAGTACACAATTTGGTCAGTTGTGTTTTTCCTATAAAAACAGAATTTGATAAATATAGCAGCACAATTCATTAACAAATTTTTAATCACTACCTTTGTTTTATGAATTAAAATAAAGACATTCTAGCATAATATTTACATAAATTAAAAATGCCTACCTTCAAGTTAAGTCTCTTTTTCCACTAAACTCCATTATTTTAAACCTCCATCTAACTTAAACCTGGGTTAAGTCCAGACTCTAACTGGAATTCTTCCTGATTTAATTTGAATTGTAATTTTTCCAATAAGTCTCAGGTCTTCAGAATAGCATAGGAGCTCATCATGTAATTTTCCTGAATTAATCTATTTTTTCTTCTCCCCCTGACTTTAGCTTCAGAAACTATTCATTTCATATGGCATTTAGGGTCTCATCTGCTGGGGCCCTTATCTCTTCAGAGGATGCACTGTCCTTATACCTTTCCCATACTTCTACCCCTACAGAACCTCGGGGTTTGCTCCTTCGTCCCCATGCTTTACCTCTGCTGCACCGCCCACTCTGGGCTTCCATTTCCAAGCACAAAGAACCATAGATACAGCCTGTCTTCCTCTCTCTGCTCTGTGGTCTTGTTCCAATCAGGGAAACATTCCTATGGCAACCAACATGCACCACCATCTCACTCCACTTCCCTGAAAGTTCCTTATTTGCATGGCAGACGATTGGCAAGGACACTGAATTGCTTTAACTTGCCTAGCAACTACTAGCCTGTTCCAGCCCTTCTAAAGGGACTTAGCTTTTTTCTCTTTATTAATGGGAGCTCGCTGGCTGCAGAAAGGGCAGCTGCCAAGTCAGCCTCCCTACCTTTGGGCAAACTGGAGCCCTCTCTTGCCCCCAGGTTAAAAAAAAAAAAAAAGTCCACAGGCTCAAGACAATGGGGCAAGAGTAGATAGCTCTAAGGAGCTCACTTTAGGCTAACTCCAGGGAAAATTCAACTTTTAGAGAACCTTAAATCTTGCTCATCCTTGACTATAATAAAGAGTCGAAGTATTGGTTTATTTGCCTTCATTCATAAAACCAGGTTTATCTATCATGTTGTGTATTTAGGACACTCCTATTAATTTATTTAATAGGCTAGCAACCAGATTTTTATTTTAAAAAAATTTTAATATTTATTTGGGGGGGGGCAGAGAAAGAGGGAGACACAGAATCCAAAGCAGGCTCAGGCTCTGAGCTGTCAGAGCCCAACACAGGGCTCAAACCCACAAACCATGAGATCATGACCTGAGCTGAAGTCTGTCACTTAACTGAATGAACCACCCAAGCACCCCTAGCAACCAGATATTTTAACTTACATATTTTACTTTATTCATTTAGGTAATTTTGGTATCAGGAACCAACATGGTCCCAAATGACTGATACTGCTATCAATATTTCCCCTCCTCAGTGAATTCCAAGAAACACACAAAGTGCCTATAATATAACTGGGGTTCCCTAAATGAAATACTTTCTCTGAAAACCCACAGAAGTGGAAGAGCTTGAACAATGAATAAATCAAGTTTCTTCAGCCCTCGGTCTGTTCTGCTGGTAGGATCTCAAGCTTGGTGCCCTTTCAGAACAGAGCCCAAAGGTAGATATTAGCTCCTAAAAGCACCTGATGAGATAATCAAGCCAGGTCCTGGAAAAACAAAAGCTACTGCCTTCGACAAGGAAAGCAAGGCCACTGATGCAGAAGTGAAGACTTGCCAATTTAAGCCAGGAATAGAACGACAAAAGTCGACACTGGTGGACACAGTCCCTCCTTTATGAGACAACTTCCTTCTGTTAGCATGGAGGAAATGATTCACTTTTCTATGCTTGTAATTTTTGATTTCTTCTAAAAAGAGCCTTCTTATTCACTTCCATGACTCCACAAGGACAATTTTTGATCCCCAGATCCTATTTCAATGATGGTACACAGTGTTCAGCAACTATTTACTGAAATCAACTATGGACACAGAACTAACCAAAAATTTAAATTAAAATAACTGTTTTCACCTATCATACCTGTGAACTAAAATTTTTGTCACATTCAGTGCTGACAAAGGTGTGGAGAAACACGACATTCTCACACAGTGTTGGTGAAAGTATAAATTGGTGCAGTAATTTTGAAGGACAATTTGGCACTTTTTAGTGACATTAAAAATGCCCACACTTTCATTAGTAACTCCTCTCCTTTGGATGTATCCTACAAATATATTTACCAAAAAAATGTAAAAAGATATGTTGAAAGATGTAGCATTGCTTGCAACATGAAAAATCAGGTAACAACCAAAATGTTGATACATAGAAGTTAAATTATGGCATGCCATCACAATGGAGTACTATATAGACATTAAAAAGAGGGAGATCTATATGTACTGATGTAAACAGATATCCAAGATATATTGCTAAGGAAAGTATATTGTATTACAGAACCCATGTCTCCATAAATAAGCACAGATGTGTGTTATGTGTACAGGTGCATGTATACATGTATTAAGTGTTCTACATGTTTGTAGATAAATCAACAGTAGATCTTTCCTAGAGGGATCTCTAGAAATTTCACAGCGGTTATCTTTAAAGAATGATATTTAGGAACCACAGAAAAAGGAGAAAGATTTATTTTCACTTAACAGCGTCTAAAAATGTTGATTACTTTGAAAAAGTCTTACTTATACTTTAAAAACATGTTAGTAATTCATAATTACTTTCATATAATTAGTTTTTCAAAAAAATAAAGCCATTAGGTTGTTTTTACCCTTCAGGTACATCAAGTAACTAACACACGAGTCTCTAAAACCATCTACTACTTTTGAAAGCAAGAAACTGCAGAAGTGGAAGCAGCAGCTCACATAAATTGTATACAAAGCTTGTACTTTTAATGTGTTAGACATGGTAAATATATCAAAACTATATTAAAATTAAGAAATTATATTTGAGCTGTGTAAATTAAGATTTAAAAATTGTGAAAACTCACATTGTAATACACAATAAGATAAGTCAATGTTCTTCCTAATGCATGGAAGTCTTGGGGGGGGGGTGCGAGGTGGGTTTACAGGAAGCAGAGAAATAACTCCTATTGCTAAGTTAAAAATCATAAGCCTCAGAAGCCCTGTATAAATAAAAGAAATTAAGAACCAACAAGCTGGATCCAAGAATTCTAAATGATGCTCAATCAAATAAAGAGACAGCTGCAAATGTGCCTTTTTGGGGGGATTACTTAAAAAGCAGACAGGCACAGCTGAAGAGAAATATGCTTTAGTCATTGCCAACTCAGTAATCAGAAAATGGGAACCATGGTATAAAATTAATTTTTTTTTCTGGGGTGCAGTCAGTTAAGCATCTGACTTTGGCTCAGGTCATGATCTTGCGGGTGACAAGTTCAAGCCCTGCGTCAGGCTCTGTGCTGACAGCTCAGAGCCTAGAGCCTGCTTCAGATTCTGTGTCTACCTCTCTCTCTCTGCCCTTCCCCTGCTCATGCTCTGTCTCTGTCTTAAAAATAAACAAACATTAAAAGAAATTAATTTTTTTCAACTTCCAATGATTAGGAAGAGCACTGTTTTAAAAAATAAAGCATTAACGTTCATTTCCACATTATTCTCAGCCTCCCAAATATTCCTACTTTTTTCTTACAAACTCAAGAGAAAAAATTTCCCTTGGTACTCATGATAAAACCCCAAAATGCTCTTGATATTGCCATTGAAACTGTCTATTGTTCTCGTAATTCCAGGAAATCTGTGAAAGCCAGACATAATGACTGTTGTGACAGTTTTCAGCAACAAGAAGTGAAGTTTCCTGTCAAAAGAAGTGCTCTCTCCATTTTCATCATATGTAAAACAAGATGCTTCTACAGGCACATTCATAGACAGACGGAGATTCTTTGAGACCCTGAAAATCTACTATCGAGGATGAAAGAATCAATCAAAATGACAGATAAATGTGTGGGAGTTTTCCCCCTTTTAGCTACAGCAAACTCTCATTTATTTCCCAATTAGTACTGGCTCTTTGGTCAGAAAACTGGCCTTTTCCTCCAGAGCTGTTAAGGAGCAGATTCCAGATATTAATCCAACAAAGGAGCAGAAAAAGATGGTGCCTGGTGCTTATTTGTAATACTTTAGATTCTAGGCTAAATAGAGTGGATATGAAACATACAACATTACAATGCTCTTCCAGTAACTATTTAAAGTCACCAACATTCTAAATCTCCCCTTAAAACTGAGAGGCCCACATCTTCAGTAGAGATTGACTGGTCAGATGAGCAGAAAAAAGGTAGGGCATTCCTGGAGGATGAGTCTTGGACCAGGATTTAAAGGCCCTGAGTTCAAGTACTCTACAGTCCTGGACATCCAAAGTGGAGACTCACCTTCATTTACCTCACTACTCCCATGTAAACAAATGTCAGATCAAGTGAGGGAACATACAGAAACAATCTGAAAAAAATGGGATGCCAAAATGGACTATCAAAAAGACCAATATAATCCTATATGACTCAATTTCCTTATCTGTTAAATGGGAACAATAACAACACTCACTTCATGGATACCATGAGGATTAAATGAGAAAATGTGAAATGTTCTTACAAGAGTGGCATACATACAGCAAATACTCAAAAATATTAGCTATTACCTTTAGTACAAAGCTGATTTACTTAGAACGGTGGATCCCTTATAGTGGAGAGCCCCTGGATGTTACACAAATTAACATAAAGTGAAAAACATGAGACAAGAACATAAAGTAGGGATCAGCTATGCCCATAGAACCTGCCTTTTTGTAACCAGTGTCCCATAAACACAAAGCAATAACCACAAGATGACATCTGGGATAAGATACTGACCAAGCACACAGAAACTCTGAGCACAGCAAGAGGCAAAAGACTGTATCCATCTCTCTACTAAAGGTTAAGTGACTTGTGCATTAAATATGACATGGACAGGGACAGGGACTTTTCTCTATGCCTGGATGGTTCCACAGTAGGTTCCCCTAAATATTTGAAACATGGGTACATGGATAGATGGGATGATCATAGGTAGTGCTTTCAATATAATCCTCTTGCAGTGCTCCAATCATAACACAGTCTGCTCAATATTAAAAGACAGTCTATATGAAAGACAAACCCCAAGGATGTATGTACTCTTACACCCTCATCATTTACCCATGTTCACTATAAGTCAAACACAGTGCAGAGGTTTTATGAATAAAGGTTTGTTCATGCAATCACAGAAATCTAACCAAGTTTTGAGGAGAAAAAGTTGACCTTTATCTTGCCCAGACTCTAGTCACAGAGGAGATAGCTCCCTAGTTGGTTCTTATAGGCATGCTCTCTGTATCCGAACCTTAGTGATACCACTTAGGTGTCAAGACATTTTTATCTTAAGAAACCAAGGGAAAATTGAAAGTCTTGCTCAAACAATGTAACCATACCAGATGGTATCCAAGGAATTTAAGAGCATGTAATTAATTACAATAATATCTCACAACCAACTCATACTGGTAGAAGATATGTGTGACAATATTGAATTATGGACAAGTTTTAAAGAAGTAGAGTTTTATTAGAGTAATTCAAATTAAGTGCTAATAAAATATTACCAAGTGAATATCCTCATAGGATTACTTTAATGACTGGAATCACTCATAATCAGTACAAAGGATGCAAACAAATGAAAGGCATTTGAAAACCGCTCTTTCTCTCAAGTGGGTTAATATGTTTCCTAGAAAACTTATTTACACTATTCATTTCTTCTGTGGGTCCATTCTTCATAGATAAAACAAAGTAAACCTCAGATTTACTCTGAAGAAATTATTAAGGACCATGAATTAACAGGGCTATAAATGGATGGCACTACCAATGAGAGATCTAGGGTTCCATCAGATGGCTGCAGCCAACTACATGTGAATTTATTTTTCAATGACTGTTTATACTCCACTGTTCATGCACATTATCACGAGAGGCTCGTGTTTGCATACAAAGCAGAAAAGAATGGTGAATGAAATCAGTGTACTGAATGGAGGAGAGTGGATGGAGGAGAATACATATATTTTCTTGCTTCCTTTCTATTTTTTCTTTCACCTCTTATCCAGTATTCTGGGATACACTCTGAGAGCTTTTTCAAACTGAGGAGTCTGAGCAAGATGCATCTGACAACCTAGACTCATGAAAGCACACGTGCACACATTTTTTTCTCATCTGCGTAGGATCATAAGGCTCGGTGAATGGAGCTAACACATTTCCAAAGCACTCCAGGGGTGCCAAGAATGATCAGTGTTACTCTTTGATACAACCACCTATAAGACAAGGAAGGCAAACATCTTCATACTGATCTGGTCAAAGCCACACTGTTTGGAAATGATAGGGCCCAGCATTTAGTCCAGTCCTCTCACTTGGTCTGCAGTTATCTCCACACCACACTGCCTCAGAACATAACAAAGCTTTTTTACACAACCCTACAGTAAACTGACAAGCCCTGGCATCGAACTTATCCTGTTTGTGGGAAGCAGAACCCTGGGTGGAGAAGAGGTGATTTACAATCCTTGGCCTCACTGTGATTTCACAAAGGACTTACTAGTTTTGGGGCAGCTACTTTTCAGATGTCAAGTACATCTGCATCTGTTCTCTACTAGTAAAAAACCTGGTTTGGGGGCAAAGTCCAAGGCAAATTACCTGTTGTTCTGAATTTTTCTCAGTAAACTTGAGATGTACATTGGAGGCAGCAGTGCCTTGTCTTGTGAGGATAAGTGAGAGGCAACTGGAAAGTTATTTTGCCAACTTAATATAAATGCTTAATTAAATTATCTCCCAAACTTTGGGTATTCTCTTTCACTTCTTTTTTGAAAGAATGATTGCATATGAAGTTTGGTACTCTACAACAATAAGCAATATATTAACATGGGGAACACTATTTTTTCATGAGAGATGTAGAAAACTCTGATATAATATCAGTTTAGGTTTGGGGAAATCTCAAGATTGCAAAGTCTTAAGATAGTCTTGAGATTATTGATTGACTCCCACATCTCAATGGGCATCAGAATCCCAAACAGCTTTTACTCAGCCCAAACAGCTTTTACTCAGATGGGTGTTAGAAATACTGATCAATCAACCCCCAGAGACAAGACAATCTGGTGAGTATCCAGTAGCCTGTTAAATCCATGCTGCTTCCTCCCCCAGAAAATCTTTAAAATAAACCCTAAAGAAGGATAGTTTTTTAAATAGTTACCCTCCCCTGGCCACCTGGGGGGCTTTTGTGGGTTGGAGAATTGCAAACATCACACAGTTGCTGATTAACAAGCAGCTGTAACTGTCCAAGAGAAAAAGTAGCCAGCAACAACATGGATTTCAAGGACTACATGTTGAGAATTACAGAAATTTGTCAAACTCCTCATGTCTGTGATTTTTTCTAAACCCAGTGCACCCAATCCAAGCTCACAAATCTTCATTTAGTATTTACTATGTACAAGGCACTGGTGCCTCCTGTCTTTTGACTTTGGATTCAGACACTTCAGCCACAAGCACGCAAATTGACCTAGATAAACACACATACACATGACAGCAAATGCATGTGACAATAAATGCAAAACAGCAAATGAATCTGTTGCAAATCATGAGGGAGGACCTGTGGGGTCAGTGGTGATTACCATGGCAACAACAGCCAATGACATTCTGTCATTTCCAGCTCCTAGTGAAATGATTTGAGATCTGAGTCTCCCTTGAGAAGTTTCTGTTGGCTTTTGAAGGAGGCCTAGATGTACATGCTGTTTTCCATTAGAAAGTTCTGCTTTTGTCTCTGGCAGAAAGGAAAGCATTTTTTATTAAAGGTTGTTCACAATCTCGGTACAAAACAGACAACAAAGGTTCAGAACTCTTATTCCCTAATTTGCTTAGTTTTGAACAAATAATCATTGGAAATTGTTTAGCTGTAGCCTATGAAAAACCATGTGGTCACTCACATGGGATGGCCTCCTGGTACATCAGACCAAGTTTCAACCTCACTTGTTCCATTTGGGAACAACATTCATTTGATGATGTGATCTATTCTTAAACTAACATCCTGTCAAATGGTCTGAACAGACTTAATATCAAGCATATCTAGCCAAAATAAGTACTATTTGAATTAAATGCAAATTAATGTATTTTCCTTTGAGTGCACTAGTATCTTATAGATGACCACCAAGAGTGTTCAGCAAAATATGTTTTGGGTCATGTTGAACAAAAGTCCACTTAGAGTTTGCCTGAATTTTATAACATAGTATTCATCCTGAAGGGTGAGTGTCTTAGAACTGAAGGAATCTTAGGGATAATTCAGTGTATCTTCACAGCCAGGACACCAACACCGCCCCCCCCCCCAAAAAAAAACAAACCAAATAAAAAATTTAAAAAGTACATGAAGAATGACTCCATCTCATTTATTTGTGCAAATAAATGTGCATATGTACCAAAAAGAATAAAATACCTAGGAATAAATTTAACCAAAGAAGTGAAAGGCCTATACCATGAAAGCTGTAAGATACTGATGAAACAAATTGAAGATGACAGAAGAAAATGGAAACCTACACCATGTTTATGGATTAGAAGAATATAATTAAAATGTCCATACTACCTAAAGCAATCTACAGAGTCAATGCAATCCCTGTCAAAATACCAATAGCATTTTTCAAAGAAATAGAACAAACAATCCCAAAATTTTTATGTGGTTCCATAAAAGTAACTCGAATAGCCAAAGCAACCTTGAGAATAAACAAAGCTGGAGATACTGCAATCTCAGATTTGAAGAAATTACTATATGGTTATAGTAATCAAAACATTATGGTACTGGCACAAAAACAGATACACAGATCAATGAACAAGATAAAGAGCCAAGTCAGTTAAATAATATGGTCAATTAATTCGTGACAAAGGTAAGAATACACAATGGGGAAAGGACCGTCTTTTCAAAAAACGGTATTGGGAAAAAAGGACAACTACAAGCAAAATAATGAAAGTGGACCACTTTCTTATCCATTCACAAAAGTAAACTCAAAATGGATTAAAGACCTAAATGTGAGACCTGAAACTATAAAACTCCTGAAAGAAAACATAGGCAGTAATCTCTTGGACATTGGCCTTAGCAGCATATTTGTGGATAAGTCTCCTCAGGCAAGGGGAAAAAAAGCAAAAATAAGCTATTATGATTATACCAAAATAATAAACCTTTGCACAGTGAAGGAAACCATCAACAAAAAAGACAACCTACTGAATGGGAGAAGATATTTGCAAATGATATATTCAATAACGTTTTAACAACCAAAATACGTAAGAACTCACACAACTCAATGCCAAAAATCCAAACAAGCCAATTAAAAAATGGGCAGAGGACCTAAATGGACATTTTTCCAAAGAAGATGTGCAGTTGTCCAAAAGACACATGAAAAGAAGGTCAGCATCACTAATCAGGGAAATGCAAATCAAAACCACAATGGGATATCACCTCATGCCAGTCAGAATTGCTAATATCAAAAAGACAACAAATAACAAGTGTTGACAAGGATGTGGAGAAAAGGGAACCATTGTGCACTGTTTTTGGAAATGTAAATTGGTGCAGCCACTACGGAAAACAATGCAGAGGTTCCTAAAAAAATTAAAAATAGAAATACTATGTGATCCAGTAATTCCACCACTGGGTACTTACCCAAAGAAAACAAAAAAACTGACTCAAAAAGATACATGCATCCCTATGTTTATCACACTATTATTTACAATAGCCAAGCTATGGAAGCAACCCAAGTGTCCATCAATAAATGAAAGGATAAAGAAGATGTGTATATGTACAATAGAATATTATTTGGCCATAAAAAGGAATGTAATCTTGCCATTCAGGACAACATAGATGGACCTGGAGGGTATAATCCTAGGTGAAATAAGTCAGACAGAGAAAGACAAATACTACTTGATTCCACTTATATGTGGAATCAAAAAAAAACAAATGAATGAACAGACTTAAAAAAATATTTTTAATGTTTATTTTTTAGTAACACACACACACACACACACACACACACAGAGTGTGAACAGGGGAGGGTAAGAGAGAGAGAGGGAGACACAGAGTCCGAAGAATGCTTCAGATTCTGAGCTATCAGCACAGAGCCCCATGCAGAGCCCAAACTCACAAACCTTGAGATCATGACCTGGGCCGCAGTTGGATGCTTAACCTACTGAGCCACCCAGGTGCCCTCAAGCAGACTCTTAAACACAGAGAACTGTGGTTGCAGGGGTGGAGGTGCTGGGGGAATGGATAAAACAGATTAAGAAGATTAAGAGGTACAAACTTCCAGTTACAAAATAAGTAAGTTACAGAGATGAAAAGTAAAGCATAAGCAATATATTCAATAAGATGGTAATAACATTGTATGGTGACAGATGGTGACTACAATTATTGTGGGTAAGCACTGAGTAATGTGCTGAATCAATGTTGCTGTATACCTGAAACTAATATAACATTGCACAATTATATACTTCAATTAAATTTAAAATTAAAAAATTGCATATATATACAAAATAGATGCATACATGTACATATATACAAACACATTCATGGACACACATATAAAATAATATAAAAATATACACTGAAGTTTTAATACCTATCTGCAAATAGGATTATGGATCATTTTATTTTTTTGTTTTGTTCTGACATAATTTTATTCTTTTCAGGGGGTCGAGTTAATCATTATCCTCCATAGGGCACATTATTATTGTTCCTGTGAGATTATTTGTTGATTTATCGACTGTCCCCTTTTTATCTCTACTTCTCCCCATCATCCTTCATATAATCTTCATACAACTGTTTTGACAAATGTAACAGATATCTCTTTTGTATATGCTCTTACAAAATGGCTATCATTTTATGGGCATGTATTTTAACTTGGGGAAATGGTTCTGCACTGTGTCTTATTTTTCTTACCTTTTTCACTTGGCACAATGCCCTTTAAATCCATGTTGGTAACTGCTCATCTAATCAATTGCTTCTAACAGCTAACTCCATTATGTTCACTCACTAAATTTGAACTAACCACTTTCCTAGTGAAGGAAACCCAAGTTACCTCCAACTCCCTCTTACAATCACAGTAATCTTGCATGAATATCCTCTTATGTCCCACAATGGTGTGTTATACACACACAAACTCACAGAGGTATGTATATGTGTGTGTGTGTGTGTGTGTGTGTGTGTGTGTGTGTATACACAAAACAAAGGCATTTTCATACATCCCCAAGAGCATAACTGTTGGGTCATGGAAGTATGAGTAGCCATAGTTTGAAGAAGGGTGCCAAAAGGCTCTCCAAAATGGTAGCATCAGTACATGCACCTATTAGCAATGCATGAATGTCCCCACAGTCCCAGAAACACTTAGCATAATTTAGCTCTCTAAAATGCTATACATTTTACTGACTTAATTTGCATTTCTCTCCTTACTAGTGACTTAGAGTATCTTTTCCAATGCTTGATGGTGTTTTGAGTTTCCTCTTCTTAAACTGCCTTTTCGAATCCATTGCCCAAAATTTCTACAAATAACATGTATTGCTTTAAAAATAATCTCCCAGCCCCAGTGAAATCAGTTGAGCAAGACAGACAAGAGAGGCGAAAAGAAACACCCACACATGAGAACAGATGGCAGTTAATCCATCTTCTGAAAATGGCAGTGACTCTGGAGTCACCAGTGAATTTGAGAATTGCACAGTAACAATAGCAGGGGCAGCAACAGTTAATGATGCAATGTGAAATATATCTGCTATGGCCCCTGGTTCATAGATGTTCATTAAATACAAATTCCCTCCACTATTTTCTTAGAGTATCACAACAAATCTGTAAGAAAGCAAAGCAGTGTATTATTTTTATTCCCCTTTAATAGATAACAAATCTGCTTGAAGAAATGCCCTGACCTATCTGATAAGTGAGAAAGGCATGACCAAGGCAGGGGCTTCTACCTCCTCCCTTCATTTCTACTAGGAGTATAAGCTTGAAGACAGCCTCGATTTACATCTCAGTTCAATTTGTTTAACTGTGTGGCATTAGGCAAGTAAAGCAACCTCTCTGAACCTCAAATTCCCCACCATCAAATGGAGTGATAATGATGGAATTTTCCTCATGGGGTTGTGTTGAAGATTGATTCTCTATAAGCCATGCAAAATAGTGCCTGACACCTAGTAAGTGCTCAGTGAAGTGTCGGCTGCTTTTATTATCATTCAGCTTATCTTTGGAGGTATGGAGATTGTACTAAATCAAAACTAAATAGTCTTTCATGAATGCCCTCCAGTTACTTGATTTTTAGAATTCATTTTGCAATGTTACACGACACATTAATAGCATACAACACTCTATATCTTAAATATTGCATTTCATTCTAAACATTTTTCATAATACATTTTCCCAGTTATTAAAAATATATATGTATATGTCTGCATACACATACACACATATATGTACACATGCATACATACATACTCATACATATGCGTACATATGTGTGTATGTATGTATATGTATGTATATCTTGAGGATATACATGAGTTAAATATTCTTCTCTGAAATTTTCTTAGGCACTTTTTTTCCAGGTCTTTGTATCTCCAGTAATGTATCTGAGAACTTCACTGTCTAGACCTGTTGGAAAATGGGCCTCCATACAAAGTAGGCTAGCACTTTTGTTCTTCCTTATACCAGTATTCTTATTCATATTTCTATCCATGACAGTAATAAAGGATGTCAATCAAAGAAATAAAATAACTAGTGGTAACCCTGGCCTGTATACAAGCATCCCTCCATTTTTCTCAGCTTTAAAAATAAAATGGAAGTGACAGGCAGAAGAATCAAATCAAGTAGGTGTGACAAATGCCAGGGTTAAAGGGAGCAGCAGCAACAAAATGGGGGCTGTATGGAATCTTAAGTAAGTGGTCAGCACTTACTGAACTACAAAAAACAATACACAGTATAAAGTGAATGGCTAGAAACCCTAGTGTTTAAGTCCTGGTTCTGTTTTAACCAGCCAGGATCTCCTGCCTAGTCATGATGCTTCTGTAGACTTCATTCTTCGCTGTAAGATGAACCATGGGACAAAGTGTCCTCTTCCCCCACATTTCATTCCAGCCCTAAATTCTAGAATCTTATACTGTATTACTACATCTAGATTTTTAAAAAATTTTCCTACATTTCCATGGATACTACCTATCCCAGCAATTATATTAGTGATGCAATGCTCATCTCTTTCTATTTCAAACACAAGAGAATCCTGTTGCTGCATTTAATTAGAAGACAGGGATTCAACCTGTTGAAAATAACCAAGTGCTCCATCCAAGGACATCATTTTGACTATGCTTTTCCCCAGAGATGGCTCCCCTGCAAATGTAGGTTCAAAGAGGTGGAGCTATTTCTTTCTCCATGTGGATTTTCTCTTTTTTTCCCCCTCAAAGTGTACCTCAAAAGGGTAAAACACCCAGAGAATCCAAGAATTAACCATCACAAATAGTCTCCATGCAGGATTTGCTGAGAAGTATCCAGTATACTCAGCCATATCCTGAAATCAACAAATGAGATCCTGAGAACTGCCTGAAGATCAGGAACAAATGAGTATACATACTTCACTAACCAATATAGAGCCATGTCAACAGATAACTCCTAGGGATATCAGTCAAGAAAAATAATCAGAGAGAAAAAACATTCAGCCATCAGTGTCTTAGCCCCACTTGGCTCTGCTCAAAGGCAGGGATGGGGTGGGATGGGGTGAGAACGCGTCATCTTGAATATTTATGTGACTTAAAAAAATTAACACTTGTTTTGTGAGGTTGGGAAGGGGACTTTACTCATTATTTTATGTTTTTAATATTATCTAAAATTTTATAGGAGATAGAAAATAAGTATGTGTAAAAGTGCCATCCTTGTATGCCCTAATGTTACAAATGACCATCAAGTAGTCTAAAAATAAGAGAAGGGGTGAATCATCTGAGAATGGCCTTATAAGTCACTTCTGCTATAATGCTTGTTTTGAAAACACAAATTTGTTTCAATGCAAGTGATATAATAGGGAACAATTGGAGCATAATGAAGATTTTATGTTTGCTTATGAGTAATTTCATCTTTAAGAAACAATAGGTGACTGTGGAAACCCACTCGCAGCTGAACCAAAGTGTATGCACATACACACACATACCTAACCCCTACCAGCTACCTATTCATGTGTTATGAGCCACCAGTCCACATCTGCTGTTACAGTATTCTTTCAAATTTTAAACAAACAGCCCTCTGTACACCATTTTACAATAACTTACAAGCTGCAACCTTTCCAATGCCGACTTCCACAAGCAAAATTAAAAACAAAAGCAAGTGAGTTTATATTTTCCCAGTCATTTTCTTCCTGGGGTTACTTACAACCACCATTTTTCCCCCTTATCACCACTCCTCCTGCAACCCAGATTCTTGTTTCACTACAGCCTTCAACAGTAGATGCCAGAATTTGTTGGGTTGTTTTCTCCCCCACTCCCCCGCCCCAGTGGAAAAAGAGCAGTTTTGTTTAGGAAAGAAAAAAACCAAAACTACATTGCTATTAATGTGGACAAAGTACATAAACTCTCACTGCAGACACAGTCTCAAAGCCCTGAGGGCTTGTCCTTGTTTTCCAACAGAGTGAGTATGTCAATACAGACCTGCCAACTATCTCCCACCAGAACTAAATGATGCTCTAATCTCCTCCTTTACGGAGAACTACTGGGGAGAATGAGAGGAGGGCAGGATAGCAAAGACAGTTTCAACTCTGTTTACTGATGGCAGTCTGGGGCATGGCTGAAACCTAGTATAAGTCTACAGCTACCAAAAAGACACATTTTCTTAGACTTAATGTGAGCTATGGAGGAAAAACCAGATTGCATGTACATGACTAATGTGTGTGTGCACATGTTAACTATACTTGGGAGTGTATTTACATATACATATATGTATTGCCTGCCCTGTTCCTAAACTGCTTTAGGGCAACTTACAAAATGCATATTATGTAGTATAATAAAAACACATGCAAAATAACAAGAATGAAGCAAAAAAGCATGTGTGTGTGTGTGTGTGTGTGTGTATGTGTATGTGTGTGTATATATATATATATACACATATATATATACATATGTATATGAGTACACACAAATATGTATGTGTAAGTCATAATCTAAACTCTAATTAAAGATAGTCTTTATAATCTTGGTTATATAAAAATGAGGAAAGAGGGTGGTGAAAACCCTCAGTTCAAAATGGAACCCAGGACAAAGAGATTCAGTTGAAAGATAATCAGACACTGAAGCCAGAGTCCTGGGCTCAAATATTAGTTCTGCCATTTATGTCCTGGGCAAGTAACTTAAACCTTTTGAATTTCAATTCCTCATAGATAAAGTAGAATACTCCCCACCTAAAAGTGTTATTTTCATAAGAGATGATAAATTCTGCCCTAAATCTGTTTTACACTAGATTCAGAAATTCAGATTGGTTGAGCACCCAGATACAGTTTCAGTTGTCTGGGACACTAAGGATCTGAAAGATAGGAAACGAGCACACACCCATCATCCCCAGAGCTGAGGGGTAGTGGGTCAGAGTCAAGCTGGTTCAAAGGAGCAACAGAATTGAGAAACCTCAGGAGGACTGTAGCCTCATCTCAAATTATTCCAGGTTGGTGAACCCTTCGGACAGTGGTTCTCAAAATGTCCCTGGATCAGCAGCATTTGCATCACCTGGGAACTTGTTAGACATGCAAATTTGGGGGCCTTACTTTCTACTTACTGAGTCAGCAACTCAGGGGGTAGGGACATAACAATTGGATTTTAACAAACCCTTCAGAAGATTCTCATCTCCAAAAGATGCACACTCATGTTCAAGAACCATAGCCTTACGAGACAGTTTTTTTGCTTCAGTAGCTTCAGGAGTCTGTGTTTGTTTCAAGTCAGAATTTTGAAAAGGTCTGATTTAGTAGATGAATCCCAGTATACCTCTGGCCCTGTTCTATAACTTAGCAATGAATTCACATCACCCTCTGGCTATGTGAGAGCAGAAGGCTAATCACCCAATAACGCTGACCACTTCCTCAGACCATTAGAGGTATTGCCCAATCCTAATTGAACCAGAAATGTCACAAACATGCCGATCAAATGGCATTAGAGGATTTGTGGACAGAAAGCAATGGAGTATATAATCCTCTCAGAAGGAAAGGAGCGTAGAAAAAGAAATAACATACTGGAGAGAGTAAATAGGGTCCACAGTGGTAGAACTGATGTGGAGATACTTGCTTTCACAAGCGCAGCACCAACTACTTATTTCTATTTGTCATCCTGTCTGCTCTGTGTCTGAAGTTGTGGTTGCATGCTCAAACAGGGCAAGTTGCTATACCTGGTGACCATCTTCCTTCTCTCCCTTCTCCATGCTCAAATGAGATCCAGAATCAAGAGTTTGATTTTACAGAGCTCTCAAAACACCTAGGAATTTTGTGCCTTTTTCATTTCTCTGCTTGCTCATCTAATTGCATTTTCACCAAACCTCTGAGGGATGGGGGAGGTGGGAGGGGGAGGAGAAAGAAAAAAAAAGAAGGCAGAACAGTCAGGCTTGATGAAAAAGAGTTGCAATTACAATGAAAACTAAAATCAGGATTTGCGATTAATTAGTGAATTTCAGTTATCCTGTAGAGTTCTATAAGGATTCCCAGCTCCATTTACCTATCCTAAAAGAGTATCTGTAATAGCTACAAACTGCAACTCCCAAGCATTCTATGACATACTAATGTTGCACCAAAACCTTTTTGTAGGCAGGAGGCTGCACCTCCTGCAAGAAGTTTAAGATGCTACAAATCATAATAATTGATTTAAAATGAAATCACTAAACAGAATAAAAACACACTGAACAGTATTTACTGCACAGACTTGCTTAATCGTTATTAATGCATGCAATGGCAGGGAGCCTCTCTCATTTTCCCCACCATAACATTTATGAATTTTAGAAATTAAGTATTTTTTACAATTACAAAGGAATATTCATGTTACATGGAAAACTAAGCAAATGGATATGCATGGTGTCTAATAACAGTGCATTAAGTTTGCAAGAAACATTTTTGGTTATAATATTTGTCTCATTCCCTTCAGAAATAGAGTCAGCTTATCACTCTAAACTCTCCCCAGAGATACATGATACCTCAATTTTGACAGAGATATTCCATAAAAGAAATCCTAAGTCATGGAATATTGTAATAAGAACGAACTTCAGGAATCATCTAATTCAACCCTCCCTCATTTTATGGGCAGGAAATGAAGACCCAGGGGATTCACTATTTGCCCAAGATCACACAGCTAGTCATCTCTGTAATCTCCAGTCCTCTATTCTTTCCACCGTAGCATTCCGTCTCTGGCTTCAACCAGAGTCAACCAGGGATGATGTCGCTGAGGTCACCTGCATGACCAAGAGCACCCATGATATAGAAAGGTTACCTTCAGAGACAAAGTATCCACAGGATTAGCCCTTACAATGTTCAAGCAAAGTCCAAAGATGTGGGGCCACTTTAGACTTCCTCTAAATCTGGATATCACTTCACTTAAAAAGAAAGCATTCATTCCACCCACATTACTCTCCTGAGTACATTGTAACTTAGAGGTTATGGCTGTTCACTGACAGGGTTTAGGCAGTGGAGTTTCAAGCCCTACAGGTCTCAAAAGCATAGGATGTGTCAACTGTTTCCTTCGAGGTATGCTGGCACATCAGGAAAAATCACTCTCTCCTGGTGGCTCTGAGGTGATGTCTAGGTTTTGCTGGCAGTTAAATCTCCCTCATCATTTGACTCTCCCAGAAGGATAGGGAATAGAGACTCCAGATAAGAGTCTTCCCACTACACTTTCCCCTATGGTTGTGTTTGGCTGAAATCTAAGCAGTACATGCTTTCATACCACGCATACTTCCTCCTAATGGTAACCTACAGATTTGCCTATAGTACTCCTTTTTTTTTTTTTTTTAACGTTTATTTATTTTTGAGACAGCGAGAGACAGAGCATGAACATGGGAGGGTCAGAGAGAGGGAGACACAGAATCCGAAACAGGCTCCAGGCTCTGAGCCGTCAGCACAGAGCCCGACGCAGGGTTCGAACTCACGGACCATGAGATCACGACCTGAGCCGAAGTCGGACGCTTAACCAACTGAGCCACCCAGGCGCCCCGCCTATAGTACTCTTAAGACAAGCCATTTTATCTTTCAGGGACGTATGCTAGCCTTGTAAGAATGCTTAAAGTAGGAAGTTCTGCAATAATTAGAAAAATAAAATAAGATTTCCAGGATTGCAGAAAGAGTCAGATATAGATTTTAAGATTTTCAGACTCAAGGAGTGCCTAGGTGGCTCAGTCAGTTAAGCATCCAACTTTGGCTCAGGTCATGATCTCACAATTTGTGGGTCTGAACCCATGTCTGACTCTGTGCTGACAGTTTAGAGCCTGGAGCCTGCTTTGGATTCTGTCTCCCTCTCTCCCTTCCCCTCCACCACTTGTGCTCTCTCAAATATAAATAACCATTAAAAAATTAAGATTTTTCAGACTCAAAAAAAGTAAGACAGAAGTATTTGGAGGATATTTAACCTCTTAGTGACTGCTTTCCAGGCCCAAATGGCGTGGAATTCAGTTAATTTGTAAATACTCCATATGGAAGAGACTCTCCAATAGTCTATTTTTCCAAGTGAATGGCTATTCAGAACCTTTCAGTGTCTCCTTCATGCTTATAGAATAAAAAATAAACTTCTTAGACTGTAAGGCAAATTTTTTTTCTTTTACAATCCATTCAACACAACTTAAATAAGATTAATTACTAACTCTCTTAAAATCCATGCTATATTAGTTACCTATTATTGCAAAATAAGTTAATCTAAAACTTAGTGGACTAAATCAGCAATAAACATCTCACACAGTTTCTGTGGATAAGGAATCTGAGAGCAACTTAACTGGATGATTCTAGCTCAGGGCCTCCCATAGGGCTGCAGTGATGGTGTTGTCCAGGGCTGCAATCATCTGAGGCTTGACTGGGACTGGATGATCTGCTGCCAAGATGGCCTTCACATTGTCTTGACACATGACCTTCCCAAAGATGCTTGTCTCTTAGGACATGGCAGCTATTTCCCCTCATAAAGAGATTTCAGGAAAGCCAGCTGCAAGCTACAATGTCTGTTTTGACCTAGCTTCACAATCAAACCTGGCCATTTCTATAGCATCCTACTGTTTAGACAGGCAGCCCTATCCAATTTGGGAGATGACTACACAAAGGTGTCAATACCAGTACTTGGGGATCACAGGCAGCTCTTGGAGGCTGGCTACTCTACATACTATATAAATGACCTCAATACCTCAGCATATGCAATTCTCTCCACATGGTTTGCCCCTCTTCCTTCTGCTCATCTTAATGTGGTTTAGTTTAAAAAAAAATCACTGGCACAAAAACAGACACCTAGACCAGTGGAACAGAATAGAAACCCCAGAACTAGACCCACAAAAGTATGGCCAGCTAATCTTTGACAAAGCAGGAAAGAACATCCAATGGAAAAAAGACAGTCTTTTTAACAAATGGTGCTGGGAGAACTGGACAGCAACATGCAGAAGGATGAAACTAGACCACTTTCTTACACCATTTCCAAAAACAAACTCAAAATGGATAAAGGACCTGAATGTCAGACAGGAAACCATCAAAACCTAGAGGACAAAGCAGGAAAAAACCTCTCTGACCTCAGCTGCAGCAATTTCTTACTTGACACATCCCCAAGGGCAAGGGAATTAAAAGCAAAAATGAACTATTGGGACCTCATCAAGATAAAAAGCTTCTGCACTGCAAAGGAAACAATCAAGAAAACTAAAAGGCAACCAACGGAATGGGAAAAGATATTTGCAAATGACATATTGGAAAAAAGGCTAGTATCCAAAATCTATAAAGGGCTCACCAAACTCTACACCTGAAAAACAAATAATCCAGTGAAGAAATGGGCAGAAAACATGAATAGACACTTCTCTAAAGAAGACATTCAGATGGCCAACAGGCACATGAAAAGGTGCTCAACGTCGCTCCTCATCAGGGAAATACAAATCAAAACCACACTGAGATACCACCTCACGCCAGTCAGAGTGGCCAAAATGAACAAATCAGGAGACTATAGATGCTGGCCAGGATGTGGAGAAACAGGAACCCTCTTGCACTGTTGGTGGGAATGCAAACTGGTGCAGCTGCTCTGGAAAACAGTGTGGAGGTTCCTCAAAAAATTAAAAATAGATCTACCCTATGACCCAGCAATAGCACTGCTAGGAATTTACCCAAGGGATACAGGAGTGCTGACGCATAGGGGCACTTGTACCCCAATGTTTATAGCAGCACTCTCAATAATAGCCAAATTATGGAAAGAGCCTAACTGTCCATCAACTGATGAATGGATAAAGAAATTGTGGTTTATATACACAATGGAATACTATGTGGCAATGAGAAAGAATGAAATATGGCCTTTTGTAGCAACATGGATGGAACTGGGGAGTGTTATACTAAGTGAAATAAGTCATACGGAGAAAGATACCGTATGTGTTCACTCTTATGTGGATCCTGAGAAACTTAACAGAAGACCATGGGGGGGGGAGCGGGGAGGAGGAAAAAAAAAAAAAAAAGTTTAGAGATGGAGGGAGCCAAAACATAAGAGACTCTTAAAAACTGAGAACAAACTGAGGGTTGATGGGGGGTGGGAGGGTGAAGGGTACTGAGAAGGGCACCTGTTGGGATGAGCACTGGGTGTTGCATGGAAATCAATTGGACAATAAATTTCATATTTAAAAAAATCACAATCTAGAGTTGGTCAAACTGGTGTAATTTCAGACAAAGTCTGGAATATGACTTGAAGCAAGTCTCTCTGGCTTTAGCTCCCGTATCTATAACACAAATAATATAATCTCTGCTGCAAAAACTGTGAGTACTAAATGAAATCCAGTATAGAAAGTACTTTGTAGACTGCAAATATGTAAATTTTTTCTTCTCGGCCACCACCCTTTATTATGGCCTGCCTGTACGCCACTGTTCAAAGGTTTCACCTCTCAGCTGAAGTTCCAGTTGCCTCCTCTGAGTACCGACAGTACTATGCATATTCGTATGCAGTCTTCTCACATTGTGCATTTACTGTATTTATTTAAGTGAAATTCACCATACTGGGTTACAAAGTCCTCAAAGTCAGAATTTCCCATGATACTGTCTACAGAATAGTTAGTAAATGCTTGATTAACTGAACCAGCATATCTTTAGAAGGTCCATCCAAAGAGACAGGGAGGGTTTTCTGTACACAATGCCAATGAGGTACACAAGATGTAACAGAAAGAAAGGTTGATTTTAGTTCTAGATGTCCAGAGCATCTTGAGGTATGATAGAGAAAACAGTTTGTCACTTTTGAACATCTTTGTATATCAAAAGCTGAGGTCCTAGGATAAGGGATGATTTTTGAAGAATGCATGCCCAGCCAGCTTATTGCTCCACCTGCACAGGAGAGACAGTCAAGGGAGGTTTGGAGTAAGAGTTACAGGCCAAATTCTAAAGATGTACCCCTAGCCCAGTTTCCTATTCCTTGGCTATTCAATCCACCACTAATCTAGGTACTGTTGTGAAGGGACTTTGCAGAAGGAATTAAAGTTACTTATCAGCTAACCCTAAGACAGGGAGATTATCTGGGTGGGCCCAACAGATCACCTGAGTCCTGAAAAGCAGAGGAGTCACAGAAACGCATGGAAAAGGGAATGCAGGAAAAATGATACAGAAGAGGAGTTCGGAGATTCAAAACATGAGGATTCAAACCATCATTACCGGCCTTCAAGATTAGGGAAGGGAGCCACAAACTAAGGAATGTGGGTAGCCTCTAGGTGCTGAGAACTTCCAGCTGACATCCAACAAGGAAATGGGGATCTCAGTCCTATAAACAAAGTCAAGAAACTGGAGGTCAACAACCTGGTAAGCTTGAAGTAGACCCTGATTTCAGCTTTCTGAAACTTCAGCCTGACAAGTCAGCCAAGTCAACCTGGACTTGGCTTTTGAGCTGCTATTGATTTGTTATGGCAGCAATAAAAAAAATCATGCACAAAAATTAAGAGTTAAATGCAGTCTGGGTTTCTGAGAAGGAAACAGAGCCCTTCTCTAATGATCTGCACTTTGAGCCAAGCCCAGGTGGCTGGAGGATCAATCAAAGGAAACCCTAGGTAAGTTCAGAAGCTCGGACAGCAGTTCAGCACCCAGTAGGGTCCTGAGGGATAGGACAGCCATGGTAGCACAGGGTGAGCATGGAAACATATGGGGGCTCTTATAGATTCTGGGCTCTCTATAGCAAGAACCCAGAGAACACCAAAAATTTCCGCCAAAGCAACAGATGTGAAGAAGGTAGACCAGGCTCCAGGAAACCAAAGGTA
This sequence comes from Herpailurus yagouaroundi, assembly GCF_014898765.1. NCBI lineage: Eukaryota > Metazoa > Chordata > Mammalia > Carnivora > Felidae > Herpailurus > Herpailurus yagouaroundi. The sequence goes on along the minus strand of NW_024412400.1, from coordinate 29,293,452 downwards.
CTTGCAGAATCTGGCACCCAGGAGGCAGAAGGGGAATGAAAAATTTCAGCTGTGCACTCAGCAGAACCAAACACCATTAGGAACTCTATATTAGAATTGAAGTGTCACAGATACCAGAATAACACTAATCTCCAGATCCTCACTCTTAGGAAGAAGAAAAATATAAGGCAGAAGGAAAGAATTCCAAAGCCAACTGATTATTTACTCAAACTAGAGATTCAGGGGAAAAGTCTGGAATTCCCTGAATTTATCATAAATTGACAAGATTTCCTTTTATGCCAGTGGAGAAAATTGAGGCTCAAGACATGAAAAACTTCAGGTATAGACTGAGACGGTCAATTTTAACTGTCAGAGATAGATAGCATTTATTAAGCAGTTATTATCTTCCAGGAACTATACTCTCCATTCATCCTATAATTTACTATCAATAATAACCCTGTAAGTCTCGTATTGTCATCATCTCCATTTTATAAGAACTCAAGGCTAAGAGATGTTAAGAATATAGCCCACAATGTTATAGCTAATAAATGGTAGATTCCAGATTCAAATATCTACCCACCTAATACTACTACCTCTTTGGATTCCATGCAGTGAGTGTGCAGGAGGGATGATACTATTTATAAAAGCATTTTTATGAATGTTTCTGTGATTATACTATTTATAGGATCACTTTTATCAATTCTTCAGTATCACAACAATAGCAATAGCAACTGTGAAGCTCGGACAGCAGTGTGTGCCAAGCAGCTCTGAGTGTTTCTTATGGATCATTTAGAAGTTATAACTTTCTCTGTTTTATAGATGAGAAAAGTGAGGACCTGACTTGTCCAAGGGCACAGAATAAGAGGCAGGGCCAAGATGAGAACCCAGGCACTCTAACTCCAGTCTTCATGTTCTTACACACAGAGCTATACAACACCCCCACCCCCACCCCACAACCATTCTTAGGACTTATAAGTTAAAAAGAAACGTTGCACTGGTTACTCAAGCCCAGAACAGATTCTGATAGCACCACAAAGGGGTGTTTATAAAAGAACACACTCAATGACTGTGCTCATTAAGGTTTAGCTGTCCCTGAAGTGATCCAACCTTTCTTAACTCACTCTCTTTCTATGATTTTTAAGGTACACCATCAAGAATTTCTTTTCAGAAAACACGGGACTTGTTGTAAGTCCTAGTTTCAGAAATATTAAATGTGTCTTAATATGAGAATGTGTGGTATTTATATCCTTAGTTTGCACCACTTGCTGAAAAAAATAAATTTAAGCTAATTTATCCAATACTTTCTAAAAGCCAAATTTGTGTCAAATGCTAGGAAATTAGAGATAAATCATGTGGCTCCTAGTCTCACTGGGCTTACAGCCTAATACAGGAACACTTTAACCAAGGGAATTACAATAGGCATTATAATACGGAAAATCAAATGGTTGTAAGTGGGTAAACAGAAGGAGCAATTAGCTGGAAAGGGAAGGGCTATGACAGAGAAAACTTTCTGGAAGAAGCCATGATACCACAGGTCAGTTTGCAAGGATCTGAGAGCAAAGAGCAGGCCAAAGATATAGAAGGGAGAGACCATGACTTATTTAAGGGACTGTAAGCACAGGGAAAAAGTATTAGTGAAAAACTCCTTTCACTAACCTCCCACTGAACCAACTCCTGAATTAATAAATACTCTCAATTCCCTCTGAGGACATGCTCAATGATACTTGTGCCAAGCCAAGTATTCCCAGACTGGTGGCTTCTCTCCAATAGGCCAGGGCACTTAGTACTTCCCCCAGTCAAGGGATATGTTGTCAAGAGTCACTCATGTTTCTTTCCAACCTATGTATAGCAGTTGTGCTTGGTTTAATAATCATGTAATTTTATTAAATGTTACATAAGTCAATGAAATATGAATGAGTTATTATTTTCAATGTAAACTAAAAAAGACTAGCCACCAAGAAAAAAAAAATACTGGTAAATTAAGTGTGAGATAGCCACAGAACACTGGAAAATATACCATAACAACCTAGAAGATTCTGCTCTTGTATTCACTCTACTTGAAAGAAACCCCAACTGGAATTCGTAAGTGACATATTATGGGTGTGGTTACACAATAAAAATCAGTGACCTTGACAAGTGGAACTACATTCAAGGCAAAGGCCTTGGCCCTACATCGAAAGATTTGCAAACAAATGTCCAGTTATATATTTTAAGCTAAAATAAAAATTTTAAGATGTATCATTTTTTGTTACTTTATTTTAGCCAATATTTTTGATTAAAAAATCATGCCTCAAATCAGAAGTCTTCTATCATAATTTAAGAGGACTAAAGCAAAGACTGTATGTGGGCAAGTATCTACAGATGAGGCTAGAGATGTTAGGACTGCAAATCCCATGAGTTCTGCATACATGCTAGAATACGTGGGTTCATGTGAAGACTATAAGGGAGCCACAGATGTGATAAGATCCCTATTTGAGAAAGATCATGTTGAAAATATGGAGAATACTGTGAAGAAAATCAAGACTAGAGGCTGACGTAAACCAGTGAAAAAATGATGAGGTGTGATCTAAAGCTACATTAGTGAGGGGAATGTCATTTGCAGTCTGTGCCTAAATAGTACTTAATGAGCTGGTAAAACTGTGGTGAAAGTATGACACTGGGAACTCTCATTGTACTTGGGAGGACAATCTGGCAGTGTATTTCAAAAATCCTTAAAACTATAGGTACCTTTGGCCATGCTATTCTATTTTTAGACACTGTCCATAACACACGAATTAGAGAAACTCACATGAATTTTTACACATATGGTTAGATGAATGGATAAAGAAGAGGTGGTATAAATAAATACACACACACACACACACACACACACAAGAATATTACCCACTTATAAAAAAGGACAAGATCTTGCCATTTGTGACAACATGCATGGACCTAGAGGGTATTATGATAAGTGAAAATAAGTTAGGCTGAGAAAGACAAATACCATATGATTCCACTTATATGTGGAATCTAAAAGACAAAACAAATGAACAAATAAACAAAAAGCAGAATCAGACCTATAAATACAGAAAGCATACTAATAGTTGCCAGAGGGCAGTGGGACTAGGGGGGAGGAGGGTGGAAAGGAAGTGGGAGACACAGGCTTCCAGTTATGGAATAAGTTGCAGGAATGAAAGGTACAACACAGGGAATATAGTCAGTAGTACTGTAATAGCATTCTATGGTGATGATAATAGCTACACTTGCAGGCAGCACAGCAAAATGCATCATTATATTGTACACCTGAAACTAACATAACGTTGTATGTCAACTACACTAAAAAACAATTACAGGGGTGCCTGGGTGGCTCAGTCGGTTGAGCATCCAACTCTCGATTTCATGATCCCAGAGTTGTGGGATCAAGCCCCACTACCGGCTCCACACTGAATGTGCAGTGTGCTTAAGATATTCCTCTCTCTCTCTGCCCCTCTTTCCCTCTTGCAATGTCTTTAAAATTAAAAAAAAAATACATACAAGGTTCTTTTCATTGTCCCATTATGTATAAGAGCAAAAACTTGAAGACAACTTGGAATGTCCAAAAATAGGGCACAGATAAATTATGGTTCATCTAAATAATGGATTCTCCACTTTTGTGCATGTGGCAATGAGGAAATGTTCTTAATTTAGGTAATAAAAACTATATGATCCCAATTTTGAAAATCAAAAGTTATATATACAACTAGGTATGGATAACTAGATATAGATGTAACACACACAAAACAAAGCTTGAAAGGCTATTCACAGTGATCAGTGATCACAGTTATGGTTAGTAACAACAATCCCTGTGATGTGGGGTTATAGGTTGTTTTTTTACTGTGCTGAACTGAATTTTCTAGATTTTCTTTAACATATTACTTGTATAATCAGAAAAGTATTAGAAAAAAAATCACCTTCAGGTTTTAGATTTGATGGAATGGACAGTGGAATCTAAGTCCTAATGCTTAAAAAGTTTTAAAAATTACTCTTTTGGAGGTACTGAAAAAATCCTAACTCTTCACCATTTTATTGATTTAGCTCACATATCCTATTGTTAAGTATTTATCTAGGCTGAAGAATTCTCATTTTTTCAATCCATCCTCACAAAGCAGCCCTCCTCTGTGCTGGTACTTGGCCTTTCTCAGATTAAATCAAACTGACACCAGAAGGCTGCGTTAAGAAACCCAAAACAAATATTCCTACATTTGGCATTACACTCCAGTTGTTTATAGAGTCATGGAAGAGTTCACCGCAGCATCAGTATATAGTAATGGATATGATGAGGTTTATCTCCCTTTACTAATGGATCTCACCCTAAAAATGAACAGTAAACCACATTTCTGTCTCTCTGGATAATTACTAAATGATGCCAAACTACAAGTGAATTCCAAATAGAAATCTAACATTCAGATAGTAGTGAAACAAATAGGTAATAGTAAATATAATAGATAATAATAAAATAATTTTAAAGCAACCTTTTCAGTGTTAGCTATGCACATATGTGATTTCTAGACAGAAAGGCAAAGTGACAAAAACTGGACCATTTTATAATAAATATATAATAAATTTATAAGAAAGTTTATAAATTAGAGTGGCCTCACATACAATAGTTCATTTAGCTCTTATGGTGAAGATGCTATCATGCATTTTATAGGTGAAAACCAGACTTTATTTAAGTGTTCAGTAATTTCTAATTTTATCCTTTCAAATGCCACCAGTATTATTTTTCTAATTCCTTCAAAAATAATGGGTGTGGGGAAAATGGGTGATGGGTGTTAAGGAGGGCACTTGTTGGGATGAGCACTGGGTGTTATGTGTAAGTGATGAATCACTGGATTCTACTCCTGAAGCCAAGACTACATCGTATGTTAACTAACTTGAGGGGAAAAAAAAAATCTCAAATTAAAAAAAAAACACAAAAATTTCTTGCTTCTGGGAGAGTCCTGGGGCTGTCTGGAGGGCAAAGGAAGAACAATACAGGAACAAGTTTTGAATAGTTTGTAGCTAATATTGTCTCCAAGAGAAACAATTTAACTGGTATGTCAAAGAAATAAGCCAGTCCTGAGGCTTAAAAGGAAATGTGAATTAAAAAAAAAAAAAAAAAAAAGATAAATTGAAGGGTCAGAGGTTACAAACATGCACAAAGTCCGCAACTGAAAATCACCTCACAGAAAATCAAAGTCTTGTTAAAGAGCCCGGAATGGGTTATGAACAACTCCTTTGTGACTGTACTTACAGCATAGAGGGGTACGGTACATACAGGGGTTCAGTCAATTAGGCGTCCAACATCAGCTCAGGTCATGATCTCCCAGTTCAGGAGTTTGAGCCCCAAAATGAGCTCTCTGCTATCAGTGCAAAGCCCACTTCAAATCTTCCTCCTCTCTCTGTCCATACCCCACTTGCTCTCTCTTTTCAAAAATAATAAACATTAAAAGAAATAACTATAATAAATACATTCGGGAATCACCATAGAAAGCACATTAAGGCATTAAAAAATGTTAATGTTTTTACCACCAGACATCTAAACCCCCATAGACCAGGGAACCCCCATTTAGACTACCAGCAGATTTTTGTACAAACTTTGCAGGTCAGATGGAAGAGGCATGATATATTCAAAGTGCTAAGAGAAAAAAAGCTTCCAACCAAGAATACTGTATTCAGCAAAGCTATCATTCAGAACTGAAGAAGAAACAGTTTGCCAACCAAGCAAAAGCTAAAGTTCACTGCTACTAAACTAGCCTTAAAAGAAATGTTAAAAGGACGTCTTTAAGCTGAAAAGAAAGAGTCCTAATTATAACAAGAACACATATGAAAGAATAAATCTCACTGCAAAAGTAATATATAGTAAAGGTAGCAGATTAATTACTTATAAGCTAGTATGAAGGTTGAAAGAAGTGCATAAATTAACTACAATTACAATAACTGAAGGATACACAAGATAAAAAGTAAAATGTAAAATATGACATCAAAAACATAAAACATAGGAGAGAGGTAAAAAGGGGGACAAAACATGGGGGGGAGGGTAAGCTTTAGAATGGCATCAAACTTAAATAATCATCAACTTAAAATAGACTATTATAGAAATGTCGTTATATGTAAGCCTCATGGTAACCACAAATAAAAAACCTATAGTAAATACACAAAAGATAAAATGAAAGGAATAGAAGCATACCACTAAAGCAAATCATCAAACCACAAAGGAAGAGAACAAGAAAAGAAGAATGGTACAGAGAGGAACTATGAAAACAACTAGAAAACAATTAGCAAAAGGGCAAAAGCACAAACCTATCAATAATTACTTTAAGTGTAAATGCACTAAATTCTCCCATCAAAAGACATGTAGTGCCTGAATGGACAAAAATACCAATACCCTATATACTGCCTATAAGAGACACACTTTAGATGTAAGAAGACACAGAAACTGAAAATGAATGGATGGAGAAAGATATTCCATGCAAATGGAAATGAAAAGAAAGCTGGGGTAGCTACACTTATATCAGACAAAATAGACTTTAAAACAAAGACTATATGATAAGAGACAAAGAAAGGTATTACATAATGATAAAAGAGGATATAACATTTGTAAATATTTATGCACCCAATATACAAGCACCTAAATGCATAAAGGAAATGTTAACAGAACTAAAGGGAGAAACAGCCATCAATATAATAATAGGGGATTTAAAAAATTTTATTTATTTATTTATTTATTTATTTATTTATTTATTTATTTATTTATTATTGAGAGACAGAGACAGAGAGACAGAGCATGAGCAGGGGAGGGGCAGAGAGAGGAGGAGACACAGAATCCAAAGTAGGCTCCAGGCTCCGAGCTGTGAGCACAGAGCCCAACGCGAGGCCTGAACTCACAAACCGCAAGATCATGACCTGAGCTAAAGTCGGACGCTCAACCAACTGAGCCACCCAGGTGCCCCAATAGTAGCGGATTTTAATACCTTATCTTATGTCATCTAGACAGAATATCAATAAGGAAACATTGACCTTAAACAACGTTAGACCAAATGGACTTAATACATATTTTCAGAACATTTCATCCAAAAGCAACAGAATACATATTCTTCTCAAGTGCACATGGAACATTTTCCAAGACTGATCATATATTAGGCCACAAAACAAATCTTAGTAAATTTAAGAGGATTAAAATCATGCCAAGCATCTGTTCCAACCACAATTATATGAAACTAGTAATTAATTACATGAAGAAAACTGGAAAATTCACAAATATGTGGATATTAAACAATATGATAATGAACCAATGGGTCAAAGAACAAATCAAGAGAAATCAAAAAATGCTTTCCAACAAACAAAAATGGAAGTGCAATATACTAAAATGTATAGGATACACCAAAAGTAGTTCTAAGAGGAAAGTTCACGGTGATAAATGCTTACCTCAAAAACAAGATAAATCTCAAGTAAACAATCTAACTTCACACATCAAGAAATAAACAGACCACAAGAATGAAGCCCAAAGTTAGAAGAAAAGAAATGATGATTACAGCAGAAATAAGTGAAACAGAAACTAAAAATAGAAAAAAATCATTGAAACTAAGCTGGTTCTTTGAAAATATAAAAATTGACAAACTGTTAGCTCTACCCCTCAAGAAAAAAAAAAAAAAACAAAAAGAGAGAGGGTTCAAATAAAAATCAGAAATGAACAAGGAGATGTTACAGCTGGTATCATAGAAATACAAAGGATCATAAGAAACTACTATAAACAATTACATGCCAACAAATTGAACAACATAGAAGAAGCATAAATTCCTGGAAACATGCAATCTACCAAGACTGAATCATGATGAAACAGAAAATCTGAACAGACTGCTTGCTAGCTAGTAGACTGTATCAGTAATCAAAAACCTCCCAATAAACAAAAGTCCAGGACTGTGCAACTTCACTGGTGTACTCTGCCCAACCGTCAGAGAATTAATCTTCCTCAAGCTCTTCCAAAATACAGAAAAGGGGTAACCTTCTAAACATATTTTACAGGGCCAGCACTATCCTGATACCAAAAACCAATGATGTTACGAAGGAAGGAAGAAAGGAAGGAAGGAAGGAAATAAATTACAGACCAATATCTCTGACAAACACAAATGCAAAAATCTCTGCATTGCTGTAATGTTCATATTACTCAAAGGAACAAACAGGTTCAACGTAATTCCTATCAAAATTCCAATGGTATTTATCACAGAAATGGATACACCAAGGCTAAAACTCATATGGAATCACAAAGGACCCTGAATAGTCAAAGCAGTCTTGAGAAACAACAACAAAACTGGAGCCATCACACTCCCTGACTTCAAATTACATTACAAAGATATCATATGATAGTATGGTTTTAGCACAAAAACCGACACACTGATCAAGAGAACACAATAGAAAGCCCATAAATAAACCCATGCATGTATGTTTAATTAATTTATGACAAAGGAGCCAAAAACATACAATGGAGAAAGAACAGTTTTCAATAAATCGTGCTGGAAATTGGACAGCCACAAGCAAAAAAATAAAATTGGGTCATCTTCTTAAACCATATACAAAAAATAATGCAAAATTGATTAAAGACTTGAAGATAAGGCCTAAAACTGTAAAAACTCCTAAAAGAAAATACAGGCAGTAAGATTCTTGACATCAGTTTTGGTGATAGCTTTTTTAACCAAAAGCCAAAGCAACAAAAGCAGAAATAAACAAGATGGACTACATCAAACTAAAAGGCTTCTGTACAATAAAGCAAACAATCAACAAAATGAAAAGGCAACCTACTGAGTTGAGAAAAGTAACTGTGAATCATCTATCTGATTAGGAGTTATCTACAATGGGCAAAGAACTCATACAAGTCAATAGTAAAAAGAAAAAAAAGCAAACAATATAGTTAAAAATGGGCAGAAGATCTGAACAGTTTTCAAAGACATACAGATAGCCACAGGTACATGAAAAGATGGTCACCATCATTAATCATCAGGGAAATGCAAATCAAAACCAAAATGAGATATCACCTACCATCTGTTAAAATGGCTATTATCAGAGACAAGGAGGGGTGCCTGGATAGCTCAAGAGCATGAGACTCTTGATCTTGAGATTGTGAGTTTGAGCCCCACATTTGGTGCAGAGTTTTTTTTTTAATTTATTTGAGAGAGATCAAGAGAGCACAAGCAGGAGAGGGGCAGAGAGAAAAGAAGAATCCCAAGTAGGCTCCACAGTTTCACCACAGAGTCCGATGTGGGGCTCAAACTCATGAAACCATGAGATCATGATCTGAGCCAAAATCAAGAGTCGGATGCTTAACCAACTGAGCCACCCAGGTGCCCTGGGTATAGAGATTTCTTAAATAAATCTTTAACAAAAAGAAAAAAAAAAAAAAAAAAAGGAATGACAAGTGTTGGAAAAGATGTGGAAAGAGAACCCTTGTGAACTGTTGGTGGGAATGTAAACTGGTGGAACCATTATGGAAAATAGTATGGAGTTTCCTCAAAAAATTAAAAATAAAACTACCACATCTCCAGCAATTCTGCATCTGAGTATCCAAAAGAAAATACTAATTTGAAAAGATATATAAACTCCCATGTTCACTGCAGCATTATTTACAATAGCCAAGATATGGAAAGAACCTGTGTCCATCGACGGATGAATGGATAAAGAAATTGTGGTATATATACAATGGAATATTATACAACCATAAAAGGAAATAAATCTTGCCATTTGTGACAACACAGATGGACTTCACAGGCATTATGCTAAATGAAATAAGATAAATACCATATGGTCTCTCTCATATGTTGAATCTAAGAAAGAAAAACCAAACAAACAAAAAACCAAGCTCATAAATACAGAGAACAGATGGTGGTTATAAGAGGTGAAGGGTGGGGGTTGGGAGAAACGGGTGAACTGGCTGGGTTTTTTAATTTAAGTAAATTGAATAAAACAATTTTTAAATACATTTTTAAAAAATGATTATATTTTCACCATCAGAACTCTAAATCATGAGAAATTTACTTTTACTTTCTGTATACTCCTAAATCTCAAGTATACTTGGAATACATTAACCACCAGAGAACATTTTCTTTGAATAAAAGATGTTTACATCGATTCTTTAAATCCAACCACCACAGACACAGCACTATTAACCTTGAGTGATGGCTTTTCTAAACATAGTGCTTTCTGAAGACAGATCAAAGGCTGTATCTTGCTCCCACAATGACCTACAGTTATGGCTTCTATGTAACTTCAAACAACAAAGAGAATGGCCAATTTAACCAAGTTTTAGTTTTTTGTTTTTTTTATCTTCCTCCCACCTCCAGGTATTCATAATGTTTCTAACATGCCAGGGTGGGGGTAGGGGTTGCTGACACAGTATAAAAGAAGGAAGATACCTGCAGTACAAACACCAAAACCAGCAGTCTCCCCAACTGAGACATGTTTCCTCATGGGGCCAACTAGTCAAGGTAAGCTGAATTTTTCCCTGGTTTCTTGGAAGTTATATTTGCAAACCTCCATTCTCATCACTAGTCATTCATTCAGTGCCAGTTCACCCATGATATACTCTGCTGGGTAGATATACTTGTTTTTCTGGAACCTGATAAATATAATCCACAGAAAACTTATGGAGACTGAACAAGAGAACAGTCACAAAATAATCAGCCTTCAGAATTTACATTGTTCGTACCACCTATCTTCTGTTCTGGCATACATCATAAGAAAAGCACAGTGTATGGCGGTGGGTGAGGCAGAGCCATCAGAATTTTGTGTTTGCATGAAGTGAAGCTGTTCAGACATAATCCAAAAAGATAAGAAAGACTGTGCTGTTCATTAGTAGAGATCCTCCTTCATCTCCCAGTTGCAAAGAGATCATCCACTGCACCCTCAAGAGTAAATGAGCACTGCTTCATGAGCTCCAGGAGGATACTGTGGAAGAGGTTAAGCACACCAGATCTCTATTCTTTGGGATAATCTCAGTTTTCCTTCTTCAGTGTAGCTCACAGATTCATGGCCAAGACAGCAAAAATAAAAAAACACTGCAAGTGAATGGAAAAAAAATGTTTGCAAGGGAACAAAACAGCAGCTGGATGTCAGATTTGCAACAATTATTAGTGTTCTATGGAGAATCTTTAATCCACACAACAAATTAAAAGTTAATACAAGTAAATCAGACCAGCTTTCTACAGAGAAGTTGAGAGACAGGTACCTGCACGGTAGATGGAACCACCTCCCATCCTTGACCACATGCACCTACACATCCCATAAATGTCTTTTAGTCCATTACCTGACATGTATGCCATTAAAGAGTCACACCTTTCAATCTGCTATAAAAATAAAAATTCCTTTCTGAGCAGCAATATATCAGGCAATTAGCTATTAATACCCTCTTCATTAATCAGACATTAAAAAGCTAGTTTATCTAGCTAGAAAGGACATAAGGGAATGATGGGAAAAGCAGAATTGGTCATTTATCAAAATTTATTGAGAGTCTACTACCAAATACCATAGTACAAAGTGTGGCTACAGTAATGAATTAATTCACTCATTCACTAACTCCCTCCCTCAGTCATTTGTTCACTCATTCAACAGATGTACCAGGAATTGGGATATAAATTCTGCCCTCAGAGGGGCTATAATCCAATAAAAGAAGTATTATTCACATCTACAAGGCAGAAATAAATACCATTAATTTTAAAAAGTGAAACAAGTGCTACAGCAGTTAGTAGATTGAAGAGATTAGTATTAGATGAGGGAATCAAATATGGCTTCATGAAGAAGGCATTCAACCTGAATGTTGAAGAACGGCTACCATATGAATATGCTATGTGGGCAAGATGGCTGAGGAAATGTCATAAAACTGCTACCCTATTGCTGAAAGGAGCCTGCCAGCAGAAGGCAGCAAAATTCTAAGCGCCAGATGGTAAGGAGAATGTAAATAGGGAAAGTGAGTGAATGATGAGGCGTGCACAAAGGGAGGAGGGAATTCCACAGGCAAAAAGCATGTCTTGCCTTACCAATGTGCCTGGGGCCAGGCCTGCATGCCTGCATTTATTTATGTCTCAGGCCTTCTACTTCTGAAAGTATAATTTTGTGGATCTTGGAGATTGTCTGCCTTCACTTTACAGAAAACAGAGGAGTCTGATAAATTATCTAAGGCCACAGAGCTAATAAGTGGCTGATCTGAGACTATAACCAAGTTGCCCTGAAATGAATGTAGAGCTCTTTCCATTTGTACCAAAGCTTATCAACCTGGTTAGAAGCATCTTTCATGTGGCCATGTGTACACACTACAGTGGAGGGACAAAGAGAATAACTGACTCAGATCTCAGGAGGGACATGGGTTATGAGAGTTAAGAAACACAGACTTGTGTACTTTCACATCCTAAGAGTAGTTTCCTTTGGACACAGGATTGAACTGGAAACTTAAGCTAAATATTTGCCATCTATACAACAGCTGGTCTACAAACTATAACAAGTTCCTAAGACCTTCTTAAGCTACAAAGGTACCTGCTTCACACATCAACTCCCCTCATTGTTATCACCATTGTTATAAATGAAAATAACAGGTTCACAGATAACGAAGGATGGACTTCTCAGTAGGACAAAATACAATCTGCAGAAAAGAAGTCACAGCCATCCACCACCTGAGTTTTCAACGAATTGAAAGTATCTCTATTCTAGCCAGATTTCCAGTTCAGAAAGACACACTATGTTAACAGTAAACATGAATTGTCAGGAGACACAAAAATGTTTTAAAGCAAGTTGCACTGGGCCTTCTTATTTATCTGTTCTGGGAAACTTCTGCCTCCATTAGAATTAAATTTCCTCCACCCAATAAGTTATATTAATTTACCATAATTCCAGACTACCTAGAGCAATGTTGAGCAGGTAGGATATTAACCAATCACAAAATGAAGAATGTTGGCAAGTACTGAAGACATCTGATCTATTTTTATATAAGATGCAACTAGCCCAGAGAAATAAAGTGACTTGCCAAGATCCTACACACAATAAGATGGAGAATCAGTCCAAGAAGGAGATTTGCCTCCATACTTTTCTTGCCCATCTAGGGCCTGATGACCAAGCTTTCTTGCAGAATGCAGTGTGCTCAGCGTTCAGACTTTAATGAGGGACAGTCTCAGGTTCCTATTACAAGTGGGACTTCATTCTAACCTCTCCAATCTTTACCTACAAACATATTAAAAGTGAGATCATGTTTTTCCCCCCAAGCCATGGATGTGACAGAGTAACTTTTTCAGATATGTCTAAATGAACTTTTTAAGATACTTATACAGCTATGTGCCATTTTCTTCTATGTAATTTCCCTTCTCACTGTTAAATATCTGATGATTTTATGAATGAATGTATTATAAGTATAGTTTCAATGACTCCTCCAGAATTAGAGGCTATGGACATGTTCTACAATAGAGAATGGTAAACTGTATGACTGCTTGATGGAAAATGATTTTGCTACTAACATTATCTTGATAATTAACATTACCAAGACTACACTGTAAATTAGGAAAGCTTTTAAAAATTTAATATTAAGTGAAAAAAATCCAAGTTACAACACTGAATAGAACCTATGATTACACTTTGTAAAACCATTCCTTTTTTTTTATAAAAGTTAAAAATTAACTAAAATAATAATGGCAATTATGTTGCAGTTACAGAATTATGAACAAATGTTATTTTAAAAAGTTCTAGATTCTAAACAGTGAACTATCAGGGCACCTGGGTGGCTCAGTCTGTTAAGTATCCAACTTCGGCTCAGGTCATGATTTCACAGTTTGTGAGTTCGAGCCCTCCTCCACCCCCCTCACCACCCCCCACCAGTTGGGCTCTGTGCTAATAGCTCAGAGCCTGGAGCCTACTTCAGATTCTGTGTCTCCCTCTCTTTCCCCTCCCCCCTCATGCTCGGTCTCTTTCAAAAAAAAAAAAACATTAAAAATTTTTTTAAAAAATAAACAGTGATTTAATATTTTGATACATTTTAAATTATACAACTAAAGAAAACTATAAATTTAAAATTTGATAGAATAAAAATGTTTTTATATCACTTGGTAAAAAAAGGCTAGAGAATACTATCCACCACAGTCCCTAGATTCTGGAGTTCAGGAAGCAATGGAGAGCTTTCATAGCACTCTATATATGCAACTAACAATGAGGAAGAATGTTCTAGAAATCTGATTTTTTCATGGCTGGTTCCCTGTCACTCTGGATCTGAAATGAAGATGATTTGTGTCATTTAATTTTTATACAATTTTTATATGTTTATAAATTTAAGGCTGAAATGATGGACTCTTTCTTCCTGGTTATTCTTCCCTACCATTTAAGTTTCAGGAAAGAGTACTTTAGCTTAGTATCAGATGAATATGTTGAGTTATGTTCCCTCTAACCCTACTTTGTTGATTTTTATCATAAATGGATGTTGTGTTTTGCTGAATGCTTTTTCTGCATCTATTGAAATGTCATATGGTTCTTATCCTTCTCTCATTGATGTGATATATTGTATTGATTTGTGAATACTGAACCACCCTTGCACCCCAGGAATAAGTCCCACTTGATCCTGCTGAATGTTTTTTTTTTTCTAATTTATTGATGGATTTGGTTTGCTAGTATTTTTTTTAAAGGAATATATTTATTTTTTTCATTTTAGAGAGACCAAGAGCATGTGAGCACGTAGAGGGGCAAAGGGAGACAAAGCTGTCAGCACAGAGCCCAATGTGGGGCTGGATCCCATAACCCTGGATTTATGACCTGAGCCAAAACAAAGAGTCAGATGCTCAACTGACTGAGCTACCCAAAACCCCTGGTTTGCTAGTATTTTGCTGAGAATTTCTACATCTATGTTCATGAGAGATCTTGGCCTATTGTTCTTTTTGTGGTGTTTTCATCTTTGGTATCAGGGTACTGCTGGCCTCAGAATGAATTTGGAAATTTTCCTTCCTCTTATTTTTTTAATATTTATTTTGGGGGTGCCTGAGTGGCTCAGTTGTTAAGCATCCAACTTCTGCTCACCGTTCATGAGTTCAAGCCCCTCATCAGGCTGTATGCTGACAGCTTGAAACCTGAAGTCTGCTTTGGATTCTGTGTCTCTCTCTCTCTCTCTCTCTCTCTCTCTCTCTCTCTCTGCCCCTCCCCCACTTGCACTCAGTTTCTGTCTCTCTCTCAAAAATAATAAATGTTAAAAAAATTTATAAAATATATATATTTATTTTTGAGAGAGAGACAAAGTACAAGCATGCATGTGAGAGAGGGGCAGAGAAAGAGAGAGAGGATAACAAGCAGACATCATGCTGTCAGCACAAAGCCCGACATGGGGCTTGAACCCACAAACTGTGAGATCATGACCTGAGCTGAAATCAAGAGTCAGATGCTTAACAGACTAAGCCACCCAGGTACCCCTTTACTTTCTCTTTTTTATTTTGTAATAGTTTGGGAAGAATAGGTATTAACTCTTTTTTTTTTTTTTTTTACGTTTATTTATTTTTGAGACAGAGACAGAGCATGAACGGGGGAGGGTCAGAGAGAGAGGGAGACACAGAATCTGAAACAGGCTCCAGGCTCTGAGCTGTCAGCACAGAGCCCGACGCGGGGCTCGAACTCACGGACCACGAGATCATGACCTGAGCCGAAGTCGGACGCCCAACCGACTGAGCCACCCAGGCGCCCCAGGTATTAACTCTTTAAACTTTGGGTAGAATTCACCTGTGAATCTGTCTGGGCCTGGACTTTTGTTGGCTGGAAGTTTTTTTTTTATTACTGATTCAATTTCATTGTTGGTAATTAGTCTCTTCAAATTTTCTACTTCTTTCTGCTGCAGTTTTGGTAGGTTATAGGTTTCTGGGAATTTATTTCTTCTTGGTTGTCCAATTTGTTGGCATATAATTTTTCATAATATTCTGTTATAAATTTTCGTGTTTCTCATGTTGGTTACTTGTCCTCTTTCATTTGTGATTTTGTTTGAGACCTCTTTTTTTTCTCTTTTTTTATGAATCTGGCTAGGGGTTCATCAATTTTCTTTATCTTTTCAAAGAACCAGCTCTTGGTTCATTGATCATGATGTTTTATGTCTCTCAAATCAGAAAAGTATCTCTTTTTTAAAATGTTTGTTTGAGAGAGAGCACACGCATAAGCGGGGAGGAGCAGAGAGAGAGAGAGGGAGAGAGAATCCCAAGAAGGCTCCATAAGAGTCCATGAGGCACGTTCAGATTCAAGTGGACAAGAAATCTAACAAAAATGAATTACAGCCCAAAATATAAGATTCATATGCATTTTCTTTAAAAAATAATTTATTTTTAATTAAGAAATTCAAAAAATAATGTCAAAATTATGGGAAAAGTACAGAATATGAACTGGTAAGCTGACCAGACAACTGACGTAATTCTGATAAGGACCCTCCAGTGCAATGTGCATAGTGACCAGGGCTGCATGCATAGGATGGTTTCTGACTGCATTTGTGGCCATGGCACAGAATTTTAATGACAGAGTAAGTTCCCTCATTCGTCCCAAACAGCAAAGCCAGAGATTGTCATAATGCTACAGCTAGCTTCAAGACTCTTGGAGTCAGTCTAGTAAGCAGCTATTGAAATGTCTAGTATCAATCACAAAAGTCCTTAAAAAGTTATTCATGTTAATATTTATTCCAAGGCAAACATTCAAATATAGTGTGAATGTACTACTTAGCACCATAAATCATGCAAAAATTCTTCTTTGTGTGATGAACTGCTACCATGGATCTATAAAAATCTGTTAGAATTAATGTAGGAGGGAAACACAGGGGCCTAAACCTTGCTACTCAAAAAGACAGCCCCAGCTGCAATCTATCCCCACCAATTACCCAATTCTCAGCATTGCCCCATTCCTACTACCCTGCAGACCCTTCCAAGGCTAATCTGAGAACATCACCTTCATCACCTCTCCAAGCCCCTTAGGCTGCCATTTATTGTCACCTAAGATCTATAACAAACCCTTCTTAATTTACTTCGTCTTATCTTTCCCCTCCACCTAATTATTTCTTTGTCTTATCTTTCCCCTCCAGCCTAATTTTCCTACTCTATTCCTTCAAATACATTAGTTTGT
>NW_024412400.1:29270820-29275976 GCF_014898765.1 Herpailurus yagouaroundi | reverse complement strand
GCACTCTCAACAATAGCCAAATTATGGAAAGAGCCTAAATGTCCATCCACTGATGAATGGATAAAGAAATTGTGGTTTATATACACTATGGAATACTACGTGGCAATGAGAAAAAATGAAATATGGCCTTTTGTAGCAACGTGGATGGAACTGGAGAGTGTGATGCTAAGTGAAATAAGCCATACAGAGAAAGACAGATACCATATGGTTTCACTCTTATGGGGATCCTGAGAAACTTAACAGGAACCCATGGGGGAGGAGGGGAAGGGAAACAAAAAAAAAAAGAGGTTAGAGTGGGAGAGAGCCAAAGCATAAGAGACTGTTGAGAACTGAGAACGAACTGAGGGTTGATGGGGGGTGGGAGGGAGGAGAGGGTGGGTGATGGGTATTGAGGAGGGCACCTTTTGGGATGAGCACTGGGTGTTGTATGGAAACCAATTTGACAATAAATTTCATATATAAATAAAAAAAAAAAACAAATACATTAGTTTGTTCATAACTTGGTCTCCTCCTCCAAAGCCCTCCTCTCTGCCCTTAGGAATCTTCCCATTTGTGAACATCAAGCACAAGACCTTCATGTTCTATCATCTCTGTAAAGCCTTTCCTGCCCTCTGACAATCCTGCAGCACATGTTGTCTGTCCCAGAGCACCCTTCTCAGATTCCCTGGCATCTGCTGTAGTCCAACAAGACTAGAGATATCTCAAGAGCAAGGACCATGGCCATCCTTCTTTGTACTGCCTCAAAGGCCTACCATGGGCTGAAATACTGGGGCCCTGATTGAGAAAGAAAACCCTAAAGTCAACTTCAACACTCTAGTAACAATCTTTCTCTCTTCACCAAACAGGTACAATACCAAAATTATTATATTTATCTGTAGCTCTCTGAAAGTTCTCTATTGAGGGTGGGTTCTTTCCTTCTAACAAAGGTATTATTTCTCAAAGACACAAGCTAGCTGGATGCTTAACCAAGTGAGCTACCCAGGTGCCCCAGGTATAGCTGTATTAGGATCACACCCAACAGTCTGTGACTGCCACAGAGTCAGCTAAATAGCACCAAGATCCTAAAGTTGAATGCTCCTCCTTAGGGTTTCCTGACATTCCAAATTTCCTTTTACAACTGGGAGTTTAAGATTTCTGGGACATCTGCATTTTTCCTAGTCAGTTTGTGATTTAAAAATGGCACGGTGGGCCAGTCTTTCCATAGCCATAAAAGTGAGCCCAAACTACACTGTAGTGGACAATGCTATCAAAATCTTTGCTGGATTGGGGCCAACTTAATTTAACTAAATGAAACGTCATCTTTCATCCCCATGTATGACTTCCAGTGCTGGAAGCTGGTACAGAATCATCCACACTGCAAAAAACAGGACTGTTCTGATTTATCATAGAGCGTATCTCATCCAATGGGGGAAGACAAGACCTGTTTCACATGGATGATGTCTAAAAAAAATGCCCACCTTATAGTTCATTAAATTGTTCATTTTATGCAGTTTTTCTAGTTGTGTTATATTTAACAACAAAGCTTAGGGAAATGAGGCAGACACATATCCTGCATGTGTAAATATAATACAAGGTAGAAGGAATTCAACAACTACTGAACACTTGCTGCGCCTCAGGTCTGGTACTTGTACTATGTAGAATTTGTCATTTCATCCTTACTCCCAACTTACAAGTGTGATTTTGCTTTACTTTATAGATGGGAGGGAAAAACCCTCAAATGCTCCAGAGATTAAGTAAGAAGAGAACTAAAATGTGACTCCAGGCATGTCTGGCTCTGAAGTGAACAGCTCCTTGTACCTCTAGCCAACAGTGGACAGGCCAGGGCAGAGAGGGGAGGTCAGGAGTGGAGGGAGAGCCTCTAGATACGGGGAGGAGAGAAGACCATGGAGGACAGAATACATTTGGTATGCTACCCCTTTCACCACTCTCTGGGCAGGATCAGTATCTGAAAATTCCATTTCTTTTCATCTGAAATTTCCTTAGTAAGCAATTATCAGTGTATTCTTTCTCTTCTTTTCTCTCAGCAAAGAGAGAAATGAGTCAAAGAGTTGAAAAGTGAAAAGATGAAGTTAGTAAACCCCTGATTTAGAAAACTTATAAATTCCATTTCCCAAATACGTCTCCACTCTAAAAATATTGCTCTTGAAGGCCGAAATTCCGTTTTTAAAAATTGCAACTAGCACAGTGATCTAAATAATGGCTTTTAAATTTTTCAAGGAGTTCTAAAATCCATATAAACTCTTCTTTCTAGGCTTACACACACACGTACACACACACATGCACACAAAGAAAAAGTCTAGCAAGAACATATAACACAACATCTTTTGGAGATATCTTATTGTCATAGGGAGCAAGAAAAGGCTCAGAGACTAATGGGATTATGTCAAAAAGATACAGGACCCATATTAAAGAGGCTTCCAGTGGCCAAATTTGGTTAAAAAAATTATAATGGACTATAATATAGTAAATAAAAACCCATGAGTATAGAGTAACATGCACTGAAAAAGAAAAAGGGAGATCCTTACAACTGAATCATATACCCATGTCTTGCTGCAGCCTCTGATTTGATAATCAGTGATGTGTTTGTGTTCCTTTCACACTGAATTTTTGCTATGTATACCCATTTTCTATTATAAAAGTAACATTACATGAGTAAGCACCACAGTGGGCAATACCTTTGGTGGTAAAGAATGAAATTATCCTTCAGACATCTATCACTTTTTTAAGTGTATAAGGTGGAAGAAATGAAAAAAAGAATGAAAACAATGCATTTTATATTTAGAGTTTCACATAAGGAGGCTGGAGACTCTTTACCCAACTTTACATTGACTTTTACACAATGCCTTGAATAGGCTGTTTACTCTAAATGTTTGCAAAGTTCAATAATTTGCAGAGTTAAGATTTTAAAAAATTAAATATTCCTGAAGAGAAGAAGGCAGTAAAGTAACATGCCTGTCAATCCTAAGAAAAGCTGAAAGGTAGAGAACTGATGTCACGAGGCCTCTGGGTACTTCTAGCAGTGGGGACAGCTGAGTGGCACAACTGAAACATACCAGGCTCAAGTCAGGGTTCCTGGATATGAGTCTCAACCCTGCCCCACACTAGCTGTGTGTCCTGGAGAAGCCCTTTACCACTTGCATTGTGGCTTTTTTAATAAAGGAACCGGTCTCCATGACCTTAATACCTACTCTATGGACCTATGAATGTTTGAACTTCCATTTCCTTGTGCTGTGTGCCCTGAAATCAATTAACTCCCCTGTGTTTCAGGTTCCTCATCTGTAAAATGGCGATGTTAACAGCTCCTGTACCTCACTTGTCTGCTGTGAGAATGAAATAATATAGGCAAAGTATAATACTGAAACAGTGCCTGGCATGTAGTAAGCATGCCAAAACTGTTAACTATTGTGCTTATCATAAAAATTGCAAGTATTCTTTTTCATCCATCCAAAAGCTTCTCCAAAAGCTAATAATCCTTCAAAGAGCACCTCTGATGTCTTCAATATTCTGACAGGAATTGCCACTATTTGCCTCCCTTGTTCTCCTATGATATAGTGGGGTTTTTTTTTTGTTTTGTTTTTTGTTTAAGATTACCTATTTGAGAGAGCAACCGAGAGAGAGAGAGAGAGAGAGAAAGCGTGCACGTGCAAGTGGGGTAGGGGAGATTAAGAGAGGGAGGGAGACAATCCCAGACTGGTTCTACATCATCAGAGCAGAGCCCAATGTGTTCAAACCCACGAACCAAGAGACCATGGCCTGACCTGAAGTTGGATGTTTAACCAACTGAGCCACCCATGTGCCTCTCCTATGATATTATCTTTTGACAGCTCCTGAATGCCTACACCATTTCAAAACAGGATAACCTCACAGCATCCTGCATCAAACCATGATGAAAGGCCATTTCTTCTTTGGAGTAGGGAGAAAAGGGAAGAGTGGTTAAAATAGGTCTAGCAGATTATCTTTTCAGTGAAAGTAAAAGGAGACTTAACCCAAGAGAAACCAAGCATTTTAAGAAAAACCAATTGATCATAAAGCCTAGCTAGCATTCATGACTCAGGTAGGCAGGTCCGGTTACAAGATTGATAGAATGCCCATAAAAGTTGAAGCTGGATATATGCGGTTCATGACATTGTTCTCTTTGGACTTTATCAGTTGAAAATTTCTAAGGACCTGAATGTGAGATAGGAAACCATCAAAACCCTAGAGGAGAAAGCAAGAAAAGACCTCTCTGACCTCAGCCGCAGCAATTTCTTACTTGACACATCCCCAAGGGCAAGGGAATTAAAAGCAAAAATGAACTATTGGGACCTCATCAAGATAAAAAGTTTCTGCACAGCAAAGGAAATAATCAAGAAAACTAAAAGGCAACCAACGGAATGGGAAAAGATATTTGCAAATGACATATTGGACAAAGGGCTAGTATCCAAAATCTATAAAGAGCTCACCAAACTCCACACCCGAAAAACAAATAATCCAGTGAAGAAATGGGCAGAAAACATGAATAGACACTTCTCTAAAGAAGACATCCAGATGGCCAACAGGCACATGAAAAGATGCTCAATGTCGCTCCTCATCAGGGAAATACAAATCAAAACCACACTGAGATACCACCTCACGCCAGTCAGAGTGGCCAAAATGAACAAATCAGGAGACTATAGATGCTGGCCAGGATGTGGAGAAACAGGAACCCTCTTGCACTGTTGGTGGGAATGCAAACTGGTGCAGCCGCTCTGGAAAACAGTGTGGAGGTTCCTCAAAAAATTAAAAATAGACCTACCCTATGACCCAGCAGTAGCACTGCTAGGAATTTACCCAAGGGACACAGGAGTACTGATGCATAGGGGCACTTGTACCCCAATGTTCATAGCAGCACTCTCAACAATAGCCAAATTGTGAAAAGAGCCTAAATGTCCATCAACTGATGAATGGATAAAGAAATTGTGGTTTATATACACAATGGAGTACTATATGGCAATGAGAAAGAATGAAATACGGCCCTTTGTAGCAACGTGGATGGAACTGGAGAGTGTGATGCTAAGTGAAATAAGCCATACCGAGAAAGACAGATACCATATGTGTTCACTCTTATGTGGATCCTGAGAAACTTAACAGAAACCCATGGAGGAGGGGACAAAAAAAAAAAAAAAAAAAAAAAAAAA
>NW_024412400.1:29262156-29270720 GCF_014898765.1 Herpailurus yagouaroundi | reverse complement strand
GATGGGGGGTGGGAGGGAGGGGTGGGGAGGTGATGGGTATTGAAGAGGGCATCTTTTGGGATGAGCAATGGGTGTTGTATGGAAACCAATTTGACAATAAATTTCATGTATTAAAAAATAAATAAATAAATAAATAAATGGGAAAAAATTCTAATAATTTTTTAATCTATGAAATTTTTAAAAATCTAATGGTTGAAAATAAAATCTTATTCTCCATGATAGTGGGGTATGCATTGTGTAGATGACAGAAAGCTTCCTGGTTGAAGAGTAATCTATCAAATGCCTTTACTATGCTCCCCTATAACCATGTCAAGAGCTTCATCTTCAATATCTTAAGAAATGTTATTTATTTAGGAAGGTTCTAACTACGAACACAAAGAGATCATCAAGTTTTTAGAATTACTTTATGCCCCCTTTTTACATTCCCTCAGGACTTGCCCCTATGGAAGGTAAAAAGGGAAAACAATAGAGTCAAGGTAAAAACAAAAACAAAACCCCTTCATCTCCAAGTTACTCAGCTATCCTTTCCCTTAGAAAGTTCCTCAGCAAAATGCAAAATGTGTTTTTTATATTATGTATTCTTTTATAACAAGTCCAGAAATATCACTGTCTTCGGAATGCCCTCTGGGTTAGAACTATCTAAAAATAAAACATTATTTCAGGGACATGAGAAGAAACAATGCCCAATGAATGTGACACCACAAGGGAAACTAGACCAAACAATGAATTAAGGAATACACTTTTTTTAAAAAATGTCCCTTTTTAGTCCACAGTGTTCATAATTAGGTAGGTCTGGGAACAGTATTAAGTCTGGAGGAGAAGGTAAATAATGACTGAAGGTTAAAGGGGAAAACATCTAAAAAGGAGCACTATTACTCACTCAAGGGTCTATTCCTGTTTAACAATCCATGTGGTATGCATTGACAACTTCCTCACCTGCCTCAATCCAGTCATTCAACAGATTTACTGAACTCTCAGTATGTGTGAGGTGCTGGGGGCAGAGGGGAATGAGGAGTGAGAGACAGTGTCCATTGCCTTCACAATGTACAGGGTATGAAGCGATCACACAGAAAACAGCCAGGCCAGGCTAAGTGGTGGAACAGGGCATCAGAAGAGGGCTTCTAAAGCAAACCCTTGTGAGGGGGGTAAAACAGCCTGGCGGTTGAGAAGACCAGGCTCAGGGCCAGAGTTCCTGGGTTCAAATCCCACTGGCTCTGTGACCTTGATTGAGTTATTTGACCTGTGTCTCACTTTTCACTCTGTAAAACTGGTAAAAAGTAGTTACTGTTCCAAAGGGTATAGTGAGTACTAAAGGAATATTTTGTATAAAATTTGTAGAATTTTTGGCAAATAAATGATTACATAATGTCCAGACTGGGACATTTTGAGCATGAGAGTGATGTTAACAATTACACTGGACCAGAAAAGGTCAATTGGAACTACCCAAGGCAAAGAAGACACATGGTCACCCTACATGTGTTTATGGATGTTATTACTGAGGATGTGAGCTAGGTAAAGCAGGGAAAAGATGTTATGGCAAAAGGACAACACGCACAAATATAGAAAGGCAAGAGACTATGTAATGAGTTATAGGAATTCAGGTTCCTTTGTCGCTCACCCCCATAAAATAAGCTTCCTTTCTATCAGAGCGTTCACTGTAGTTGGTAGTCAACTGTCAATGTGAATATCTGACTAGCATTTATTTCTCCCATTAGGCTGCAGGCTTCAGAGAAGCCTGCTTTTGCTCAGCAAGCTTGGTTACAGGCACAAAGTGGACACTCATATCTGTTGAATGGTTGCCGAAGGAACTTGACATGGCAGGGGAGAAAATACAAAGCAGACTAAAATGCTCATGAGGTATGCAGCTACTTATTTTCAAGAAAGAATCTTCCTCAAGGAGTGCAGTTAGCAGAGAGCTGCTAACTATGGATGTCTTTAGGATCTGCCTCAACTCTCAAGCTGAAGTTAGGGTGTTTAGGCAGCTCCCACCAATGACTGGGCAAGATTCGCCATTTCTCAACAGCAGGGACTCATCTACAGGTAATTTTTGTACTTACTGGACTGGAAAAGACTGTCATTCACACAGCTGCACCAAAGTCTGAAGATCTTCCTGCTAAATCATGCTCCCTTCCTCCTTTCTTTGTCACAGGTGTCAGACCAGCATGACAACCTAAAGCTTCCCCTGCCTACTCCCATTCCCTTTGCCCAATAACCTTTCAATCTCGTTTCTAATTCCATACTGATGTCTACTTCCTGAAGCAATCAACCAACAAGGAAGGAGAAAGTGTTGAAGAAGAAAACAGGAGTCAGAGTTTCTAGCACTATAGTAAGAAATTTTTTATTCTGGAGGTAATAAAGAAGTACTAAACACAGGGAAGTGTTGAGAGGTCTACACTGCACACACACCAGTGTGGAAAATGTCTTGAAAGCATAGCATCAACACCTTCCAGTGAAACATCTATATGAGAAATGATGGTGTTATGGATGAAGGCATAGGAGACAAAGCCCAAACACATGCCAATCACACATCTTAGAACCATCCAAGGGAACTGCAATCATTCCCATTTGATAGCTGAGGAAATGAATAGAGGAGAGGCAGAGTAGCTTACCCAAGTCACCCATCTAGTCAGCTTTGAAGTCCATGGTCTTTTTATGAAACCACTTTGTCTCCCACAAAGAGGAACCCAGAGGAGAAGCTGTAAGAAGCTAATGAAGATGATAAATTCATAAATTTCACATATGATTAAATACCATTTAAAGTCTGCCTGGATACAAATATTTATATTCTCTTAAGCATTAGGTCCTAGTATTTGTACAAAATCTGAGAAAATACTGAAACATAATGTGCAGAGATGACAGTCCTTCATAATGTTAATTCTGAATTGTACAGACTTTCCTTTATATAACCAGTTTTTCAATCAGCATACACCAGAGTGCCTACTATTTCTAGCTTCTGAGTATAAAAAATAATATATAAAATCTGTCCTTAAGGATCTTAAAATTCGATGGAGGAACCCAGCATATTTTTGAATAACCAAATTTGTGGTCCTAAGAGACATGAACTAAGAGCTATGGGAAGATATATAAGACTAAAGAGCTCAGAGAAGAATTACATGCAGAAAGCATGTTTCAGTTGAGCCTTGAGGAAGCAGCAAGCATTAGATCAAACTTTCATTTCCTAAAGTCGCTGTTAAGTACCAAAGCTGACCCACAAATGCCCTTGGAGGCATGTGCCTGGAGAGGCAAAGGCAAAGATACGAATGAGTTGCTTAGTTTTGGCATCACAATTCACATAAATCAGTTCCAAGTAGCCACTTCAAGTTAATCACAAATGAAAGAACCTAAAATTCACCATCCTTTTGCTTCACATGCTTATTCTTACTTAATCTATACAAAGAATAAATATGGATGAGGGTAGGCAGCAGACAGCAGACACTATGCCACAATCTTCTATAGGTGGTTACCATAGCTCTCTGGAACATGATCAAATAGTCTCCACTTTGGAGACTCCACTTTTCCCACCAGGCCATTTTCTTGACCTGAAGAGAAACTTAAGCAGCTCACTTTAGCTCTATGTTATTAACCAATTTCTTTGTACAAGATGACAACAGGTAGAATATGTGGTGAGAGTCCACTTGTCCAGGTTATTCATGACCTTGGCATGCAGCAAGAAAACACTGCAAAACTTAGGTCTCACATGCCATGCCCTGGGGTGAGGTCTGTAGTCTTCTAGAGAAGCACCTCAGCCTGTACTCAGAGGCTTCTCTATGCCTCTACTGAAGTTCTGCCTTTAAGAGAAGGTACACCCACACCTCTGTCCCAACACATGAGCAAGACACCAATTGTGGACAAGTACTCTTCTCTACTTTCAAGCTTTATGCCTAACCCATCTGACATTTATTTCAGAAGGATATGTTCCTGAGGCCCTTCTCATCTTAGAAAGACTATGAGCCCTTCTGATCTGTTGTTCCTTATCTGCAACACAGAGTTAATGTTGAGTATCTCTAATAATCCCCAAAGAATCATGGAGGGGATTGGACAACTCTACTTTTTGAAAGACCATTCTTGAGACACAGTCCTAGGTAAATGCAGTATACAGTACATATTTATCTTACCTGACCAGGTGTAAAAGCCCCTTCTCTACACACAGGGAACAAACCCACGGGGATAATTGGTAAAATGCAGCTACCAAGGATCTCTTTCCCTTAAGTCTCTTTGCCAATCTTCTAGGATCTAATTACATACCAATTAGATGGCCCCTCATAATTTTGAGCAGAGAGCTATGCACAATGTAAGATTTCAACATCTATTTGTTGAATAAGTGAGTAGCTTTTTGGGTAACTACATGTTCCTTCTCCTTTTTTTTTTTTTTACAAGACCCAAGAGTAATAAAATACACAGAGAGGTGTGTGTGTATATGTGTGTGTATGAAGAGGGGAAACATTTCACATTTGGTAAATGAATACTTTAGTCTTATTTAGTGCAATTATTCTGGCTGAATAAATTCTAATCTTAAAACTCCTCTAGTTTAACATCTAAACTTTCTAATTACTTCCTAAGTCACATTTATGTTTCAGTTGATTATTCACTTAAATTACTGAATCACCATCAATAATTAAAAATTGTAAATATCACTAGTTCCATGGCTCATCACAGGGTGGCAGTCTTATAACTACAGCTTCAATTTTTCTTGGGTTTCTCCAACTCTTGCTTAATCTAACCCCACACATTCAGCTCAGCAATTCAAAAAAGATTTGCAGAGCATCATTTGCCATGAGGGGTTCAGACACTGGCCTGTTTGGGGTAACCTGTGTTTATTTATACTTAGGAGATGGGAAGAAAGCTGGAGCTGTCCTTTAGGTGATAGTAACAGACTGGATATCCCAAAGGGTTGAGAAGGAGGTACGTGTCCTGCTATCCACAAAAAGTGACTTAGGGGCACATATGTAAGTGGCAGAATAAAGACCTGAAACATGTACACATATGAGCTCTCCAAACTCGACCCCTTTCAGCTAAGGAATGCCAATGAAACTGCTTTGCCTCCTACCCTCGCCCACTTCTGCTTTATGTTTCAGTTTAGGGACCTCTTTTTCCTCAAGGATGACTTGAGCTTGTCTTAGAAGACCCGCTAAAGAAAGCTAGCAGCATCCAGGGTGATTCATTTGAATGCCCCTATGGCTACCCTGGGAGGACACACACCACACTTGCATCCTGGGAACAGAGGCAACACTGAGTCAGTCTGGGAACAAGACCTCAGGGAACCCTGGCCAGATTCCTGTTCATCCCTTACACACAAGATAAGGAGTAGAGATTTTCCTTGAGTGGGCTCTCTCTCCTGTAATTCTAAGCAGCAGGCAGACAGAGCTGGCTTTAAAAAGCAGGAATTTGCCTAGCCACAGGAAGACTGAAAGAGGAGGGGTACTTGAGGGAAAAAGAAGTTGACATATTTTTATTTCTGCCTTATCATTTTGAGAACTTTGGAGGCTGCCTCCAGAGAGGAAATGTGACCAAAACATCCTTCTTGGAGACAGAGTTTGCATTTTTCTTCAGAATTTCACAAGACCCATCAATCACCCCAAAGAAGAACTCTGTAGAATAGAGCATCAATTTCCAGCTGCACAGCTCATGGGAATCTTGATTTGGGGGCCCATGCTGTCTTGTACTGTGCTTTCAGTACACCCCAGTATGCCTTGCCCCCTGCTGTCTAGCACTTCCTCTGGACAACAGCCCTCCCTCATGTGGCTGGATCTTCACAAACGCCACTGCAATCACTAAAAGAAAAGGAAAAAAGGAAGAGAAACACAAAGCACACTTAAATAGGCACTTACTAACCAGCCACCAACCCTGTATGCCCCTGCTTCATCCCAAGCAGCTGGTCATCCACTTGTTTATTTCTCTTGCCTCTTACCCAAGTCTTTGGCCCAACCAGCCTGAGAATGAGAAACCACAGGAGCTCAGCCGCCTGTTCTGATCTGTATGTCATAGATCTGCCTCATAGGCTTTAGCATGACGACTTGATGTATAGAACCAAGGCAGGGCACCAGCCTGCTCAGCTCTGAATGTGGTCATTCCCTACTTTGGTGTAGCAACCTGATTCTAATTTCTTGGCCTTGTCCTTGATTTCACTTCCTTCCATTGGCTTTACCCTAGATTTGGATTTGTTTCTGACTTAAACCCTATTCCAGTTAGCCTTAGAAAAGTGGTGTAACATCAAGAAGCTAAGCCCCTTCCTTTCATAGAGATCAGGCAATTTGGGCTCCACCCTCTGTCAAGGCTCTGCTTGAAAGCTGGAAAACTGTCTCTGGCCTTGAGCCAGATGAAGATGGAACAGAATATCAAAAAGGTAAGCAGCTCTAAAATTCTGATTCTATATACTAGAAAAACTCCAAGGGGACAATTTAAAGTGGAAGACTATAAGAGAAACTAAGGGCAGAGTAGCTTAATTTTCAGTACACATTCTGCTGATACAGTCTTTCTGTTCCTTTGACCTCCTTTTCCTTTATGTTCTGCCTGTCCTTGGCACTCTGATCCCAGTATTTAGCATTTTGTCACAGAAAGCAGCAATAAGCTACTCAGAACCATAGGTCCATTCTCGCCTTCTAGGAGACCTCAAGGAAGTCTCTCTCCCAATCTATAATCCAATCTCTTTGTATGCATGAGGATGGCAGTCACGTCCTTGACTCCTCAAAGTGTAAAAAGAACACTAAATGGAAATGATATACACATAAAGGATTATTACTACTACTATTTACACCACTTCCTGCCTTTATGGAAAAGCTATATTTCCTTTTAGTCTTTTTAACTCTACCAGTGCCTTAACTCTTCCCTCTGCTTCCCAACATTAGGAATTACTTTCATCCTTCACTGATTATTCTGTGTCTTAACCTTTAACTCTGGCCTCTCAGCTTAATTCATAAATGACCGAGTTTCCTAGACTCAAAAATTGGGAACCTCAGGGTGAGAAGGTACAAAATAAGCGAAGTTCAGGGATGGTGAGACCAGAACTGCCAGATTTCAATACTTGTCTGACAGAGAAATGGTCAATATAAAGACCTATAACCTGCTCCTTAAACTCCTTGTCCAGCCACTGCCTTTCCCCTCATACATACCCATGCTTTTTCCTTCTCCTTTGGCCCATAATTTCCAGCAACTGCCATCGCTGATCTCAAAAACCAAGAGGGAACAATTCAGAAAGCCACTGACTGAAAGGGGACCTGACTGAAAGATAAAGTGGATAAGGTATCCTTAAAATTTGTGTATTGTAGGGAGGGCAAAAAGGTAAAGTTAAGGCAAGAAGTCAATGGGGCCTCTGCAGTAGTGAAATGAAGTGTTGATGCTCTAAGTTGTTTCTCTTTGGTTTCTTATTTCATTATCTTTGACCATTTTGTTCATTCTTCTACAAACATGAGCCTCAAAAGTTGACCTTCTCTTCCTCCATTCCTTCCCCCACCATACTGAGAGACCTCATTCAACTATTAGTCACTGTTACTTTACAGAGTGTATCAGAGCCCCCTTCCCCTGCGAGTGGGATAGAAGTTGCAAACTACTGAATCAGAACTTTAGTAGGACATGTTGTATAAGTGTCTATTACACTTTTCAGTATTTTCCCTGACTCACACTTTCTAAAGAAATTAAAAGCTTGGCTGCTAGACTCTAAGTCCTCTGGGGCTGACACTATGACTTTTGGCTTAATCTTACAGGGAACATTTTATATACCACATGGTCAAGTACATGTATTAAAAAATATGTGTGTTTTATTGCATATATTGTATTTAAAAGTACATGTATTAAAAAATCTACACCCTTATATACTCTGTCTGTTCTCTTCCCTCTCCAAATCTCAATGAGTCTCCCTTTTTCTTTATGCCTATATCACCCCAAACTATATACCTTTCTGGATCATCTTCTTCTGTTAGGTCTTGAGGTCTCCAGATACCACCTGACCTATTTCCTAGCAAACTGTGTCATGATTCCTTACTCTTTCAGACTCTTTAACTTGCTTTACCTTGAATTTTGGTTTTTAAATTTTTTTTATTCAGCTATTAATTTATTCATTCATTTCTTTAACACACTTAAAAACTTTTATTTTAAAAAAAAAAAACTTTTTTTTATATGAAATTTATTGTCAAATTGGTTTCCATACAACACCCAGTGCTCATCCCAAAAGGTGCCCTCCTCAATACCCATCACCCACCCTCTCCTCCCTCCCACCCCCCATCAACCCTCAGTTTGCTCTCAGTTCTCAACAGTCTCTTATGCTTTGGCTCTCTCCCACTCTAACCTCTTTTTTTTTTTTTTCCCTTCCCCTCCCCCATGGGTTCCTGTTCAGTTTCTCAGGATCCACATAAGAGTGAAACCATATGGCATCTGTCTTTCTCTGTATGGCTTATTTCACTTAGCATCACACTCTCCAGTTCCATCCATGTTGCTACAAAAGGCCATATTTCATTTTTTCTCATTGCCACGTAGTATTCCATAGTGTATATAAACCACAATTTCTTTATCCATTCATCAGTTGATGGACATTTAGGCTCTTTCCATAATTTGGCTATTGTTGAGAGTGC
>NW_024412400.1:29243267-29257156 GCF_014898765.1 Herpailurus yagouaroundi | reverse complement strand
GGTAGTATTGACATTTTGACAATATTTATTCTTCCAATCCATGAGCAGGGAATGTCTTTCCATTTCTTTAAATCTTCTTCAATTACCTTCATAAGCTTTCTATAGTTTTCAGCATACAGATCCTTTACATCTTTGGTTAGATTTATTCCTAGGTATTTTATGCTTCTTGGTGCAATTGTGAATGGGATCAGTTTCTTTATTTGTCTTTCTGTTGCTTCATTGTTAGTGTATACGAATGCAACTGATTTCTGTACATTGATTTTGTATCCTGCAACTTTGCTGAATTCATGTATCAGTTCTAGCAGACGTTTGGTGGAGTCTATCGGATTTTCCATGTATAATATCATGTCATCTGCAAAAAGCGAAAGCTTGACTTCATCTTTGCCAATTTGGATGCCTTTGATTTCCTGTTGTTGTCTGATTGCTGATGCTAGAACTTCCAGCACTATGTTAAACAACAGCGGTGAGAGTGGGCATCCCTGTCGTGTTCCTGATCTCAGGGAAAAAGCTCTGTTTTTCCCCGTTGAGGATGATGTTAGCTGTGGGCTTTTCATAAATGGCTTTTATGATCTTTAAGTATGTTCCTTCTATCCCAACTTTCTCAAGGGTTTTTATTAAGAAAGGGTGCTGGATTTTGTCAAAGGCCTTTTCTGCATCGATTGACAGGATCATATGGTTTTTCTCTTTTTTTTTGTTAATGTGATGTATCACGTTGATTGATTTGCGAATGTTGAACCAGCCCTACATCCCAGGAATGAATCCCACTTGATCATGGTGAATAATTCTTTTTATATGCCGTTGAATTCGATTTGCTAGTATCTTATTGAGAATTTTTGCATCCATATTCATCAGGGATATTGGCCTGTAGTTCTCTTTTTTTACTGGGTCTCTGTCTGGTTTGGGAATCAAAGTAATACTGGCTTCATAGAATGAGTGTGGAAGTTTTCCTTCCCTTTCTATTTCTTGGAATAGCTTGAGAAGGATAGGTATTATCTCTGCTTTAAACGTCTGGTAGAACTCCCCTGGGAAGCCATCTGGTCCTGGACTCTTATTTGTTGGGAGATTTTTGATAACCGATTCAATTTGTTCGCTGGTGATGGGTCTGTTCAAGCTTTCTATTTCCTCCTGATTGAGTTTTGGAAGAGTGTGGGTGTTCAGGAATTTGTCCATTTCTTCCAGGTTGTCCAATTTGTTGCCATATAATTTTTCATAGTATTCCCTGATAATTGTTTGTATCTCTGAGGGATTGGTTGTAATAATTCCATTTTCATTCATGATTTTATCTATTTGGGTCATCTCCTGTTTCTTTTTGAGAAGCCTGGCTAGAGGTTTGTCAATTTTGTTTATTTTTTCAAAAAACCAACTCTTGGTTTCGTTGATCTGCTCTACAGTTTTTTTAGATTCTATATTGTTTATTTCTGCTCTGATCTTTATTATTTCTCTTCTTCTGCTGGGTTTAGGCTGCCTTTGCTGTTCTGCTTCTATTTCCTTTAGGTGTGCTGTTAGATTTTGTATTTGGCATTTTTCTTGTTTCTTGAGATAGGCCTGGATTGCAATGTATTTTCCTCTCAGGACTGCCTTCACTGCATCCCAAAGCGTTTGGATTGTTGTATTTTCATTTTCGTTTGTGTCCATATATTTTTTAATTTCTTCTCTAATTGCCTGGTTGACCCACTCATTCGTTAGTAGGGTGTTCTTTAACCTCCATGCTTTTGGAGGTTTTCCAGACTTTTTTCTGTGGTTGATTTCAAGCTTCATAGCATTGTGGTCTGAAAGTATGCATGGTATGATTTCAATTCTTGTAAACTTATGAAGGGCTGTTTTGTGACCTAGTATATGATCTATCTTGGAGAATGTTCCATGTGCACTCGAGAAGAAAGTATATTCTGTTGCTTTGGGATGCAGAGTTCTAAATATATCTGTCAAGTCCATCTGATCCAATGTCTCATTCAGGGCCCTTGTTTCTTTATTGACCGTGTGTCTAGATGATCTATCCATTTCTGTAAGTGGGGTGTTAAAGTCCCCTGCAATTACCACATTCTCATCAATAAGGTTGCTTGTGTTTATGAGTAATTGTTTCATATATTTGGGCGCTCCGGTATTCGGCGCATAGACATTTATAATTGTTAGCTCTTCCTGATGGATAGACCCTGTCACTATTATATAATGTCCTTCTTCATCTCTTGTTACAGCCTTTAATTTAAAGTCTAGTTTGTCTGATATAAGTATGGCTACTCCAGCTTTCTTTTGGCTTCCAGTAGCATGATAAATAGTTCTCCATCCCCTCACTCTCAATCTAAAGGTGTCCTCAGGTCTAAAATGAGTCTCTTGTAGACAGCAAATAGATGGGTCTTGTTTTTTTATCCATTCTGATACCCTATGTCTTTTGGTTGGCGCATTTAATCCATTTACATTCAGTGTTATTATAGAAAGATATGGGTTTAGAGTCATTGTGATGTCTGTATGTTTTATGCTTGTAGTGATGTCTCTGGTACTTTGTCTCACAAGGTCCCCCTTAGGATCTCTTGTAGGGCTGGTTTAGTGGTGACAAATTCCTTCAGTTTTTGTTTGTTTGGGAAGACCTTTATCTCTTCTTCTATTCTAAATGACAGACTTGCTGGATAAAGGATTCTCGGCTGCATATTTTTTCTGTCTAGCACACTGAAAATCTCGTGCCAATTCTTTCTGCCCTGCCAAGTTTCAAAAGAGAGATCAGTCACGAGTCTTATAGGTCTCCCTTTATATGTGAGGGCACGTTTACCCCTTGCTGCTTTCAGAATTTTCTCTTTATCCTTGTATTTTGCCAGTTTCACTATGATATGTCGTGCAGAAGATCGATTCAAGTTACGTCTGAAGGGAGTTCTCTGTGCCTCTTGGATTTCAATGCCTTTTTCCTTCCCCACTTCAGGGAAGTTCTCAGCTATTATTTCTTCAAGTACCCCTTCAGCACCTTTCCCTCTCTCTTCCTCCTCTGGGATACCAATTATGCGTATATTATTTCTTTTTAGTGTATCACTTAGTTCTCTAATTTTCCCCTCGTACTCCTGGATTTTTTTATCTCTCTTATTCTCAGCTTCCTCTTTTTCCATAACTTTATCTTCTAGTTCACCTATTCTCTCCTCTGCCTCTTCAATCCGAACCGTGGTGGTTTCCATTTTGTTATGCATTTCGTTTAAAGCGTTTTTCAGCTCCTCGTGACTGTTCCTTAGTCCCTTGATCTCTGTAGCAAGAGATTCTCTGCTGTCAGCTATACTGTTTTCAAGCCCAGCGATTAATTTTATGACTATTATTCTAAATTCACTTTCTGTTATATTATTTAAATCCTTTTTGATCAGCTCATTAGCTGTTGTTATTTCCTGGAGATTCTTCTGAGGGGAATTCTTCCGCTTGGTCACTTTGGATAGTCCCTGGCGTGGTGAGGACCTGCAGGGCACTTCCCCTGTGCTGTGGTATATAACTGGAGTTGGTGGGCGGAGCCGCAGTCAGACCTGATGTCTGCCCCCAGCCCACCGCTGGGGCCACAGTCAGACTGGTGCGTGCCTTCTCTTCCCCTCTCCTAGGGGCGGGATTCACTGTGGGGTGGGGTGGCCTGTCTGGGCTACTTGCACACTGCCAGGCTTGTGATGCTGGGGATCTGGCGTCTTAGCTGGGGTGGGTAGGCAAGGTGCACAGGGGCAGGAGGGGCAGGCTTAGCTTGCTTCTCCTTAGGTGATCCACTTCAGGAGGGGCCCTGTGGCAGCAGGAGGGAGTCAGATCCGCTGCCGGAGGTTTGGCTCCGCAGAAGCGCAGAGTTGGGTGTTTGCGTGGAGCCAGCAAGTTCCCTGGCAGGAACTGGTTCTCTTTGGGATTTTGGCTGGGGGATGGGCGGGGGAGATGGCGCTGGCGAGCGCCTTTGTTCCCCACCAAACTGAGCTCTGTCGTCAGGGGGCTCAGCAGCTCTCCTTCCCTTTGTCCTCCAGCCTTCCCGCTTTCTGAGCAGAGCTGTTAACTTATGACCTCCCAGACGCTAAGTCGCGCTTGCTGTAGGAACACAGTCAGGCCCCTCCGCTTTTTGCAAGCCAGACTCGGGGACTCTGCTTGGCTGGCGAGCCGCCCCTCCGCCCTGGCTCCCTCCCGCCAGTCCGTGGAGCGAGCACCGCCTCGCCGCCCTTCCTACCCTCTTCCGTGGGCCTCTCGTCTGCGCTTGGCTCCGGCGACTCCGTTCTGCTAATCCTCTGGCGGTTTTCTGGGTTATTTAGGCAGGTGTAGGTGGAATCTAAGTGATCAGCAGGACGCGCGGTGAGCCCAGCGTCCTCCTACGCCGCCATCTTCCCTCTCGGTTTTTAAATTTTTTTAATGTTTATTTTTGAGAGAGAGACAGAGTTAGAGCGGGGGAGGGGCAGAAAGAGAGGGACACACAAAATCTGAAGTGGGCTCCAGGCTCTGAGCTGTTAGCACAGAGCCCAATGTAGGGCTTGAACTCACGAACAGCAAGATAATGACCTGAGCCAAAGTGGGACTCTTAACTAACTGAGCCACCCAGGTGCCCCTGGATGTTGGTTTTTAAAGGTACATTATTCCCATATGGCTTTGTGCCTTTGTTCTCACCCTTTGAACCATCTGTTACTTCCTCTGTGACTCCTTTGTGCTGGTACAAAGCAGGAGAAAACTCCTCATTTCTCACAACAAGGAAACATAGGGTGGACTAGATAATGCCCTGTCTTTCCCACTACAAAGGATAAGGTACAAGAGAGGGAGAATTATGGCCAGAGGAGAAATCAAAACTATGGGGATGTATTAGACACAAGGAGTGATGAAGGAGATAATGAAAACAGAAGAACTGTGATGAGGTGGACTCTTTGAGGGTTAATATTACTACTCAATAAGGGCATTTTAACTTGCTAGAAACAACTGAAACACAGCAAGCAAAAAATAGTGCAATTTCAGTGTACACATACCAACCTGGAAAAAATTAAAAGTTGGGTCATGCCAAGTGTTAGTAGGGACTCAGGAAAACAGGAACGCCCTAAGACATGCTGCTGGAGGGACAGTTGGATACAGACATTCTGAAGAGCAAAGGCTACTTGGTAAAATTAAGTATGACCTAGCATATCCATCTTGTGTATAAATCCCAAAGGAATGCTCATATACAGTCAAAAGAGGCTGTCAATGGCAGTACCGTTTGTGGGGAGGAAGAGCTGGAGGGAATCTAAGCAAGTGTTCCTGGCTGGATAGATGAGTAAAATGCGGTAGATGTGCCGTGAAGAAGCCCACCAAAGAGAAGCGGCAGGTTAGATGTACATAGAGCAACATGGACCGATCTTAAAAAATGAAAGGCTTAAGTAGTAAGAAAAAAAGACATGAAGTATGTTCTGTTATAATACATGAATACAAAGTATGAATTTTACAATGTACTGAAATTAAAAAGAAAGATATACACAAAATGATTGCCTATGGGGAGAGATGAATCAGAATGACATATGGGGGGGGGAAAAAGAAATAAACATATACATAAATGTCAAGAGGGGGCCTTGTACAACCAATGCTCATAATATGCCATGAACCAAAGATAAGATTAACTTCACTCCCTGTACTTGTGACTTAAAAAAATTCCCAGAACTTTGGAAGACAGGTACACAGAACTTTAAACTCCAACTGTGTCATTTTTTAATCAACTGGGTTTTGTCAGATGTCTTTCTCGTGATTATGATGGGGTTACAGGATTTGGGGAGGAGAGCTCAGAAGTTTTATTTCCATTACATCATTTCAAGGGATATCCTATCAACATGACCCATCACTGCTGATGCTGACCTGAGTACTTGGCTGAGATAATGTGTGTCAGATTTCTCCCCCAAAAAAATTCATTACCTCCTGATACCCACACTGTCATCTTTGGAAGAAGTCATTTGCAGCCGACACTTGTTGGGGGGGGGGGGGTTATGTTCCATCCCCTTGAGGGTGGCATATGTGCATATATTAATTGGAATTCTTCAGCATGGGAGATTTGTCTCTTTTCCCACATTTATTTATTCAATCATCTATGTCAATAAGAACTCGTGGATCTTTATTTTTCTTCTTTTTTTACTTTGGGTTATAATCCAATACGAGGCTATTTATTTTGTTGCTCAGACTGATCCACCTATGGTGTTGGGAGCTCGTTCTGTCACTCCAGTGTCCCTTTGTCATCATTGTTGGAATCCTCTTTTTTTTTTTTTTTTTTTTTTGAGCTCTGCATTTAATGATCATTCCCTGTGTTCTAGAGGGACAACCCTGTGCCTCACCCACACTGTTGCTGTGGCTTCTGAGTCCCTTAACGCCTTGAGCCTGACCTCCTAAAGGAGGTGCTTGCCTCCACAAAGCTGCTAGTGAGGAGACTTACTCTAGGGAAGAACCACAAAGAGGAGAGAGGTGCCAGGAGCAGGAGGGGCAGATCCAGGAGAGAGAGAGAGAGAGAGGGAGAGAGGGAGAGAGGGAGAGAGAGAGAGAGAGAGAGAGAGAGAGAGAGAGAGAAAGAGGCAGAAGAAATCCTGGGTCCTGTGGTAGCTGGATCTCATACTGTTCAATTATTGACCTAAGACATTTTCTTTTTGTTTAAGGTAATTTCAGTTTCTGTTACTCGCAACAAACAATTTACGAGATAGGTCCCCATTATGCTTTATGTTTTAATCTACTCGGGCTGCCATAATGAAATACTACAGACTGGATGACTTCAACAACAGAGTTTGATTTTTTCACGATTCTGGAGGCTGGAAGTCTGAGATTAAGGTGCTGTCAGGGAGGGCTTTCAGAGAGAATTCTCTTCCAAGCTTGCAGATACAGTCCTCTTGCTGTGTCCTCACCTTCCTCTGCATGTGTGTGGAAAAAGATCTCTAGTGTCTCTTCCTTTTTAAATTTTTATTATTATTATTTATTTAAATTAGACTTTAAAGCAAAGACTGTAACCACAGACAAAAAAGAATACCACTACAAAAAAGAACAGTCCAACAAGAAATATAATAATTGTAACTATTTATGCACCCAACATGTAAGCACCCAAACACATAAAGCACCTATTAGCAAACATAAAGGAAGTAACTGATAACACAATAAAAGTAGAAGACTTCAACACCCCACTCATCAATGGATAGATCATTCAAACAGAAAATCAACAAATAGTGGCTTTGAATGACACATTAGACCAGATGGAGCTAATAGATGTACTCCTAACATTCCATTCTAAAACAGCAGAATACATATTCTTTTCAGGTGCACATGGAACATCTAGAATAGATCACATGTTAGGCCACAAAACATGTCTTAACAAATTCAAAAAGACTGAAGTCATACCACACATTTTTTCCAACCATAATGCTATGTAACTTGAAATTATCCACAAGAAAAACTCTAGAAAACAACACAAATACATGGAGGTTAAATAACATGTTACTAAACAATGAATGGGTCAACCAAGAAATCAAAAAAGAAGTTTAAAAAAACATATAGAGAAATGAAAATGAAAACACAATGGTCCAAAATCTAGGGGATACAGCAAAAGCACTTTTAAGAGGGTAGTTTATAGCCATGCAGTCCTAATTAAGAAGTAAGAAATATCTCAAGTAAACAACCTAACCTTACACCTGAAGGAGTTAGAAAAAGAACAAACTAAACCCAAAACCAGTAGAAGAAATAACAAAGATGAGAACAGAAACAAACAAAACAGAAACTAACAGAACAGATCAATGAAACCAGGAGCTGGTTCTTTGAAAAGATCAACAAAACTGACAAACCCGTAGCCAGATTCATTAAAAAAAAAAAAAAAAAGATTCAAATAAAATCACAAATCAAAGGTGAAATAACCACCAGCAGAAATACAAACTATTATAAGAGAATATTATGAAAAATTATATGCCAACAAATTGGACAACCCAGAAGAAATGGATAAATTGCTAGAAACATATAACCTTACCAAAATTTGAACAGACCAATTACCACCAAGGAAATTGAATCAATATCCAAAAACTCCCCACAAAAGTCCAAGACCAGATGGCTTCACAGATGACTTCTCAAACTATTTCAAAGGATAGAAGAGGAAGAAAAGCTTCTAAATTAATTCACTGAAGCCAGCATTACCCTGCATACCAAAACCAGATAAAGACTTAAAAAAAGGAACTAGAGGCCAGTATTTCTGATGAACACAGATAAAAAAATTCCTCAACAAAATGTTAGCAAACTAAATCCAACAATACATTAAAAAAATATTCACCACAATCAAGTGGGACTTATTCCTGGGATGTAAGAATGGTTCAGTATTTGCATATCAATGTAATACATCACAACAAGAGAAAGGATAAAAATCTTATGATCATTTCAATAGATTCAGGAAAAGCATATGACAAAGTACAACATTCATTGTTAAAAACACTCAACAAAGTTAGTTTAGAGGGAACATACCTCAACATGATGAAGGCCATATATGAAAAAACCCAAAGCTAACATACTCATTGGTGAAAAACTGAGAGCTCTTCCTCTAAGATCAGGAACAAGACAAGAATGTCCTCTGCCACCACTTTTACTAAACACAGTACCCATTCCAAACACAGCAACCATTCCAAAAAGAAATAAAAGTTGGGGCACCTTGGTGGCTCAGTCAGTTAAGCTTCCAACTCTTGGTTTTGGCTCAAGTCATGATCTCATGGTTTGTGGGATTAAGCCTTGCATTGGGCTTCTGCTAACAGCACAGAGCCTGCTTAGGATTTTCTCCTCCTCTCTCTCTGCCCCTCCCCCACTCACACAAGCACTCTCTCTCTCTCAAAAAAAAAAAAAAGAAAGGAACAGAAAAAAAAGAAAAGGCATCCAAATCAGTAAGGAAGAAATAAAACTTTCACCACTTGCAGATGACAGGATACTATATATAGAAAACTCTAAAGACTCCACCAAAAATTACTGGAACTGATAAATGGATTCAGCGAAGTCACAGGTTAGAAAATCAATATAGAGAAATCTGTATTTCTATCCACTAATTCTATACATTAATAATGTATATACTGGGGCACCTGGGTGGCTCAGTTAGTTAAGTATCCAACTCTTGGTCTCAGCGCAAGTCTTGATCTCAGGGTGGTGAGTTCAAGCCCCATACTGGGATCCATGCTGGGCATGGAGCTTACTAAAAAATATATAAAAATAAACATATATACTGATTTTGTATATTAATAAAGTATACACTATAATGAAGCAGCAGAAAGAAATTAAGAAAGCAATCCCATTTACAATTGCACCAAAAATAATAAAATACCTAAGAATAAGCTTAATAAAAGAGGTAAAAGACCTGTGTTCTTAAAATTATAAAACATTGATAAAAGAAATGGAAAGTGATAAAATGGATAAAATGGAAAGTGATTCCATGCTTATGGGTTGAAAGAATATTGGCAAAATGTCTACATTACCTAAAGCAATCTACATATTCAGTATGCAACCTCTATCAAAATACCAACAGCATTTTACGGGGCACCTGGGTGGCTCAGTCGGTTGGGTACCTGACTTCGGCTCAGGTCATGATCTCACAGTTTGTGGGTTCAAGCCCTGCATCAGTCTCTGTGCTGACAGCTTGGAGCCTGGAGCCTGCTTCAGATTCTGTGTCTCCCTCCCTCTCTGCCCCTCCCCTGCTCATGCTCTTTCTCTCTCTCTCTCAAGAATACACATTTTTTAAAAAAATACCAACAGCATCTTAGAGAACTAGAACAAACAATCCTAAAGTTATTATGAAGCCACAAAAGACCCCAAATAGCCAAAGCAATCTTGAAAAAGAAGAAAACTGGAGCTATCACAATTCTAGACTTCCAGTTATTTTACAAAGCTGCAGTAATCAAAATAATATGGTACTGGCACAAAAATAGATACACAGATTAATAGAACAGAGAGCCCAGAAATTAACCCACAATTATATGGTCAATTAACCTGACAAAGGAGACAAGAATATGCAATGGGAAAAAGTCTCTTCAACAAATGGTGTTGGTAAAACTGGACAGCTACATACAACATAATGAAATTAAACCACTTTCTTACACCATACACAAAAATAAATTCAAAATGGATTAAAGATCTAAATGGGACCTGAAGTCATAAAAACCCTAGAAGAGAGCACAGGCAGTAATCTCTCTGACATTAGCTATAACATCTTTCTGGATTTATCTCCTGAGGCAAAAGAAACAAAAGCAAAAACAAACTATTGGGATGACAAAAGCTTTTGCACAGCAAAAAACACAAAACAAAAAACAATCATTAGAATAAAAAGGCAACCTAATGAATGGGAGAAGGTATTTGCAAATGATAGACGCAATAATGGTTCAATATCCAAAATATATAAAGAACTCAAAGAACTCAACACCAAAAAAAAAAAAAAAAAAAAAAAAATCCAATTAAAAAATGGGCAAAAGACATGAACAGACATTTCTCCAATGATGGCCTACAAGTGGCCAACAGACGCATGAAAAGATGTTCAACATCATTCATCATCAAGGAAATGCAAATCAAAACCACAATGAGATATCACCCCACACACATCCCCATCAGAATGGCTAAAATGAACAACACAAGAAATAACAGGTGTTGGCAAGAATGTGGAGAAAAAAGAATCCTCTCCCACTACTGCTGGTAACACAAACTAGTATGCATCTGTGGAAAACAGTATGAAGGTTCCTCAAAAAGTTAAAAAATGAGCTATCTTATGATCCAGCAATCACATCACTGGGTATTTACTGAAAGAATATAAGAATGCTAACTGAAAGGGATACTTGCACTCCTATGTTTAGAGAAGCATTATTTATAATAGCCAAGACATGGAAGCAGCCCAAGTATCCAACAACTGATGATTGGATGAAGAAGATAGGATATATAAATACAATAGAGCATTATTCAGCCATAAAAAAGAATGAAGTCTTGTCATTTCCAATGACATGGATGGAGCTAGAGACTATAATGCTAAGCAAAATAAGTCAAAGACAAATACCATATAATTTCACTTATATGTGGAATTTAACAGAACAAACAAGCATAGAGAAAAAAGGAGATAAACCAAGAAACAGACTCTTAACTATAGAGAAATGAAGGTTACCAGAGGGCATGGGGGTGGGGAGGGTGGAATTAACAGGGGATGGGGACTAAGGAATGCACTTGTTGTGATAAGCACAGGGTGATGTATAGAAGATTGGAATCACTATATTATACACCTAAAACTAATACAACACTGTATGTTAATTAATTGGAATTTAAAACTAAAAAAAGTGATATTAGCCTTAATTTCCTATTTTGCTGATGTGTTTTTAAACACTGGTTTATTTACTCCCTTGAAAACTCTTAAATGGCTTCTGGTTTCTGGTCAGCACGTAACGAGGTTGGAAGTCATCATTCCCCTCCTCTCAAGAAAAAAGCTGAACAAACTGAAAATCAACATCTCTTCTTAGATCCATCAGAGAACTGAGGTCACAGGGCAAGCCACTATCCCCAAAATTAGAGATGGTCAGGTAGATACAGAGAAGTCTAACTTACTAGAGCAGGCACCTGTAAGCCAAGACCTCCAGGGGGAACCAGTACCAAGGTAAGCAAACCAAAACTATAACTGATGAATTGTTAGGGGCTCAGTGTCAACAAATCTGAGTTAATATCTTCATGGATGGGATTGGAGGAGTGAATGTCTTGAGGAGGGGGAGACAGCACACTTTTAAGTGTTTTACCTACCAGCATTTCTCACAGTGAGGATCAGAGAAAAATTCCCTCCTGCTTCCTGCTGGAGGAGAGGGAAAGTAGCCATTTTGATGTACACCCAAAAATCCAATTCTCCTTAGTAAGGTCGGCCCTCAAGGGAAACTATTTACCAGAGCCTGACATGGGGCAAGGGAAACACCTAATTCCAGCCCACTACAGCCTTCAACTTACAGGAAGGGAAATACCTGAATTCAGCTCCCTTTCACCTTCCTGTCACACCTAAGTGAAGGAGGAAAGGACATGAAAAGCACTGGCTCACTAAAAGACTAAGACCTAATTACAAGACTAGGGAAGGCTTCTCCCAACTCTTACCTTCCCACATCCATTGGGCTTCTGTATAATAACAGGGGACTACAACCTGAAGAATTGCATGTCTCAGACCTTATTTAAGAAGCAGTCTCTAAGGAAACTCAGACACAAGAGGAGCAACAAAAACACAACAAAAGACAGAACAGAATATTCAAGAACTGTGGGACAATTACAAAAGGTATTACATACTCATGATGGGAATAATCAGAAGAAGAAAAGGGAAGAAATATTTGAAGCCATAATGAGTGAAAATTTCCCTAAATTAATGAGAGATACCAAATCACAGAACCAGAAGGCTCAGAAAACACCAAGAAGAATAAATATCCCAAAACCTACACCTAGGCATACCATATTCAAACCACAGAAAATCAAAGACAAAGAGAAAATCTTGAAAGAAGTCAGAGAAAACCTCTGAGTATTTTCATGGCTATCTAGTAGCACTGGACACATGTAATATGCCCCTGCAAGGAAGTAATCAGATCTTCATGACCTTGAGTTGTGCAAAGATTTCTTAGATACAATATCAACAGCATGATCCATAGAAGTAAAAATGATAAATTGGACTTCAAACTTTAGAACTTTTGCACATCAAAAGAAAGCATTAAGAAAATAGAAAGTCACAGAGAGAAAATACCTGCAAGTCATAAATCTGACAAAAGACTATTTAGAATATACAAATAATTCTTACAACTCAAAAGAAAACAATCCAACTGAAAATGGGCAAAACATTTGAATAGACATTTCACCAAAGAAAACACAAAAAAGATCATAAGCACATGGAAAAAATGTTCAGCATTATTAGTCCTTAGGAAAAAGCAAATTAAAACAATATGATACTACCTCACCTAGAATGGCTATCATTAAACAGTAACAAGTTAATGAGGATGCAAAGGAACATTGCTTAGGGGAATGTGAAATGTACAGCTACTCTGAAAATCAGTTTGGGAATTTCTTACAAAGATAAATTTATCACGATTCCATTCCTAAGTATCTATCCAAGAGGAATGAAAAAGTATGTGCACACAAAGACTTGTACATGAATGTTCATAGCAGCATCATTCATAATAGCAAAAAAAGTGAAAATAATAAAATGTTTACCAGGTGATGAATGGACAAACAAAATGTGGTATAACCATACAATGGGATTCCATTCAGCAATAAAAAGGAAAATACTAATACATGCTACATGTTAACAAACCTCATAAAACATTACACTAAGTGAAAAAAGTCAGATGCATAAGACTTGACATCGTATAATTTCATTTATATGAAATATCCAGAAGAGGCAAATCTATAATGACTGAAGGCAGACTAATGATTTCCTGGGGCTGGGGTTGAAAGCAGGGATTGACTACAACTGGGCACAAGGTATCTTTTTGTAGTAAATGCAATGTTCTGAAACTCGATGATAGAGATGTTTGCACAATTCTGTATGTTTACTAAAAATAAATGACTTTTTGCTTAAACTGGTGATTTTTATCACATGTAAATTCTGTATCAAGCTGTTTAAAAAAAAAACTGATGTCATAAAAGACACAGAAAAGCTGTGTAACTATTCTAGAGTAAAATAAAGAGACAGAACAAACAGCATAAGTGACCCTAGACTGGAGGAAAAAACATGCTGTAAAAGATGATACTGGGTCACTGGAA
This sequence comes from Herpailurus yagouaroundi, assembly GCF_014898765.1. Taxonomy (NCBI): domain Eukaryota; kingdom Metazoa; phylum Chordata; class Mammalia; order Carnivora; family Felidae; genus Herpailurus; species Herpailurus yagouaroundi. The sequence goes on along the minus strand of NW_024412400.1, from coordinate 29,243,479 downwards.
TGTGGACAGTATATTAGATGAAAGCATTATATCAATGTTAAATTTACCAAGGTTGGTAAAGTACTGTGGTCATGTAAGAGGATATCCTTAGTCATAGGAAATATATACTAAAGTGTTTAAAGAATAATGAGATACACATCTCAAATGGTTTCCAAAGAAACTACACACACACACACACACACACACACACACACACACACACACACACACAC
>NW_024412400.1:29113897-29243257 GCF_014898765.1 Herpailurus yagouaroundi | reverse complement strand
CACACACACACACACACACACACACACACACACACACACACACACACCTATCTACATGGGGGAGGAGGGGAGAAAGCATGTGTACCTGAGCATGTAAATGGAACAAAATGTTAATAAATAAACCTGGATAAACGGTATGAGTATTCTGTAGTGTATTTCAGCTTTTCTAAAAGTTTGAAATTATTTCCAAATTAAAAAAAGGGGGGGGAGATTCCTCAAGCACCTTTTGCATATAAGGCACATATAAAGTGCTAGTAACACAGAGAAAAGATAAATTCATGAGCTCCTGCCTTCAAGGAGATCAGACCTGCATCATTAGTTGGCTGTCTAGGTCTCCATTTCCTTGATGTGAGTTCCCTGAGGGCAATAAATGTTAAATACATTTTTAAAAATGACAACAGAACATTCAGAGTTGCTACCATAGCCCAATTCCCAAGTACCTATCTCCAGCTTAAAACACAATTCATTTCTTATGACAAGTGACTGTTCAGTGAACAAGAATCAGAGGAAGTATTCATTGCAGGGTTTATTGTAGTTGGATCAACTAAAAGCTTTTCCTGTGGGTCGCCTGCGAGGATGTGGACATGGCTTTGTGAAACAGAGTCTTTGTAATGCAATGTTATAATGAGATTTAAATCATGCTCTTTTCTTAATAAACATTCTTCAGGGTTTATTATGTTTTTCTTTTAGTATCTGTATTCACATCACTTTCACTTAAGTTGCATCAGAGTCCTATGCCTTTCCAGAGAAAAATTCACTTTAAATTTCCTCAGCTTCACAGCTCACTGCCTAAAAGCTTCGAGGTGGCGGCGGGGGGCGGGGGGGGGAAGAAAGGTAGTAGGTACACCACAGCTCTGCAACTACTCAGGCTGAGCTGAACAGAAGTGACTGACATCCTGGTGACTCCAGTCTTGTACTATCTGCTCACTCTTCATCTGTTTAAGCCCTCTTCTCCCAGGGCAGCAGGCCTATCAGAGGACAAGCAGAATGTCACACACCCTGGGCACTTACAGGGTCCCTCTGAATCTGTGACAGGCTATCAAAATGGCTCAAGTAACCTGAAAGGAAGTTAGCAGGTACCTAGGACATTTATTATACTGGTGGTGTCACTCAATGCTTCCAGAGAGGAGCACTTGATGAGTTATGATAGGTGGTACTGAGCCAAAAGAGAAGAATGGGTAAAAATGCACCAGGGGCTTTTATAGGAAAATAAATTTAGAAAGACATGTCAAAAGTGGAAAATGCTTGCTTGGTATCATCAATCCAAGAGAAATCTATTATTCTGGACAAATGACATCTATCAAGTTTTCTGAGTAAAAATAGGATGTAGTCAATCGAGAAATTCAAGAGATCATCTACAGGTATGCAAATCAGTGGAAAAGCAGTAGAGACTAAAGAAGGTACACATTCTCAGAAGTGTGAGACTGAGGTCAATTACACAGCTAGACTTTGACCAGACAATGACTGGACAGACCATGCACCCCTCCTGGCTATGGGCATGATGTGGTAAAGGCAAAATCATAAATGAAGGAAGCAAAAATCTAGAACGGGATACCATGTGGTCTCACTATTTCTACCTTCAGAGCAGGCTAGAAAGGAGTTCAGGCATTAAATAAAGGATAAAATATGGAGGGGAATGGCTTGGATTCTAAGTAAAAGGATTTGTACTGAATTGGACCTTTAGTTTCTTGAGAACAACACTCGACTTGATCTTGGCTGATCTAAATAAATAAATCCTGCAGATACATGTTGCCTCAACCATTTTCTCACCTCATTGCTGAAATGAAGAAAAGGCTTGAGGGAGTAAGATAAATGCCCTTATTTCTTCTTCTTTTTTTTTTTTTTTTTTTTTTTTAGCTATACATGTAATTTCTTCCGTTATTTTAAAAAGAATTGGTTCTTCTATATGAAGACCTAATGACAAACTAAAAATTAACCAATGACTTAGTAAAATCCCATTGGAAAGTAGTTCAGGACAACAAAATCAGTCTATACTAAAAAATGCAATGATGCTTTTTGTAAGGAAACTGTATTTCTAGTGAAGTCTTCGAAACTAAAGCCATCAGCAACATCCTCACAAAAATGAGAAACATGTATCAACTCACTACTCCACTAGTGGTACCATACTAGGGAAGAAAAGTCATGCAAGGTCTCTCACAACATGGCAAAAGCTTCCCCTCAAAATCACCTCCCAGCCCTCCTCTGTTCCATCCAAACAGAGGTCTACACCATTTTGTCCTGCTTGCAACACTTTCCCCATTCCCTGCTATTTAACGTCTACCCATCCTTCTGGGTCCATATTGAATCTGACAGCTGCCCAAGAAGTCTTTCTTGACTGCTCCTGTCCACAGTGCTCTCTCCCATTTCTCAACCCCTAAGGTAGGTCTTCTTTGCCCAGAAAACTGCACAGTTAGTACTATCAATTGTGTTTCACCACCACAAATAACTTCTGGAGGGTAAGGACCTCACTTGGTATCATCACAGGTAATAGGTGCCCCAAATGTTTAGAATTTTGTGGTTCTTTTAACACCCCTCCTGCCCCCTCAATCTATTCTTCACATATCAGCAAGAGTTATCTTAAAACTTCAACTACATCATGTCACCCTCTCCTCCAGTCTCCTTTTCTAACCTTTCAGCAACTTTCCACTGCACTTAAGCATGAATCCATACTCCTCACACGCTGCCTAAAAGGTTCTACACGATCTGGTTCTTTCTTAACTCCACAATTTTACCACAGTACTCCAAACCAGCATCTGACCTCCAGCCGTATCTGCCTTCTCACAATTCCTAAACATGCTGGGTTTTATTCTGGCCTCAAGTTCCTTACATGTTTTTTCTTATTGGCCTTCTGCATCCCCTTTCCTCTACCCAATCTGCCCCACACATAGTATTACATGGCATAGCTAACCCTTTGCTATTCATGTCTCAACTAAATCCACCTGCCTGAGAGGCCTGAGGTACATTTCCCACAATACCTTCCATTTCAACACCTGAAGTTTTCTTCATAGCACTTTAATTTATAATCCGTTTACAGCCTTATTGGCCCTCACCCTCAAAAGACACAGAAGGTCTCTGGGAGCAGAGAACATATCTTGGCATAGACTAGATACAACACCAAGTAATTATGTGTTGAATTAACTGAGAAAATAAAAACTGAAGACATTTGAAAGCATGTTCTAAATTCTCAATCTAAGGTGATAGCACATGAACATTAGTAATTCAGAGAGCTGAAGCAGGCAAGACATTCAAGTCTTGGTGGACAGTATGAAGGAAAACTACAGGGACTAAAGATAAGTGTCTAGAGGGGTCTGGTGGACCAAATAAACAGTAACTCACCTCTGGTGCCAGGCTTCTTGTCTAGCAATACCTTTATAAAGAATACACCATTCACCTCCAAATGGACAAATATTACAAAGTCACGCAGTACCAAGTATAATGAGGATATGGAGCACAAGAGCTCCCATTACATTAGCAGTAGCATAAAATGGTATAACCACTTTAGAAAACAATCTGGCATTATCTAATGAAGTTGAATATTCACAATCCCTATGACACAACATTTGTGTTGTGTAATTACATAGCCTGGAGAAAGTCTCACACATATGTATCTGTGTAAGACATACACAAGGGAGACATGAACCAAGTTGTAAATAGGAACACTGACAGCACTGTTGTTTCTATGGGAATGGATCAATAGCACACATTCACATAAGTGAAAATGAATTAACTATGGTACAAACTTCAACACAGAGGAATCTCAGTGCTAAGCACAAGAATAAGAGGTCACAGAAAAACACATATTATGGTTTCATTTTTTTTTTTTTTGCTTAAAAATACGTAGACAGATGATAAAATTTAAACAGTAAGGCATAACTGCAAAGTTGGAGATACTGATTACAACTAGTAAGGGAAAAGGAGGGGAATGTAACTGGAGAAGAGCACACAGGGGCTTCAAAAGAAGTGGCAATATTCTGTTTTTTAAGCTTGGTGAAGAGTATACAGAAGGGACACATTTTATTCTTCATACCTTACACATACATCACTACTTTTCTATGTATAGTAATTCTTTTAAAACTAATTAAACACTGATCAAACTATAGAAGAGGGAAGGTAGATGGTTTGTTCTTATACTTAGGATCCCGTGTAATGGAACAGAGATTTCTTCAAAACAGATGCTATAAACCCAAAGCCATGTAAGGATCCTCTCAAAGCAAGACAATCAGTCCCCATAACCTGAAATGTTCTTAGCTTCATTCAACATTCTACTTTTGTATATTTTTCCCCCTTCTTTCACTTTCACTCTTAAAATTTAACTTGTTGTATGTTGCTCATCTTCCTAAATCCTTTCCAGAACAAGATGTGGTATAAAATAAATGAGATATACAAGAGAAATAATGTGGTAATATAAAACAGATTAAAGGGATCATCCTGTAACCAAACACACAAAACACTAAAGGGTCTCATATCAGACAGAAACAGAAATGAAACTGGTAGTTATCCTGGTGTAACATAAATTACATTTCAAGCTCCAGATAAGTCTGTACTTCACAGAAAAGATGAGTTTAAGCAAATCAATGAAAGTCCAGCAAGGAATATCATGCTTGGACTGCCAAGCATAGTAAGGTAATTGGAGCATAAGTACATGTGAAGAATTATGATCACAGTAAAAACTCAAAGAAAACACACTAATGAAGAGGCAGCGGTTTTCATTGCTATTACGGTTGTTTTCGATCCTTATACTTAACTTAGAGAATATATGTACCCATTACAGAAGAACTTCCAGAACAAGTGTATTTTCTTTTTACAGAACCAAAATTGCCATGCATTAATAACCCTACAATTATATTGAAATATTCAGATGTGTGGATCTCACCCACTTTAAGCTTTGAAAGCAGCTAAACTATGTAGAAATAGGCATGTGCTGGTATTACGACTTTCATTTTAAAATTATATATTTATTCCTAGAATGCTACGTACAAATATTCATAACCACATGAATGCCATATGGACAAAAACAACCCTCTCACTTTAAAAAGTGGCTCCGTTGTGAATAAAAAAAAAAAACTTGTCAGAATCAAGATCAAGGAGCTATCAATTACATGTATCATAAAAGCACGTCATTAAGGAATATGCACCCTAAGTTGAGGTCCTTTCATTTTTTTCAGAGAGAACAAAGACAAATTTGGTTTCTTCTGTACTAACTAGAGCTTAAAAATGTCAAAACTAGGTCAGAAGTTGAGAGGTTAGGCTTAAGGCACCAGGAGAAGATGCCACATTTCCCTTCCCTAGCTCACATTTTATGATTTTATGATTTCCTAAGACATGGTTTTCCTAAACATGGTTATTTCCTCTATGAGGCAAAAGATTAAAAAGCTAGCCAAAATAACTACATTTACAGTAAACTTACTGTATCTGCCATAGCTGGGAAAGGCAACATTGTGGCTAATTAAAACTCATGTTAGCAAAGAGTTAGGGTGGCTCTCTGTATATCCAAGTTATCTCCTCTATCAGTGCAAGTCTACATGCATGTCCTCCTATATACACGTATATTTGTACATATCCTTATACATACTCAAGCATTTGGATTGCTAGTACCCACAGAATTAGAAAATGCACAGTACTAAAAAAATTACACTGACCACAATTCAATTCATCCAACAAATATACAGTAAATTCATTTATATTCAAGGATCATATCATTGTGGCTTTGGCATCTAGGACATCTCAAAGGGTGAGATCATTTCCCCAAAGTCACTGTGTAACACATAAAAGACCTGGTCCTGCCCTCTATAAGTTTACAGCCTGGCAGGGATCTGATTTAACTTTGCCATTTCAGGACTTTCAGGGTCTTGCAGGAATTACACTACGATCATGACTATACTGCAGCTGTGAGGAAGTGTCAATGCAAAGTTGGGGGGAAAAATGCCAGTAAATCACCTTTAGTTGTGCTTGCTGTTCACATACTGTGTAAGTGATCTGTAGGATATATTTCTTTATAAGGAAAGAAGGGGGACCTTTAAAACTATGATTTCATCAGTGTTATCTTCCCCTGCTTTGCTCCATCTCTGAAACTTCTACCACATTCTATAATTTTCCACAGGGGGGAAAAAAGAGAGAGGTTCCTTCTCTAACCAACCTTTATATTCACATTTGCTCCCTTTGTTTTGAAAATTCTGATTCATATGTGAGAACTCCCCTTACACGCAAAATAGACATTTAGAAGTGAAATGTTAAAACTCCTCCAATGTTTCATGAAATGTCCTTTCTGTATGATATTCTTGTCAAGGTAGCAGGATTCCAGAAAGAGAAATTGGAATTAAAATTTGCTCCCTTTGGCAAATCTTTTTTGGATCTCTTTATACAGTGTGTTTAAGTCTCAACAGACTGGGGCACAGAGCAAACAGACACCGAAGACACTAGCATCTCTCCACAGGGAGACAGTAAGGACTTGTCAAAGAGTTCATTTTGAATTTTAAATAGTGCTCACAAAGAGTTAAACACAAATTAACTTCCCCAAAATAGATCACTTAAAGGTCAGTTCATACATTTTGTTTCCTTTGGCTTGTATTATGGGATCCCTTTTGGCTTGCCAAGATAGAACTGAATCCCTTTTAGGTTGGTAGGCGTGAACCCTGGTCCAAAATGACCAAATGACTTCCTGCAGACAGTATCTTAACTGAGCTGGGCCCTGCAGATGCTCTGCCCTCAGACTGGCCTACATTGCAGCTTTCATCTGTCAAGATAATACAGATGGGTAAGTGGAAAGTAAAGGAGCAAGAAATGAAGGAGGGCTCTTCATCAAGCACAAAGTAATCAGCAAAAATATGTCAAAGGGATGTAGTCTCTGTGGTGAAATATGTAAAGTGATTCCCAAAAGTGAATAAAACAGGAGAGCCTTCCATTACCCTCTATTGCTCTTTACATTTCCCTGGGCAGGACTAAGGAGGAACTCTGAGTGCCTGAAATTAAGACAGCTCTCCTTCAGCTGGGGTTAAATGGGAGTCCTATGTGCTCAGTGTAAGACCACCTCTCAACCAAGAGTCTGAAGACCCAGAACCCTGAGTGCTCCAATATCCACACTGCCTGCCTCCCATCCTACTCCCCTATGGCCATAGCCTTGAGAATATTAGGACTAATTTCATCATACCTTTTATCCCTATTAACAATACACACTGGGAAGCCCAGATCACTTCTCATTCCTCCCACTTTTACGGCCATATAATCTCTTTCATTCATTTTCTTGACCCTATCTCTCCTACCACCCCCAGTGCCTTAAGCCCTTTTCCTGTGCTTTCTGAAACTCACAGGCAGCCATGAGCAAGATCCCCTATATTGTTGGCCTCTTCTCTAAATGCTCCCACCATCTTCCTACTCTAACTGTAACCTGGCTAGTCACTGAAGGCACTCCTCCCCAACCCCCACCATCTCAACCACCCAAGTGGTGGCTATTTCCCCTCAACATACCTTGAACCACAAGGATTAGAGGTAGGTGGGTGTTTTTATTTCTTCCTACATCTAGACCATTGTCCCTCCCTTTCCTCTCTGTACAACTGCTGAGCTTTGAGTCACAAAAAAATCAGACCACCACCCACTCCCCCTCATTCGGGGAAGACCTGGGTTCCTAGCTGCCTGCCATTCTCCCTCACTACCATGGCCATAATTCCAGGTGAACTCAATATCCACACAGATGATCCAGTGCTCTGACTGCTCAGTCTTTGTCCTCCACCCTAACTCCAAGGTTAGACACCAGTTCTTAACTGTAATTCCTCTGTGTTACTAACCACCACCATCTCCTGTGACAGTTCTCTACCTCTGGTACCCCATCTTCAGTGAGACCAACTTCAGGGACTCCAGCGAGACCTGCAAACCACTTATCTTACCACTTTTCACTGTCCCTGGAGTTTCTCATGTCTGGCCTCAACCCCTTAACGAGTTTGATTTCCACATTCAATTGTTACAACCACTCTCTTTCTGAGTGAGGAAAGAATATACCCTGAACTCCCTCTCACTCTCATGTGGACCTGCCAACCTGGCAAAACTACAACCTGGTCAACTTCATTACTCCATTCATGCACATACAGGCCCAGAGACAGGAACCATACACAACCCGTTGAATGCTCTCACTCTGAATCTGTGTCCTCCAGTGAGCCCCTACTTACATCCCCCAGGTAACTGGCCAAAGTCCTCTGAAGTGTTGCCTCCAATCTTTCTCCTCCCATTGTCTCTTAAATCCACAGGGGCTGGATAAATCTTTGTAGCAATGAACTGGCATTAAATTCTGTCACCAGACTTTAGACTGAAAGTTAATACTGCGAAAGTAAATTTTGTATGCAATTTACTCCAAGTTTCTAAGGCAATACATATGTTCTGAGTTAGAATATGTTTCTGAATACTGCCCTTAGCACAACCTCCTTCAAAACTAGAAGCAGAAAATGAATGGTAGAACACATTAAGATTTAAGCTCACTAACCAACTTCCTTTAAACCTACCCCTTTAGATCAGGGGTTCCTATCCTTCTGGCCCAAAAGAATGTCCATTAGCTGCAGGCTGATGTTTTCATTCTGAGCCTATAAGACAATTTTAAATGAGATGTTAATGGGGAACATAATTATTAAAAAAAAAAAACCCTCAAAAGGTCTCATGGCTATATTTTGTCCATCAGGTCAACAGGTTATGATTTTCTGTCAAAAATAATGTGACAATGCTAGAAGAAAATACACATATCAGGGGAAAAAAAACTGGATTAAGGAATGACTAAGCACTAATTTTATTTGCAAAATGACCTTTTCTCCTAGAAAACGCATTCTGACTTCCCAGCACTGCCATGGAAAAGACTCTGTGTCCATGCTACCCCATTTAAATTGCAGGTGTTTAAGATACCTAATAAACTACCAATGAAAGAAATTGCTAGTTCTTTTTAAAAATAAGTGCCAAAACTGTTAGCAACACTCAGTTAAATGGTTTTGGAGGTCCATAAAATTATGCCAAAATATCTCCTTCAATGTGAAGCACTCACTGATTTTCCTTTCATATTTGGGTAAACACTCAAGGTAAAAGGATATATTTGAATACACATACCATCATAAAAGCTGCCTTAGGAAGGTACTTACATATTCCATACCACAGAACTGCACACCCACTTGATACCCTAGACTTTAAGCTCCTAGGAAACAAAGGCACTCGTCTGTATTTCTATCACCTAGTATAGTAGCATATACACAGTTTAACTTGATATTCTATAAAAACAATGTCCAGTTCTTTCCACCCATTTAATATGTCTTATTTGCATGATGCTGCAAACACTTGATCAATAAGGCCAAGCATATTTTAAATATTATGATTTTTAAGGATGAGACTTGTTCATTGCACAAACATTCAAATTATACAGCAAAGTACCAAAACAAAAATCACTTGGAAAAAACACTGCTAGAATTTTATTGAACATTCTTTGTGTGTTCACATATATGCATTTACAATTTTATATGAATGGGTTATTTATGTTGTTCTGTAACCAGAACTGTTTTAACTAATGTATCATGGATATCTCTCCATTAAAAACAAAGTACTACTACGTCATTTTTAATGCCTACCTAGTATTCCAGAGTATACATGTATCATTTAATAATGTCTCCTACTAATGGATATTTAGGTTATTTATAGTTTTTTTTTAACCAAACGCAAAACTGCAGGTATCTCTGTGTATGCATCTTTCAACAGCTGTGCAATTGCTTTCTCTAGATAAAGTCTAGAAGTTGAATTGCTAGACCAAAGTGCAAATACATTTTACATTTTTGTGTATGTTGTCAAACTGTGCTCCAGAAAGGTTATAACAACACAGACCCAACCAACCATAGTGCTCCAGAGGGCCCCACATTCACCAACACCATTATGTGTTAACTTTATAATCACTGCCAATTTAATTTCTATTTTCATGTTATGGATATTAACAACAAATATGCTCTACATGTTTTTCAATTACTCACATCTTTGAAATCTTGTTTATGGTGATTTTCACTATATAAGTTTTAAATTATTACATTATAAAGCTTAGCAACTTTTTAATAGTTTGGTTCTCATGACACATAAGGAAAGATTCCATCAACCCAAGCTTTTTAAAATCATCAATATTTTCTGCTGGTATCATTCTTTTTTTTTTCTTTTTTAATTTTTTTTAATGTTTGTTTATTTTTGAGAGAGAGAGACCGACCGTGAGCAGGGGAGGGGCAGAGAGAGAGGGAGACACAAATCTGAAGCAGGTTTCAGGCTCTGAGTGGTCAGCCTAGAGCCCAACATGGGGCTCCAACTCACAGACCAGGAGACCATAACCTGAGCCAAAGTCAGATGCTTAACTGACTGAACCACCCAGGTACCCCCTGGTATCATTGTTCTTAATCTTTCTGTCATCAGAAATCCCTTTGAGAATCTGATAAAACCAGAACCACCCACAAAAAAATGCCCTTAAATATAAACATTTTACAGACAATTTCACACAGTTCAAGAACTCACTAACTAGATGTGTCATCTTGCTCCAATCACATTTTCTGTATCTGTTGTTACGCTTTTCTGCAAGCAAATGTAGAATGATAAAATATTTCTCTATCAGGGGCTATTTGTACAAGGCAGGATGCAGAATACCTACTATATCCACAGGTTAAGCAGCCTCCCTTATTGTAGCTCTCTTGTCAAGGACTATATCCCCCCATCTGGTCCCTCTTCCCATGCACAGTACAAGAATAATTTCTGAGTAAACATATAAAGAGAAGTTCCCTTCAGTTTTTGCCCAATGGCACTTCTGGCTGGGCCCACATATGTGAAGAGGTCAATGAGTTAGGAAAGAATGGTAAAGGGATTCCTTTACCATTTTCTACCCTCTGAACTCATTTCAGAAAACCTCTTGAGTTTACTCTAAAATTTCAAAATTTTTATTAAAGTTCTTACTTGCTCATCACTCATCTTTTGGCCACTTTCCATTTTTAACATTCTGTAGGACACAGTTTAAAACAAAACTCTACTGAGTTAGAAGAAATTGAAAAAATGTAAAACTCATGAAGGCCATAAACTATCAGTGTTGAGAGAAGCTAATAGGAGGGGAGCCAATAACTATTCCAGGAGGAGATAAGGTACTAAAATATAGGATACTGCTTTACAGGTATCAAGGAAGGAAAATATATATAAGGTTTCCTCATTATCAAATACAAATAATAAGGACATTATCAAAATGTAAGCTATTCATGTAATAGCTAAGCTGTGTAACCCAATGAAATTCAAGACCGAAGTATTCTAACAATGAGTGTTTTCACAGCATTCTCACAAAATTTGAAGGAGGGTAGAAATCTAGATTACAGGCCAAGCTCTGGTACACATGAGCTACTAATTGGCCTTGGGCAAGTCACTTCCCTTCTCTAGGTTAAAAATCCTCAGATTAAACATCAAAAGCCTCCTTGGCCCTAAGGCAGCTCAGCATCATGGACTTCTATAGCTCTCAATACCTAGAGCTCTCCTAAGACATTTAAGTATTTGTTAAATGTCTATCCTCTCCATTTGATGATAAGCTCAATGTCTTTATTCACCTCAGATCTGCTGCTCCTTACACAATGCCTGGCAGGGAGGGAACGAGGGATGAAGAAATAATTGAATCAATAAACCCACAATCAAAAAATGAGATGGTAAACCAGAAGATCTCTAAAGTATGTTTGGATGTTAATGTATTAAGGGCATTTCTTCCTCTTGAATTTTATAAATGCTTGGGTTTAATTAGGTTAATACATTTATAGATCGCCTAAGTTGAATGGAGTCTTAGGTTTTTGTCCACAGGGAGAAAAAGTGGGGCCAAGAAGACATGAGAATGAGATATTGTCCCTGCCCTTCAAAGAAATGGGTCTGGCAAAAAAAAAAAAAAAAAAAAAATTCAAAATAACTAGGATAAGGAATAGAACTTTAACGAAAATAATGACTTCACCAGAGTGATGGAAAACCAGTAACAAAATAAGTGGTCTGAGTAAGAGCACTTGGGATGGCTCTCAATTATGAGAATGCACTATACAGAGAGGTGTGCTTACTCCTCTGCAGCCACACAGACCAAGTGAGACCTGATTGAAAAGGATCTAGGCATCTTCCATTTCCTGGCAGTGAAAGGAAAAAGAATCCTCTTAAGTCAAAAGTGTGGCTCATGTTCCTGAGATTGCAAGTTTACAAGAGAGGAAAAGGTAAGATTTAGCTCAACAGACAAAAATCAGATATGGCTGAGGTGCACCTGGGTAGCTCAGTTGGTTAAGCGTCTGACTCAACAACAGCTCAGGTCTTGATCTCAGGGTCATCAGGCTCTGCAATGGGAGTGAAGCCTACTTAAAACAAGCAAACAAAAAAATCAGGTATGGTTGAATCAGTCCTACTACAGACTGCTTTGGAGGCATGGAGAATTTCGACCTGTTTAGAACATAAATGCTACTCCAGGGAGAACCAAGCAAGTGGTTATTGAATACAAATACAAGAATGGTAAGTAAGCAGAGGTAAAGGGAATGAGTAAGACTGCAGAAACTATTATTAATGCACTGAAACCCCACTATTCTGAGTTCCTGTCATGTGCTTCCCACAGTACAGGCAATATAAATAATGCCAAGGGAAGTCGATGGCATGGTTCATGCTTATAAAGGCCTTACTGTCTAATATGGAGACAAATAATTGAGGAAAAAATTCCAGCAAGTAACAAAGTCTCCAAGTCACAAAAACATGGCCTCAAATTAGAATATCCAATGAAGTAAATCTAGGTAAACAAAAAGGCCTGGAGCAGATCTGTGAAACAGGGCTTTGCCTTGGCACTTTTCTTTTTGAACCTCTCACCCCTCAGAAGCATTCTTCCTCCATTTTTTCCACCCTGGGAAGAGGGCTGGTAGGCACAAGAGAATAGCCACAACACTCAGCAGCCTGACTTATAGCCAAACAAGAGGAAGGGAGCCCCAGACGGACAAGATGTGGCAGGGAGCACACATCTGATCCCAGCAGTGATTCCAAGGGCAGAGTAGGGTGTGATTTGCACAAGAGCAAGATGCAAGCCGTTCTTCCCTTCCTCAGGAGCAAACCCTCAGAGGGGCAGTCAGTTCTTTATAGACAGAGCCCCAACGCATCAGCTTTTCTTCCTAAATCCTGAGGAAAGAGGGGATAGCTTCCAGGAGCAGCAGAAAGTTCTGATTAGCTCACACGGCAAGAAATTGAGAGGTTTATTTAAAACTGAAGGTAGAGTAGGATATCTGGCCTAAGTCAACAAAACAGCCACATGTCTGAGCTGATAAATATCTCTCCTTCCATTTATTTTTCTTATCCTACTGCCATGGTTTAAAAAAAAAAATCCAACTTGCTCAGTGGTTATATTTCTTGCTTCCTCCAACTATAATATTTCTGTGAGGAAGAGCACATGGCTGAGGCCCTGACATCTCCCTGACTTTCAGAAGGATGGCCCAGCAACTAAGTGCAAAGCAGTTTTACAGTTTATTGTTCCCACTCTCCCTTTCTTCTCCTCTGAAACACAAATATGGGCACTCCCTCCATCAGCACCTATGGAATGAAATGTCAAGGGGCTCCTATTGCCTGCATATAATGTCTTTATTCAAAGAAGTTACACTAGATAATCGTTCTGATTATGAGGGGAAAAAATGTATCTTTACTCTTCTCCAAAAGAGGAATCTGAGAAGAATGAAACACAACTTTTCATACCACAAACATTTTTGTGGCTTTTTATATATTTCTTTCAAAAGCCTGAGATAAAAAGAGACAAAACAACTGGCAAGGGTCCATTTAGCAATACACATGAATAACCAAAGAATGCAAAAGAATCTAAGTAGTTATACTCCTGTCTCTTGCCAAAAAAAATTCAAGAAAAAAAGAGACAAAATTAATTTAATGAGAACCACACATCTATATGAAATTATAGCCCATTTTAATAACTTAAAAAACCAATATATCAAACTAGAAAAGCAATACAAGCATCTAAGTTATTCTTGAGTAGGAAAAAAATTTAAGACTTCTTTTGTGCATGAGACAATAAGAAAAATTGTAAAAAGAGAAGGGATAGGAGGAGTTAGAGTTTATGAAACCAAAATTTATTGACCTAACATATGGCTTAAATTATTTGAACAAAATGTAGAAAACCATAATTTAAGTAGAAAGAACAAAAGAAACACTGATATGCTTTCAGCCCCGTATTCAGAGAGGGGCAGAGCTGCCAGGAGAGCACCACCATCATTTGAGAACACTGGCAGGCTTATTCATGCTAACATGTTATAATTGAGAATCAATACAGGGCAGAGTCTGCTTAAATGAACTCCAAGAGTTTGTCCAAGCAAACCTGTTAATGTCATGTTGCATTTTATTAAATGATGTTTGGAATAAAAACCCTGTTGGTTGGGCCTTATAAAACTTTGTTTTAACAATATGTATGCCTTACCTTCCAATGACAGCTATAATGATAGCATTTGGCTCTATGATAAATCTTACTATATATGAGAAGAAACAAATGTGAAGGAATCTCTTATCGAGGTTATGTAGAGTAACCTTGAAGTTGCTGTCCATTTCTGATGTGCGCAGATACACTAGAGCCCCATGAATGTCCACGAACATAATTTTCACAATCACAGGGGGAGGGGGGAGAATATATCTTCAGGTGCTTGCTGGGGCTAGGAATCGTGGCCTTTATCAAAGAAAGATGTAGTTAGAGAAGGCATGAAAGTGGTAGGTAGAGGATGGCTAATCAAGAACTGTGATGCAAACCAACTCTGCTGTGATGTTCAATAACTTAGTCAGGGGCACCTAGGTGACTCAGTTGGTTAAGTGGCCAACTCTTGATTTCAGCTCAGATCATGATCTTATGGTTCATGAATTCCAGCCCAGCACTGCACTGTTAGCACAGAGCCCCCTTAGGATTCTCTCTTCCTCTCTCTGCCCCTCCCCGGCTTGTGCACATGCACACATGCACTCTCTCTCTCTCAAAATAAACATACAAAAAATAATAACTTAATCAGCAAGCACATATGATGAGCCTACATGCAGAACTCTGTGCCAAACACGCAGAAAAGAGGATACAGGTGGAAAAGCACCACAAGTGCCATGCTCACAATTATTCTATAAGGTGATATTATGAACCCCAACCTAAAAGTAAGAAAATTGAGGCTGACAGAAATTAAATATTTTTCCCAAAGTCACATTTCTAAAAGCTGATACAGGCAGGATGGAAATGCAGGTCTGGGTCCTAGGCCAAGGGTCTATCAATACTGCCAAACCAATTGGTCACTGAAGAAAAATGAGAAAAAACAGGCATTCTATGCAAACAGGACAAAATGGGACCAACGACCCATTTGAGTTAGGAGAAGTTTATGTGTAGAAAGAACAGAAAGAAAGTCAGAAAGTTGGGAATCAGACTGTGGACAGCCTTTATGCCCAGTTAAGAAGCACCTTGTACTGCAGCCAGTTGGTGGAACCACAGATAAGACAAAAATGTAAGA
The DNA here is from genome assembly GCF_014898765.1 of Herpailurus yagouaroundi. Lineage (NCBI taxonomy): Eukaryota > Metazoa > Chordata > Mammalia > Carnivora > Felidae > Herpailurus > Herpailurus yagouaroundi. Next base: position 29,227,763 of record NW_024412400.1, on the reverse strand, counting down.
AAGGTGTCAAAGAGACTAAAGAATCTAAACAAGGCATTAGGGAAAGGCATTTGGAGAAACACCAGAAAAGAACAAAGATTTAAAATCAAGCACCGTATTAACATAGGATTTGGGTCTCTCAAAGTAAAAACATTATCTTCTAAGTTGGGGGTCCCTAATGTCCTATTGCTTAATGCTTTACTGATGTCAATAATTAAAAATTCCAGAAGTTCTCCAGTAAGTCTTCTTTCCCCCAAAACAGGGACAGCTTTTGATAGCTAAGAGAAGCATGTGCCTATCTGCCTTCTTCCTTGCCTATGAAGCCTCCTTAAGGGGGTATGCTGATAAAGAACAGGTCACACTTGGGGACATTATTTCAGCTATAGCTTCACTTCTTGGAAAGGTAAAGGCCAAGATGGAATGATGGGCTCAGGAGGCAAAGGGTAGAGAATGAAATCACCCCTTCCTGTGGCTCACACGAAGGACAGGCCAGTTCATCAAGGCTAGAGGTTTCAGCCCTGCCCTCAGGCATCTGCACTCATAGTCCTTACCCTTGTGCACATTTAACACTCACAGAGAGTGGCCTGTAGCAGGACAAAAATCTCAGGACTCAGGATCCTGGCTCTTGGCCATCTTTCAGAATCTCTTTATACCCTAAAGAGAGCAGATGTCTTTACTGTTGCTACAAAATCTTCATGGAGGGGCTACATATTAATACCTGATTCTATAAGAATATAGTCTTATTTTTGTATAAAAAAATTGTACATGCACAAATTTGAGTTACTTTAGCTTATACTATAAGATTAGTACTTCTTTAATATTAAAGATTTTAACCTGGCAATATGTGGTTATCTAATATAAATGTTCCTATTCAGAAAAAATATGGATATTAAACCTCACTGGATACAATTCTACATGTTTCCCTTTTTCTTTCCACTAAAAAAAAAAAAATTCAATAGAGAGGATGGAGAGGGATCTTCACAGAGTCAGACGAGGGGAAACTACAGCAAATGGTGCATCTTTGCTCTTTTTATCTCAGTAGTCAGCAGCAGGGTGAGAAACCTGATCCAGATCACCCTTCAATAACAGACTACCTTCTTTTCTCAATCAGCAGTTGCAGAAGCCCTGCTGAACTCCCCTTTTGCCGTTTTCAACGAAAGTTGCACCCAAGGAAATACTGATTGTCTATATGTGGCACCACTGTGTTCCAGGCACTTGAGAAGTGTGAGAGCCTTAAATCAATTCCATGAACCAATGGTCTGTTTGTGTTGCCACAGATCACACCACTCACAGCTGTGCAGGTCCATGAAGCCAGGACCTTTGTTATTACCCTGACACAGAATTATCAGTAAGGACAGAGCCTTCCACAATATGAAAACGCATTACCTTGTAAAGTCACAATCTATTGGTTCAAATGAAGCTAACTCTCCAAGATCAGGGATAAAGACACAAAACACACTATAGCACAAACATTAAGTCTACTTTGTAAGGCAGTAATCCCCAAAATGACAACATCTATACAGAATTTATTTCTGGGGCGCCTGGGTGGCTCAGTTGGTTGAGCATCCGACTTCAGCTCAGGTCACGATCTCACGGTTCGTGAGTTCGAGCCCCGCGTCAGGCTCTGGGCTGATGGCTCAGAGCCTGGAGCCTGCTTCCGATTCTGTGTCTCCCTCTCTCTCTGCCCCTCCCCCATTCATGCTCTGTCTCTCTCTGTCTCAAAAATAAATACACATTAAAAAAAAATTTTTTTTTTAAAAAAAGAATTTATTTTTAGAGTCATAAGCCAAGTTATTTTCCTTTGTCAGAACTAGAATCTTACAAACCCAGCTGTTAAACAACATTTGTCAAAAATGTCAAAACGTCTTTCAACATTTAGACAGCCACCTCGCCATTATTCCTATGGGATACATGGGTGGCTGAGAGAATCACATTTGACTGATGCAAAAAATAAGTCATCCATATGGCAAATACAACTCTTCATTTTCCAAACATCTAGCCCAGCAATTTCCCTACCATTCTGCCTTGGGATGCAGCCAATCTTCCCAAAAGAATGGATTTAGACTTTTTCACAATTGCTACTGAACATGGAGGCTTCACAGATAATCTTCCAATTCTTTATTTTACACAGAACCCACAAATATTGTTTCTATTCATTCTAAGAGTTAAGAATTCAGGATCTTAATGCTAGAGAGAGCTCATGTTGTATCAGTATATGTCATGATTGCTCCCTGCTAGAGAAACTGCCAGGACCGCAGTCATTACTGAGGCAAGTAGCCCAGGTCACAGCTGTTTGGACCAAGAGAGGGCATCAGTTACCCTAAGATTTCTGGTAGAAGAGCTTTGACCACTAGGGATGATAGTTACTACAGAACTATCATATTCCTTTTCTTCTTGGTCCATACACAGATCACCAGTTAGGTTGTGGGGACAAAAAGAAAAAGCAGGAACAGGAATACATGAGGAGAGAAGCCAAAATGGAAATGCTATGCCATGTTAAATGGTCAAGAAGTAGAATATTCTACTGGTGACCAACCACTGGTAGTACCAAACATCCTGGAGTTGTAGAATACTGGGAACAATCTTCCTGGTCCTGAGTTAGGTCCTGTCTCTGTGAGGTCTGACCAGACTACACCTCCTTCTCAATCTGAAGGAACCCTGGGATTCTTCCCAACTTGCTACATATCTGACATTGTTTTATTTTCTCACACATCTTTAACACTTCCATTTATTAGGTGACTTAAACGAATTTCTATTCTTGGGATCAAAGACATTTATATGGGTCCCACAGCAAAATGACTCAAAGCTCTCCTTTTCTCTTTATTAACTATAACACAACCTCAGATCTCCTCTCTGATAGCATACATATAACCTCACAAATTTAAGGGCTACTCTGCCAATTATTTGCAATCAGAGAAAGAAAAGAAATGGCTAGTGAAGCCTATCTCCCTTGGATTGTCTTAAAATTGCCACCGTTGCATTTTTTCTGTTGCCACATATAGACCACAATATACTTTCAAGTAGATGTAGAAGATTAGCCACAGTGAGTCAAGAATGAAAACCCAAAATCCTATGGGAGCTTCAGTAGTCTATCTTCTGTGGCACTGACAGATTCCCTCCTGTGACTTTTGAGTTAAGGCTCAGGGGTCAATCTCTACATTGACAAAATCTGATTCTTCTGATCCCTATAGAATAAAATTGGTTGCCAAAGCTATTCCAGCACTGGGAAAAGGTCAGGTTATATCAAAAATTAATGAGCCAGCCCCCACAAAGCTTCTGTACCTTCTTCTCCAACTCATTACTCCTCCCTCCCCCAAAAACACACCATTCATCCCTCTAGCAGTCAGTTATTCTCAATCATAGGTATTTGGAAGTAGGGGGTGACGGGGGGACATGTTGGTTGACTTGATGACTTGGTTTGAGTAATATTAAAATTTAGTGACCAGAGATGCTAAACACCCTATAATGGACATAAATAGACCAAAAAAGTTCCATACAACGATGAATCATTCTATCAAAATGCTAATAGCACTTCCCTTGAGAAACATTGAGCCCTCTCCAACATTTGGGGCAGACAAAAAGCAAGAAAGAAAGGCAAACTGAAGAGAGGAGAGCAGTAAGAGAACACGCAATGCACCCCATCAGAAGTGAAGCAGTCTAGTAAAGGCTATCCAAAGATCAGTCTCAGCCCCTGCTGACCTCCTTCTCCTCACCTCCAACAATAATACTCATGGCACACAGACTTCTTACTCTCATTCCCCCTACCGTGCAAAACAATCTTGGGCTCAGATTTAAATTACATCTTTTTAAAAATTGTGTCTTTATTTCCGCATCTTTTCATTTGTTCTAATTATGATAGTTTCTGAGCAACTAATATTGGTAATAGTAATAGATAATATCAACTGAAAATTCTACCACATTGCTAAAGGGCTTAATTACTAAATTTTTACTATAATAGGTCTGTTGGAAAATTTGCTTTAGAGACTAATTCTTTAGGGCGTAACTCCTCAGAGGTTAGGCTTATGAATTACTACCATCTTCTGAAACACTTTTGTGAGCCACACTGGGGCTTGGCAGAAGGAAAGGTGAAAATTCTCTTGCTACCTCTCCCAAGCTCTTTGTTAAGTTCTAGGCAGTATCCAAAGAGACAACCTGCACAAACAAATTTCACCACTGTGGAGAGACCAAATGGAAACAGACAGCTCAGAAACTTCTGATTAAAGGGCAAATATTTTAGAGGCAGTATACTTATGTCAGAGAGACAGGCCCATGGCACTTTCTGTAACAGAGAGATGCCACAGCAAGGTAAAAGTTCAGCAAGAAACACTCACAGACTGAAAAGCTCCCCAGGATGGAAAAAGTCCAAAATGCAATTCTGTTTTAAATGAGGTGAAGTCTTGTTAGAACAAAAGCATATTATCACTAAAAATAAGGGTTTCCAACAAGTAAGGTCCTTGTAGATGAAAGCACCATGCCCCGTAGAAATTCCTAGTATTGTGGACATTCCTAATATTGCTGTCCAATATGGTATCCACTAACTACATGTGGCTATGAAGCACTTGAAATGTGGCTGGCATGAATGAAGGACTGAGTTTCTAATTTAATTTTAATTCATTTAAATAAAAATAGATAAACGTGGCTAGTTGCTACTGTATTGAACAATGCAGGAAAAGGTTTAGACCATGATTTGGGAAAATGACGTAAGAGATTATCGCAAAAAAAATCTTACATATCTTCTGACTACCTGGAAAATACTTTCTCAGTGCACTCCCTGCCAGAGAGGGACAATTTGTAAGAAGTCACAACATAAAAAAACATCAGAAAAGAGTAGTGCTTTTAAAATGTTAGCATGTGGGGCGCCTGGGTGGCTCGGTCGGTTAAGCGTCTGACTTCGGCTCAGGTCATGATCTCGTGGTTCGTGAGTTCAAGCCCCACGTCGGGCTCTGTGCTGAAAGCTCGGAGCCTGGAGCCTGTTTCCAATTCTGTGTCTCCCTCTCTCTCTCTCTCTCTCTGACTCTCCCCCGTTCATGTTCTGTCTCTGTCTCAAAAATAAATAAACGTTTAAAAAAAATTTTTAATAAATAAAATAAAATAAAATGTTAGCATCCATCAGAATCACCTGGAGGTCTTATTTGCTGTAAATTTTGTGGATGTGTCTAACAATTACAGGGGCCAGACACACAGCAAGGTGGAACTCAAACCTGCCAGGACACTCTACATCTAATTCCTGCATTGGCCCTGTCTTGGAGTCAAAATGAGGCTTTCTATTAGAATAATGTAACTGTTTCAGGTCTAGGTCAGGGTTACCACCATTCCAACACAGTTCTAGAAGAGTATCAAAAGAACACATGTTATAGTAAAACTTTTATTTATCACTCAAAGGGCATAGGTTGAAGATAAACCCTTTCCACATTTCCAAAGAAACAGAAATAAAAGGTTTTAGAATAAAAACATTTCTACAAATATTCTGTGGTCTTTTTTGTATTACCTATAAAATCTGTTCTAGGATCAGTGGTCATTTGGGAGGATATATTTCTCTTGAGGGTTGTCACTTCTTTATGTTCTTTATGTACTTATACATGAGTTATTTTAACATTAAGAGACCACCCCATGAAAAAACAATTCCTTAGATGTGGTGTATGTGTGTACACACATACGGTCACACACACAACGGAATATTACACAGCCATAAAAAGAATTAAATCTTGGGGTGCCTAAGTGGCTCAGTCCGTTAAGCATTCAACTCTTGATTTAAATTCAGGTCATGATCTCATGGGTTGTGAGATGGAGTCCCATATCGGGCTCCATGCTGACAGTGCAGAACCTGCTTGGGAATTTCTGTCTCCCTCTCCCTGCCCCTCTCTCTCACTCAAAATAAATAAACTTAAAAAAAAAAAAAACAATTAAATCATTCCATTCATGACAACATGGATAGACCTAGCAGGCATTATGCTTAGCAAAATAAGTCAGACTGAGAAAGAAAAATACCCTGTAATTTCACCTATATGTGGAATCTAAAAGACAAAACAAATGAATAAACAAAGCAGAATCAGACCTGTAAATACAGAGAACTGATGGTTGCCAGAGGGGAGGGAGGTGGGAAGATGGGCAAAAATGGGTGAAGGGGAGGGGGAGATACAGGCTTCCAGTAATGGAATGAATAAGTAACAGGAATAAAAGTCACAAGATATAGTCAATGATATAGTAATAGCATTGTATGGTGACAGACGGTAGATACATTTGTGGCAAGCATAGCAGAACATAGAAGTTGAATCAATTTTGTACACCTTAAACTAATATAACTTTCTGTTTCAACTAAAACTTTTTTTTTTTCCCACCCCCCCACCCCCCCGGCGGGGGGGGGGGAGAGGAGGAGACAGAGAGGGAGAAGGGAGACAGAGAGGGAGAAGAGAGACAGAGAGGGAGAAGAAGAGAGGCAGAGAGAAGAGGAGAGAGAGGAGAGAGGGAGAGGAGGAGAGAGGGAGAGGAGGAGAGAGGAAGGGAGAGGAGGAGAGGGAGGGAGGGAGAGGAGGAGGGAGGGAGAGGAGGAGGGAGAGGAGGAGGGAGGGAGAGGAGGAAGAGAGGGAGGGAGAGGAGGAGAGGGAGGGAGGGAGAGGAGGAGAGGGAGGGAGGGAGGGAGAGAGAAGGAGGGAGGGAGGGAGGAAGGGAGGGGAGGAGGAGAGAGGGGAGAGAGAGTGTGTACGCACACGAGCAGGGGAAAGGGAGAGAGAATTTTAAGCAGGCTCCACACCCAGTGCTGAGCCCAACACGGGGCTTAATCCCACAACTGTATGATCATGACCTGAGCCAAAATCAAGAGTTGGACCCCTTAACTGACTGAGCCAACCAGGTGCCCCATTTTTTTTTTTTAAGAAATTTCCTTGACTATTCTTCTCAATAGCCTTCTTTTTTGCCTCCTTCACTCCCCTCTTTCTTAATGTTCCAAAAAGAAAGCCTTCATTCAGAATACATTGCTGTAACAAATAGGACATGAAGCCTTAAAATAAAATCAGAATCCAGTACTGTTCATTTCCCTCACCAACAATCCTTCTCCCTTCTTCAAACTCCCAATATTCCTCAGTTAATACTTTCACAAAGTTTAAGAGTGATCCTTGGGTCCTAGAAATTTGGGGAAACAGGCATCATTTCTTAATATTATAGAGCCCCCAAGTAGTCACACAACAAATACTATGTACATCACTTTCTTAGGCTACTGAGTTTATTAATGCTGTGTCTCTTTTACAGGTAGGGAAACTGTAGCAAAATGAAGCTAAATGATTAAAATCTAGTCCCAGAACAACTCTTGCTCTGCAAAATCCAATCCCTTCAGCAGTATTACTTTAGCAGTGGTTCTCACTGCTGGCAGTTTCCTGCCCCCACCCCAAGAGGACATACGGTAACGTCTGGAGACACTTTTGACTATAGAGAGTGCTACTGGAATCTAGTGGGTAGAGGCCAAGGACCCTACCAAACATGCTACAGTGCACAGGCCAGCCCCTCCCCTACCCCACCCCCAAAGAACTGCCTGGCTCAGAGTGTCAACAGTGTTAAGGATGAGAACCCCTGCTTCGCTGGCAATTCTAGCATTACTTTCTTTGCCCCCCTAATCAATAAAGAATGGCTCCCTCTACAATTTGATCCTTGTACAGTATTTACACAGGAACATGCCAATCAAGTATTATTTCTGGCCTTCTATACTTTCTAATTACTTTAAAAATGTAAGATCCATGGGAACCACAAAGGAAAATGAGGAAAGCTAGCAAAGTCTGGCTTCTTTCCTTTAAGGAGAAAACCTAGCAAAGATCAGGTCCTTGAGCTAGCAACCTCCAGGCCCTGAGCTATGGTGTATATCCGGCTGTTCACCTGGACTTTTCTGTTGTTAAAGTGCTTTGCAACTCCCTTTTCTCTACTTTGCTTATCTCTAAGCACATGCATTATTCCAGAGCAGTAATGATGTATGCTTATGGGAATCTCCAGAGATCTACAGACCCTAATTGTCTATTTCGTTCAGTAAATTGTACTCATTACTAAGTCATGTGAGACACTGAAGGACATCAGTCTTTCTGGCTGCCCTTTGTATGAGCCTGGGTAATGGGACATTATCTGCCAAAGTCTCCACAGTATTGAACTGAGATGCTTAAAACAACCCTCCGTCCAGTTTTTCAGCTGAGTACCTTTTTTTTTTTTTTTTTTTTAGCCTCCTGTCTCTTTGCTAACCATCCTTAGCTCTGCTTAGATCTGTATCAATTATGATTTTTCTCTTCAAGGAGTCTGGTTTTAGTTTAAGCTCTTGAAGCCATGAAACTCAGAAAAGTTATGACGTTCTTTCAACTTATCCTTCCTGGACCTCCACCTGTACTCTGAGAAGGGCACACCAAACAGTATGTTTCTCCCTCTGGTCTTAAAAATCTTCAGCACAAATGAAAATCCAAAGCCAGCTCTGATTTTAATGCTCCCAATACCCGTATCCATTATACTTAGTACTGCAAAGAGAGGAGAGAATCTCCCACTTCCCAAAGTGGGAATCATCAACTCTGTGATAAGTGGTTTCCTTCCTGGGGAAAAAAATTAATGAAGGAAAAGTTAAGCACAGTAAGCCATGGAAGAGGATGCTTGGAGAGAGAACTATATGCAGTAGAACATGAGGATACAACTATAAGAAAAAGGCCATTAGGCCTGGTTCCCTTCTCTACAGCATTTATCAGGAATGTCAACCAGCTCCACCCATGTAAATCACATCCCATACAAACTCAATGAAAATTCCTGCATTAAGATATTTCCATGCACAGCTTCCATCCCATCACCCTATTGAAATTTGTCTTCATAACTGTTGATTTCCATGGTGTCTGTTAGTTGAATCAATATAGGCTTTGGGAAACTTTCACAGAGTACCTCATTGTACTGACTCCAAGAGGCTACTGAGACCAGAGCCTCTATGACAGTAAAACCAGGAAAATGGCAGAGAATGCCTTTGACTTACCCTGGAGTAGAGGGTGAGAGAGCCTTCAAACACACTTACATCCTCATAACCCATCAGCTCTGCTGCTTTTCATCACTCACTCACTTTTGCATATTGGACCACCACTGATCGACCACCAACTGCCAAAGACAAAAAGTAAAAGAAGGAATTAGGCCACAAGTTCCATAACTTCAAGTCCAGAGTCACTGCTCAAGTAAATTTGTGAGTAGCCTAAGTGTTCAACATATAGACGCAAGCACATATAATGGCTCAAGCTCAATAAAAGTTTATCTCTGGTTCCCATATACATACTGAACAGGTGAACAGGTCGGTGGAGTGGCTCTCCCTCATGTGGTGATCCAGGCACCAAGGCTAATGAATGTCCTGCCACCTTTTTTAAAACTAAATTTCCAAGCTTGCCCTAAGAATCCTCTCCATTCCAACCAGTCAGGCACGGAAAACAGCGTGGAAGCTCACATAGGCATTCTCTTTATGTGTTTTTCCCCCCCATAAGTGGATTGCAACACTATTGCACTTCCATTCAGGTTCTAGTGGCTACAATCAGTAACATAGCCACACCTAAGCCATTGGCTGCTGGGCAGCTAATAGTTACTATCCATCATACAGGGGCTGGCTGCAGCCCAACCAAGATGACAGTGTTATGTTTGGTGTAGAGAGTTCTGGGTAAGACACTTGGCTTAGTTAGTTAACTGAATCTTGGTTCCCTGTTATTTATTTATTTATTTAAGCTGTATTTATTTATTTATTTATTATTTATTTATTAATTTATTATTTATTTATGTATTTATTTAACTTCCTTCCTCACAGGGTCAATGTAAGACTCAAAATGAGACAAAGCAGCACTTCCCAGACTTTAACATGCACACATAACGCCTCCTTGATGAAATGCAGATTCTAATTCAGTAGGTCCTGCATGAAGCCTGAGAATCTGCATTTCCCACAAACTCCCCGATGATACCAGTGCTGCTGTTCTCTGACTACACTTTAAGTAAAAAGAAGATAAAGAAAGAGAGTATTTTTGTAAGCCTAAAAGTAATTTGCAGATATCAAGAATTATCTTGGCACTAACTTGATTATAATTCCCAACTAGCTAGCACTTTTAGGATAGGTTTAGTCTAGGTACCATATAAACTTTCATAGAGTCACAGGATTTTGGAAATGAAAAGAATTTAAGTGGTCACTGTTCTCTCTTATTTTCCAGAAAAGGAAATAAACTCAGAGATGTCAATACTGCCCCCCAAATCTCACAATAAATTAGGGTGCTGGAAAAAGAACACAGAAATTTTTGACTTTTTTCTATTATTACATAAACTCAACTGATAACCTGAGAAACAAAGGGTAATTTTTATTCTTCTGCCAACGCAATAACAGATACTATTCTAGCCCATACCCAAAAAGGTACCAGAAGGTAGCATTCACCAGTTTGGATCACCATGGTACTAAATGTAGGCAAGGTGTCACGGAAAAGACATCAAGAGATTTTCAGGCAGACGTTCTTCCAAATGTAGTGATCTTCAAAGTTATGTTTCACATGTCCAAAATATGAACACAAATTAACTTCTATATACTCCCTGGCAAAAAACAAGAAGATTTTCAATATATACAGACTGGGTCACTATTATTTGGGGAACAATTAGCAAAAGAAAATTGGGGGCTGCAAATAGAAAAGAGAAAAAAATAATTAGCCAAGAAGCAGCAGTTTCTATGATAAACCCTAAAGATAAATAAAGGAATCTCAAGATTTTTTTTTTAATCCCTGACATGTATGTTATTTTTGAACCTCTGAGATCATGGGGAGTCCTAGGAGCTTATAGTAAAAAATAGTGAAACATAGGACTTCAGAAGTGAAAAATAAGAGTCAAAAACCCCCAAGTTACAAGTCAGAAAAGTACTGACTATCTTGAAATCAAATCAGATAGGCAGGGGTGGGGTGGGTGGGGAGAGAACCCTCTTACAATGCATGTTATCTTCAATGAAGCAACATGAATATCAAAGTGTCTTGGTGAAATCAGGAGGGAGTACTTATTGGGCAAGCAATGATAAACGGAAATCAATACTTGCACATCCATTATTAATTTAACATGAACAAAATACTACTAGCATCTTCATTCAGTGAGCAATTTTAAACATTTTAATAAAGGTAAAATGTTCCAAGAACTTCCATAAGTTTACTTTTGTATGCTACCTGCCCTGTCCCCCCGCCCCCAATCCTCATCCACCGTAGTGTCTTTAGCTCCTCAAATATTCTCTCATACTGACAATTTTCCACAACCTATTCTAGACTCTAGACTTTTTACCCTATTTTTGTGCCATGGATTCCATTCCCCACTCCCCTGGCCTTAACAGTCTATTGAAGCCTAAGAAACTCCTTCCCAGAATAATGTGCTAAATGTATAAGATAAAATATATAAGATTATGAAAGAAGCCCATCATACGGAAATACTTTTTCCACAGAGCACTCAGAATTCCATGAACCTAATATAAGACTATATAATGGGGAGTGACTCTTCTAGGATGATGTAAGTTTTTTCTTATAGGAAACAGCATGCAAAAAAGTTTTAAAAACCCAAAGATGCACATAAAGAATACTGCTGAGGATCAGTCAGTGAGGAAAAGAACAGCTGCAAAGAAAAGCCTGACCTTGAATTTCTACCCCAACTCAATGTTATTCATGCTGTGGCTTTAAAATGCCACATTAAGGAATTACTCAGAGAATTTTCTTGGCTCCAGCCCTGTAGACACAGCATATTCTGAGTCCTGATGGCAAGTGGAGAAAGGCAACACTGAAGAAGTGAAGACGGAGAGGAGTCTGAGCTCAGGTCCTAGTTCTCTACCACTAACTAGTTCTATCACTTAGTTCTTATTTGAAACTCTCTGCCTACAAAATGAGAAAGTTGAGTTAAACCACCTTTAGGGTTTCTTCCAACTCTGAATTATTAGGATTTTAACACAATGCATAATCATTTCTCTGGGAAGAAGTATTAGTGAGATTTCTTTTTGCCCTAGGCTCACAGTATGAAATTACCTTCTGTAAGAGAATTTTTCAGAGGCTTCAGAAATACCTTATGGGAGTCACCGTGCCACAGAATTTAAGACTGGAAGAGATTTTAATAGACACACACCACCTCAGCAATCCCAGTGATCGGGCAAGAAAACAGAGGCTCAGAAAGGCAAAGATTTATTTGAGGTCACATAATGAAGCAAAAGACTGTTGTGACTACCGCCATCTAGCACCAGCAGGATTTCAGGATTCAGCATTGGTAGTAAAGACCAGCTAATCAGCTCTCTTGGAGACAGAAATAAACCTCAAATAAGCTGAGCCACAGGAAGGGAACTGCACGAGGAAGCAGGTGACTGGGGTAATAACACCCAGAGGCAGCATCCTGCAGCTCAAGCAGGGTCAAAACGGAGGCTCCCATATACATTATAACCTCACTGTCAACAGTACTCTCCTCTTTCAAATATGGCTACAAACTCCATCTCAAAGAACAATCAGTAACAAAGAAAGAACAGCTATTTCAAAACAAGGGAATGGATAAGTGAACCCTGGCTAATAAGGTTAATAAAACCAAAATTCAAGATTTGGAATAATGTAATCTCGAAAGAAGAGCACTAGCTAAGAAAACCTTAAAATATTTGTCAGGAATTTCTAAGTTTTAGAAGAAACTGATTCAGAATAACTTTGACCTACCTTCTGTGGACAGCCCTGAAGTACAGTAACTTAACCACCACTGTTTAACTAATACTCTCACCACTATCTTTACAGCATGTAATTACTGGATATTCATCAGGTTTAAAAGTTACATGTCTATTTCCATAGTCCTATCCATGTGTGTAAACTAGCTTTATATGCAAAGAATTAGAAATTATTAAGTTTTGGGGAATTTTGATTGAATCATAATTTCAACCTCACGTTCAATTAACCAAAACGTATGCCAAGAGCTTTTAAAACCTACGATACAATGCTTAATTGTCAGTTTACCCTCTGCCCTTTCTCCTACACACCACCAGCAAATTGTACCCATTCCTCAATCCCTGTAACACACATTATTCCCACCTAATATAAACAGTTCTGGCCTTGAGAACTTTTTTTTTAGATTCTTTTTGACAGCTGACACAGCCTTTCACAATCTGGAGGCGACGCACCATTGGTTTGCCAGCTCTGTGTTTCATCTCCTCCAGGAATTCCAGAGACAGCAGTGCCATCTACTGGTAGGGAGGGCACAACTTATTTCTGGAAGACTATGGGTAACAGGAGCCAAGGACCTGAAAGAATGGCAGGCTAGATTTGTGTCTTTGTGAGCCTTTCTTTTCTAGAGCATGTAACGAACCTAACTGATGCTTACAACCTGAGAAGCGGAACCTCCACAGGAGTCTCCATCATGAAAGGCAGGTCCTGTGGAAGCCATATACAGCCCAGCCAGGCTAGCCAATAATGAGCTCTGCCTGGAAATGCCTCCTCAAGGCTCTAAGGCAAGCAGGAGCCTCACTGAATTAAACATTTCCTCCAGTGCTTCTGTAACAGATGATCTCACCCATGCCCCACCTGTGGCAATGTTATCCAGCTGTATCTTGTAGCACAGGTCTTAGGGAAGATGCTCAGACCCCTCTCAATGTGAAGGCTCTTATGTTTACACAATGTGACACAGATCCTGTGCAAAGGACACGATTGCTTAGGCATGCAGGTCGGACTCTAATCTCTCTCATTTGCTCTCCATCCTCCCCGCTCCTGACCCAGAGAGGACAGAAATGAAATGATTTTGTGGTTGCGTGGAAAGCAACATTAGTGGGCTTTCATTGAATCAGAAAATAAAACCTTGTCTTGCAGGTCACTAAGGCACGCTGCTTCCCTCAAGATGAACTAAGCCAGCCCATCTCCCTCTTTTCCCTAGGATAAGCCTATAAATGTTTCTCTACCTTTTTAAAACCCCTGCCTCTCCGCCAAAGGCTAAATGTAAACATAGTGTGACCTTTATCTGATTTACATAAATGACATTTTTCTAAACATAAAAGCACATCTTTTCAAACTATACCACCTACTCCACCTTCAGAATTCCTTCTCCCCACCATCACATGCCACCTAAAAAAAAAAACAAAAAAACAAACAAAAAAAAACACTGACAAATTTAATTATTCCCACTAATTATACTTTATATTCCAATCTATCAGGTGATGATCCATATTCACTTTGCTAGGGTCATTTGTTACATTCCCCCAAAGCTTTGCAGCAACCTCTTTTACTTCCATTCACCTCAGACAACCATCAAAAAGTTGATTTGCTGCAGCTGAAAAATGTCCTGATTTCCCCTAACAAATTTAAGTATTGCCTCTTCAATTTGTTTTAACTTGCCAAGTAAATTGATTTCTTAGCAAGTGCAGGCACTTCACAGGCATGATGCGAGTCTTAGATGTTTGAAGCATTGCACTGTTTCCTGAAGAAACAAAACTTTGCATGGGGGAAGGTAAGAGTAATGAAAGGGCTTTGAAACAGCATGTCTCCAAGGAGTCAGGGAGACAGATTCTCATCCAGCTCACGCCAGAATAAGTTCGAAATAGATCACGGTGAAACTCCAGCATATGGTAAAAATCCTAATGACCGATGAGCCATTTACCAAGTAGACTACAAGATACATCCAACAAATTAGGGGAAAACTGAAGGGACTGTTAATATTTCATCATAAGATACACAGTATGGCCTTGCTATTACAGGTCTGGGGAAATGGAGTAGGAAACCAGATGTGTTGCACACAACCGCCTCCCCCCTTTTAAAGTAGGACTTAAAGGAGACATCCCTCCAGCCCCAACACACAAACCGTTTTGGCATCCAAATGGTCTTTAAAACAGGCACTTTTCAAAGAATTGCGGTCTGAACAGGTGTAATTTACACCATGCCTTCCCTTCTCCCTACAGGCCATTAACACACTTAAAATAATTACTCTCTCCAGCAGCCCAGAAAGACCTCAGTTTACAGAGATAATCACCCCCCCACACACACACACCCCAAATCCCTATCTTCTTGAAGGAGAATCTCACTGTGACGGTCTGGTCTGCAGTTCACTGCAGGCATTTCCCTCCTCACAGTTTACCAGTCATCAGTTTCGCTGTATCTATAATTCCTTAATGTAACCTCTTATTTAGACCAGCGCCCAACTGCTTTAAAATTTTTTTTCTCACCCCTTAACGAAAACCTAGGTTCCCTCGGCAGGCTGAAAGCGTTCAGTTTGGATGCAACTCTGGGGTGCGAGCTGGCGTGCAGGTCCGGAGAGCCTTCTACCAGCAACACTTGGGCTCGGTCCATCGGTCAAGCCCCCCACCCCCGCCCGCACAGCTGCGCTAGGAATTCGGCTTGCTCGCCGCCGGATTAGTTCGAGTCCCGCCGCTTGGCTAAAGTGACACATTTTTTTTTTTTTTTCGTTTCCTTCTCACATGTGACAGGTCCCACTGCATTAAAGCCATCTTCTCCCAGGCCCCAGCCCAAGTCCGGCGTCCGTGATGCCCCCGCCCCACCACGCTCACTCTTTACCTGGGGAGGGGGCCGATACCAGCATCCCTCCAGGCGGGAAACAAAGGCAGAGACGATGCTGCCAGGTGGGCAACTCCCCTCGGGCGGACTCGTCACCATGGTGAGGGGGCTGGGAAGGTGCATTTGGAGGGTAGGAAAAGGGAAAAAGGGAAACCGAGGCACCAACGGGCATGGCTGAGCCCGAGTCTGCATCCTACCCGGAGCAGAGCTCCTGGGGAGGGCGGACCCCAGACTTCTCCCTCCACCTCGCCCAGCCCTGCCCTGGCCACCCGCTGGTCCGCACCAGCCGCTGAGGGGCAGAGGGCCGCCCCGCAGCTGCGCTTACCTCAGGAAAAGCGCTCCGGCTCCCTCCGACGGCTCCGGAGAAAGCCCCGCCGCTCACGCACGCGCACTCGCGCTCTCGTGCCTTCGCGCCCCCGCGCGCGCCTCTCCGTCCCGGCTCAGGCCCGCCCCGACACTGGCCGTCAGAGTCCGCGAGAGCCAATCCGGTTACAGGAAAGTCCCCCCGCCTATCACGTGGCATGACCAGCCAATCACCAAATTGCCCTCGGCAACACCCGCTCCGATGTCCCTGGGGGTTCGGTTGCTACCGTGCGGAGCCGGTGCGAGGCGGGCACAAAGGGCTGGATTTGTTTTCCGGAGCTGTTTTTGCCCAATGAATGAATTAATACATCAATTGATATCTGAAATTCTAAATATGAATAGCTATCCCCTGGGTATCTTGTTAAAGAGGATTCAGATCCAGTAAATTTGTGATGGAAAACTGATACTCTGCCTTTCTAACCAGCTCTAGATGGTGATGATGATGATGCTCCTGATCTGAGGACCACGCTTTGAGTAGCAAGATTTTAAGGGCACCTGTGAGAAAATGGTTATAGCCCTTGTTCCATGTTATGTGAAAGTTCCACGACCTTTTCCTTTCACCAGTGATGGAAGGCATTCCAGGGACTGAGTAAACATGGGGTGTTCTGGTGACACTCATAATTTGGGCACCGGCTGAGGGAAGGTGTGTTTAATTCCCATATCACCTACCCCTAGACGGTGGGGCAGTGATCTGTGCCAACTTGATAGTTAGAGTGTGGAAACTAGAAGTGGGGACAGAATGCTCCCAGCAGAGAACACTAGGTCTACTTTCATTCTAAAGTATTCAGCAGGTGTGTCTCAAGGGGCTGTGCTAAACCCTTAGAGAAGTGACAGAAGTAATTTTTGCTTTCTGGAAATTTACATTCTGTCATGGAACTATATAGACAAGCTCAGGAAGAAGCATATAGGAAAAACATTCAGGGAACCAATGGTCTCAGCATCTTGGACGATTCAGGTATAAGCCAGAGGTGTTGTAAAATAAATCTCCTACCTTAGGGATCTTAAAAATTGCCCAGACGTCCTTCTGTCAGTAATATCAGAGTCTGGAAGTGACGAAGTCCTGTGCCTCCACCATCTCTCAAAACTTTACCTGAACCTAAATGTGTTCAGACTTGTCAGCTAGAACCTTTGTTGTTCAGCATGGTCAAGCTCACATTACCCAATAGAGTACCAAGGTGATTCAAAGCCCTAAGTGCTGAATTCTTCAAAACCCTCTTTCCGCAGCTCTTCAGACCAGATGGTATGACACTGCTTCAAGCAGTTTTCTGTCACTGTTTATCAAGAAGATCAAACTGCCACTTAGAGAAAACTTCACCTTTGTCAGTGTGTCTGTCTTGGGCTTATCAACCCCAGAAATAAAGCCCCCTGAGCAATCTTAGACACTATTCATCACAGTATGTGTATCAGAGATGGCTTGGCACAAAATCCAGAGTTTCATAGAGTACATTGAACCTAGAACAACAATGGTTCTAGCTATACCAACAGTAAAGAAATGTCCAGTCAAGAAGATTATGTTGGAAAATCTCAAAGTTTCTTTTGCTATCATTAAACCACTGGATCTCAAGCCTAGCTGCACAGTAAAACTTTTAAGGAAATAGGTTTTGGGGCCCTATGCTTAGAAATTCTGATTGGGGTCAGGAGGGCAGCCTCAGCAACTGGAGGCTCTAAAAGATCTACAGGTGGTTTGTACCCAGGCTTGCCTGAGAATACCCGCATAAGCTCATAGGTTGGTAGACTCATTCTTTAACAAGGGAAAGCCAACTCTGCAACACAAATCACTGAGGACATAAAGACTCTGAGAAGAGGAAAGTTTCTGCATACTTTGTGAGAAGACTGTTTTAAAAGGCCAAAAATAATTCACAGGTAATAGATACACCTGTCCAGTGGAACAAATCTAAAAGCCATGTCCACAACTAAGTTTAATTCCAGCTGATTAACTAAATATTTAAAGAAAAGAACCTATTACCTTTTAACCACTAAACTAATCAAGTCTGTTGATATCTTTGCTTGTTTTATGCTCTTCTTAACTAAAAGCAAATGTCTATTTGAGCAGTATTAAGAGTTATTCTCTGAGGCTCTTCCCAAAGTGCAGTGGAATCACCTGGAATACTTGTTCAAATACAGATTCCCAGCATCGCCACCCTGAACTTCCTCTAGCCTCTCCTGTAACAATTCTGAAGCTGTACTAGTTAAATTTGAGTCCAAGTGGTACCTCCCGATACAGAACATACACATTATAGGAAAACCCTCAAGGAAAATAGATGTGCTATTAGTTTAGTTTGCCATGCAAGCTAAATAGACCTTATTTTATTTTAAAGAATTCCAAGAGATTCCAGTTTCTTTTTCCTGGGCTTTTGCCAAATTCTCTTATTTTGTGAAATAAAGAGATTAGTGCCTGGATCTTACAAAGCTGTTGTTGCGTGGAGTTTTTCTATGGAGTGTTATTTGCAGCAGCAGAATTTGACCTAGTTTTTAACTGAATTAGTGAGGTCCCCTCAGAACGTTGTGCCAACAATAGCCACCTTGCCCAAACTTGACTTTATTTGCCACATCAGAAAAATGGAAGCCTAATGTGGGAGCCTGCAAACTAGCTTCCCTCCTGCTCTGACACTTTCAAAAATATATTTCACTGCATTCCGATGGGGAGAAGATTTTCTCACCTTATAAACTTGTATCTTTATCTACTGGGTAAAATGAGGACAGTTTTCACTGATATTTAACTAGCACGAATAATGTAAATTTTTAACAAGAAAAAAAGCATTTATTTTTCTCTTTGTGAGTGTCATCATTACAAAAAAATGACAACAAGAAACAAAGAGATTCTTGCTTGAGGTTAAGTATTAGAAAAAAGAACATCCAGGCTGTCATTCATTTTCTGTTTTTCAGTCTGCCTGCCTGCCTCACGTACATTAACTGGCTATCCTATTTCAGGAAATGGATATGTATGTATCTGATTTAAATCATGAGTTAGCTTAAGCTACCACCCCCCTCCCAACCCCCGCCACCAATACCCTCCACAAATTGCTTAGAAAGAGCTTTAGGTTTACTTGAAAAGAGATAGATGAAAACTTCCAAGTCTACGGAAATCTATCCAGTGCTCCATTAATGATCAGAACCCCTACAGATTACTTTATAATTGCTAATTTTGTTTTAATCTATCAATAAATAGCTTTCCTCAACTTAATTGATTTCCTTCATGAAGACCCAATATTACCCAAGATTCTAGTCTCCATCTTTCACATAAATCTGATCAGAATAGCATTTTATATCTATTATCTGTGTTTTATTTATTTAAAAAAATTTTAATGTTTATTTATTTTTGAGAGAGAGACATAGAATGAGTGGCGGAGGGGCAGAGAGAGAGACACCTACAGAATCTGAAGCAGGCTCCAGGCCCTGAGCTGTCAGCACAGAACCCAACGTGGGGCTCGAATTCGTGAGCTGTGAGATCATGACCTGAGCTGAAGTCAGACGCTTAACCAACTGAGCCACCCAGCCCCCTCCCCCCCCCCCCCCGCTTATCTGTGTTACCTTCTTTTTCATTCAGTGTAACTGTGTACTGATTTAACCTAACACACTGGACATTTTTTAGGTAAGTTCATTTCCTTTATATTTTTATAGGATTTATTCTATAATTCATTCTATAATTTGTTATACATAAAGAATATGGATGTTTTTATATTGTTATAAAATAATCATACTAAAACGTGTATATAATGACATACACATTGATATTATATGCCTCTTCATACCACTTCCAACTTAAGAAATAAAACATTTTTAATACAAGCACCCACGTATCTCTCCCAACAAATTGATTGTTTTAGATGAAGATAGCACATTTAGCAAGCTTGCTACAAAAGAGAGAGAGTGATTTATGGAAGGAAATACCATATTGTATGCATATAATAGAGAACAAATGTAAATGAGTAAAATTTTTACTGAGTATTTGGAAGTTCCCAACCTGATATATGAAAAAGATAACAGCTGGAACTTTCAACTGGTCCAACACCTGTGTTTTACAATTACAAAAATGAACCTGGAAAACAGGTAATTTTTAGAAGACAATACCAATAGTTTGGAGCTGAGAGAAGGGGAGGTATCAGGTCTCATTCATTCAATAAAAACACTACATGTCCTTTTCTTTCAGCTCATTTGAAGAGAAGTAAGCCACCACAATTCACAATAAAAAGTGTTATGTTACCAGCGAGATTCATAACTATATAAGAAATCACTTAGAAGGAGCACCAATTCTGATCGATGAAATCGGGGAAGGTTTTCTGCAAGGTGATGCCTGAACTGAATTCCAGAGAAGTAGTAAGAGTTAAGTTGCCAAGGGCTAGAGGCTGGGTGCTCCAGGACTAGCAGTAGCCCATACAAGAGTATGGACACTGGGGAAGAGAACGTAGTTTAATTTGACTAGATGTGAAAGGGGAAGGAGGATGACTGGAGGGTGAGGAAAAGGCCAGAATGAGAGGATGAAAATGCATGATATGCCATTCCTCCCTCCAGTAATCAACCATGGCATCCAACTCTATTCTAGTGATTTTGAGTAGAATCTAAGACCAAATCCCAGTTCTTCCACTTACCACCTGTGCAAATGTGGACAATTTGGCCCTTGGAAGATATTGAAGAAATGATTTCATAGTTTTCTCATCTGTAAAATGGAAATAATGGCAATACAAGTACTTGCCTCTTACAAGTTAATGAGGTGATTAAATAATATAGTGTGCTTAGGAGCATTTGGGGCATAGGAAATGCTAAATTAACATTAGCTATTAGTAATAGTTTTCTCCTGAACCTGGATGTGGCCTTGGACTCCTTTTCAATAGTGTCATTGGCTTCCAACTTCAACTAATCAGAACTGACACCCAAAGAGATACCTCCCAGCCCTCCATAGTGCCTGACACAACTCTGATTCAGAGCACTATGGCCTAGTACCACTCACCTATATTAATTTTTGTCTACATTTAAGCAAGTTCTCTATGAGAAAATGTCCCTCTCTGTCCAACAGCAAGTCACAAAAAATTAGCTGCTGACAAAACTAAATGTTTTCTTGAAAATTTAAATAGATTATTTCCACTGGGGTTTTTTTTTTTCTTTGAAATTTTTAATAGAATACATCATGCTCTAAGATGTTTGGACTTTTTGTCCCTTAGATGTATTATTTCTCACTTGCTCATACTTGAGTTTATATGCTATTTTTATGGCTATACCTCCCAGATTTCTGAACTGTATTCCCACCAGCTTGCCATTCCTATGCAGAAGAGCTTAGCATCCTCTATGAAGATGCAATATTGGGGTATGTGGCTTCCGCCAAATGATTTCTAAAAATTCTCAAGATTAATTCCTTAGCCTGGCGTGGGTTCACGCATGCATTTGTTCCCACTCAGAGACATCTCTGAGGTTCTCTATGGTGAGTAAGAACTGGACTAGATGCCGAGGGCACAAAGCCAAGAAAATAGGGCTGGTTTCCACCTGGGGAAGCTGCCTGAAGCTTTGTTAGCCCTGGGGTAGAGAATGTTGATTCCCAACCAAGATCCTCTTGGATCCCTTTCACCAGCTCTGTGCTCTCATCCCCCAGCTTTTACTACCTTTGTTATAATTTTCAGACGATTACCTGATGAGATGAAGCCATCTCACCTATATGGAACCAAAAGTGCCTGAGAGTGACACCACCCTCTTGGGGAGCCCATATTCAATGACTAGCAGATATACATGTATAAAAATTCAGCTCAATTGCTTCAGAGTGTGACAGACTCTGCAGTGTAATTTACATTACATGACTCCCTATAGTTCAGGCTGAATCTGTTGCTGAAATCCCACCCTTACCTGGCTCTTCTAAGTTCCTCCTAGGAGCACTTCCTTTTAAATCACTAGTGCCTGAATGCTTGGCTCAGGGTCCACTTCTGAGAGAACTCAACCAATGGCCACCCACTTGCTTACTATTAAGGCGTAGCATTCATCAAACTGTATTTACTTAGTCTAAGTCATGTGATATACTCTATATTGTAAGTTGCATAAAGACAGAGACCATGATTCATTCATCTTTGAAGCCCCCAGGTCATGGCGCATAGTTGGAGCTCAGTAAATCTTTGTTGAATTGACTTGAGCTAAAATGTCTCTGACATGTCTCACCATCTCTACCTGTCACCAGCCACTTTGCTGATCTTATCCCCACCTCTCTATCCCCTAATACTCAGCTCCAGCCTTCTTAACTGTTCCTCAAATATACCAAACCCACTCTTGTCTCTGGCTGGAGTACTCTGCTGTGGCTGCCCCCTCCACCCACCTTGCCTCTGCAGGGGACCTCCCTCCCTTATTGAACTCAGGTCTCTGCTTAAAGGACTTCTTGTCAGGAAGGCCTTCCTTGGCGCACCTACCTAGGTGGCTCAGTCAGTTGAGCATCCGACTTCAGCTCAAGTCATGAGCTCCTTTTGTGAATTTGAGCCAATGTGGAGCCTGCTTTGGATAGTCTGTCTCCCTCTCCCTCTGCCCCTCCCCTGCTCTCTCTCTCTCTCTCTCTCTCTCTCTCTCTCTCTCTCTCTCTCTCAAAAATTAAATAAAATATTTTAAAAAATATTAAAGACAGGCCCTCCATGACCAGGTCATCCCAACCAGCACTCACTCCCACAACCTTGCTCTCTATCCCAGCCTTTCTCATCTAGGGTTCCATGGCAGTATAAGCCCTACAGAAAATTATTTCAGTGACTGTTTTTTGCCCATTTCCCAACTGGTATCACTCTAGCTGCATAGCAGAGAAGGTAATTCATTGTATACAGAGGGTGCTGTAGGGCACTAGAGTTTAATTCTCTGGTAGAACTGGTAGAGAATAGCTGCTCTGAACTATCATCCTACATTTTTTTCTTCTTAGCTCTTCTCAACATCTGACAAATTATTTCTTATGGTGTCCCTACCCTGCCCCTCACTAGAATTTAAATTTTGATTCCAGCCCTTGTTCATTCCCAGTGTCTAGAACTGGTACATAATGGGTACTGAAAAAGTATTTGTTGAATGAGCTTCACAGGATATATTTGAATTATAACTTTTCAACTGTAAAAATAATTCATGTTAAAACTTCTATGTACAAAAAAAATGTATATTATAGATTACCCAAGTGAAATAATGAGACAGAAAATGATAAATGGAATTGGAAAAGCTGTAAAAATTAGTCCAGATAATGATAGAAGGCTACAAATACAAAGTAAGGAACTTCCCAACAGGATGAGAGATACAGGGGTGGGGATGGGGGCTGGATGTTAATAAATTGAGCACCGCTCTCTAAATCTCACTAGGAAGGGAAATAGAGGGAACTTTCATCCTAAACAGGATCAGAAATGGACCCACAAGATTGTTGTGTGTGAACCACTAAGCAAAGATTAAAAACATAATTAAATTCTACATCCTCATGGGACAGGGGAAAACCAAGTAACGTCCCACACACTCTCAAGTTTTAGAAAGGGAAATAGGATAAATACAGTCCCTGTTTAGGAGACAATTAAAAGGAAAGACTATGAAAAGTCAACAACCCACAATAAAAGCCTATATATTGTGTTGCTGTTGTTTACTTTCCATGAAAAGCATACACCAAGGAATGAAAATAATAAGCATTAGAGGTAGAAACTAAAAACAGAACTGCTAGAACCATCTATATTATCAAGGAAAAAAGAGAGCATTTTCCCCAAATTGGTGAGGGAGTTCATGTGAGAAAAATAAAGAATAACAGCTACAAGGAAAACACTCTGAAGAGCACC
This sequence comes from Herpailurus yagouaroundi, assembly GCF_014898765.1. NCBI lineage: Eukaryota > Metazoa > Chordata > Mammalia > Carnivora > Felidae > Herpailurus > Herpailurus yagouaroundi. The sequence goes on along the minus strand of NW_024412400.1, from coordinate 29,204,164 downwards.
TTGCAAGTGTCTGTGAAACCAATAAAAGAAGATTATTTTAACATGTCAAAGGGAGTAAGTCACTCAAAGCGTAAGTGGAGTCCTTTGATCTTGGTGGGATAAAGGATTTACTCAAGAATGGAAAGAAGCATGAAGAAGCTGAACTATTTGTTGCAAATTAAGATACTGAAAGGATAATACAGAGACTTCCCTTCCTATGATATCCACAAAGAGGGACTAGTTAGAATTACTTGATTATAACAGTTCTCATGTACTCAGGATACTTTCAGTTTGAGCAAAATCAGTGTGGATATATCATCAGGACTCAGAAATGAAGAATCTGCTGACTCATTAGTATGAGTCGTATATACAAATGTGTAGCCGTTGCCCATTCGTGTACAGGGTCTCACAAGAGACTTGAAAAAAGATAATCCCTAAGATTATTTTGTTTTCATGTCCAACAATCTTTACTCTCAATTATTGGCTCCATGACTTCGCCTGATTTAAAATAACTTAATGAAACGGCTATCTGAAGAGACCTGATAAAAATTACACGTGGCCATGTTCTTTCTACTGTTTCTTGTCTCTCTTGACACTATCACTCACAAATTTGTTGGCCAATTACATTTAAAGTTATAGGCTGAAAACAAACTGAGAGCCTGAGTGAACATTTAATAAATGTTACCTGCTTAAAAAAATTTTTTTCAGTAAATAAATAAAAATATAAAAACCAAGGGGGCCTGGGTGGCTCAGTCAGTTAAGCATCTGACTTCGGCTCAGGTCATGATCTCACAGCCCGTGAGTTCCAGCCCTGTGTCAGGCTCTGTGCTGACAGCTCAGAGCCTGGATCCTGCTTCGGATTCTGTGTCCCTCTCTCGCTCTGCCCTTCCCCTGCTCATGCTCATGCTCATGCTCTGTCTCTCAAGAATAAATAAGTATTTTTAAAAATTTTTTAAATATATATATGTATATATATATATATATATATATATATAAATCAAAAAATTAAAATAAAATAAATTCTAGGCTGTCTGCTTCCCCCTTCCTTTTCTTTCCTTTTTTGTACTGAGAGCTCCTTCTGGAATTCCATCAGCCATCTCCTGCTACATCAGCAACAGTTTTCTTTTTTTTTTTTTTTTAAGATTTATTTATTTTTGGGACAGAGAGAGACAGAGCATGAATGGGGGAGGGTCAGAGAGAGGGAGACACAGAATCTGAAACAGGCTCCAGGCTCTGAGCTGTCAGCACAGAGCCCGACGCGGGGCTTGAACTCACGGACCGTGAGATCATGACCTGAGCCGAAGTCGGCCGCCCAACCGACTGAGCCACCCAGGCGCCCCAACAGTTTTCTGACAAAAGGGCCTATTAACAAAGGGCCCAAAGCATGGCCCTCATATATTCTTATAGCTATTTATGCTTAAAAGCTCTTATGGCTATAATTCTTTCTGAGAGGACCTTGGAGTAGCTAAAGCCGTATTCTCCCATTAGGGAAAATATTCAGATCTTCTGCTTTCAAAGATTAAAAAACCAAAAAACTAACAATCACATTCTTTGGCTAGAGCCCTCTCCTCAGTGCTACAATTGCCTGTGCTTCCCAAGGTTGGAAATGGTTTCACGGAGGGTGCTGGACCCAGCCCTGTGCTTCTGCCAAGGGTTTTGATTTCCATAGTCCAAGATCTTTCTTTCTGTCAAATATCCTCATAACACACACATTTTCTATTAAAACCCTAAATTGAGACGAATGTTTCCCACCTCACAGAGATAATTAGAAGCTTCAGAGAAGTACTTTACTAATTTCCTTCACTTTACCCCTGTGATGTCTCTGCTCAAAACATTATGATGACTCTTACTAAGAGGCCCCATCTCCCAAGCCTGGGTTCAGCACCTCTCCTCTGAGCCCCCATAGCTACCCTGCATGTCCCCCAACATGGCTTCTATCACACTTCATTACAATTCATTGTTCAGTGGTTCATGACCTCCACTAGGCTAAGTTCTGTAAGGTCAGGGATCATTTCTATGGCCCCTAGAACACTGCCTGGTGTGAAGCAGGTATTCAGTAATTATTTGTTAAATGAATGGAAGCTCTCTTTCTCAGAATCTTCCCTCTACTTCTGTGGACATCTCTGCTGATTCTACTCTGAATTGGAGAATTGCCATTACCTATTAGTACAGTCTGTCATTAGCATTCCTTTATGTTTCTTTTCCTTTCTGGGCTCTGTGTTCTCTCTGCTAATATGTGCATGTATAAATATTTAAATTCCCCTCAGGTTAATTCTTTTTCCAGCCTCACGTTTCTTCCTTTCCTCTTGCTAATTTTAGTAAGATCATCAAACCTAGATAGTGCTGCTTCAAATATGAGCAACTGACACCTTGTGCACATTACCAGTGATCGTATTACTGTAGCCACTAATTCTGAGAAGCAAAAAAGCAACACAACAAGATACTCTCCATATTCCATTCCTTTACCTTCCAGTTTTCTGGTTCTAAGTAGAAAGTCCCTTTCATATGAATTTTTCTGTCACCATATCTCATTCACTTACAAAACACTATGTCCGTGGGGCTGAAACTTGAATGTACAGCAGAATCACCTAAAGGGCTTGTGGAAACAAGATTGTTGGAACTTACCCAGAGTGTCTGATTCAGTAGGTTTCAGATGAGGGCTGAAAATGTACATTGTAACAAGTTTCTAGATGATGCTAATGCTTTTTCCTAAGAACCACACTTTAGATGTCAATCCAATGTGCCTCTGTAGCTCAAGTGATCAACCAGTTGTTGAAGATCATTCAAAAGAAACATATTTTTCTTCCCAACAAAACTGTGTACCTCTGGTTTCTGAAATTCAAGAAAAGGCTACAACAGTCCTGGGAAAAGTGCTAGGAAGAGCAGCTGGGCTGATAGAAAGCAAGAGTTCTACCGGACAGAAGCCTGCCTTATGTGGCTAAATAAAGGAAAGCAAGAGATTTTTTCATTTCAGAATGGTAAAAGCTAAAAATTAGGACACTCGAAGCCTCTAACATCAGGAGCAGTACAGATAGGTTAATAACCTGATTCTGAAATCCTGGAATGCAGAGGGTCCTTTGAAACATGAGCTTAGGTAAGTTTATGAAGAAAGTACTACTTCATTTAATGGGTGTGATTTTGTGGTACTCCTAACCCCTGAAACAGATGTAAGGAAAATAAAGATAACAAAAATATATTCTGTCAAGTATACAAGTGATAAGACCATACATTGTTAGCGTTTCATGGTTCACAAAAAGGAGGACTACTTATCTATCAATGGGCCTCCAGTGCTACCTTTGATAAAAAGAATATGGTGAATACTCCTTGAGTTTTACCTTGTAATCCAATTCTAACTCTTAAGACTAGATGAGCAGTCTAGACCTTTAGACTTTGTGTGGTCCACTTCACATTAAAGTATGGCCTGTAATCCAAGTTCAAGACCAGTCACTAAAATATGTATTTTTAAGTAAACTCTACGCCCAACATGGGGTTTGAACTCATGACCCCAAGATCAAGAGTTGCATGTTCTACTGACTGAGCCAGCCAGGTGCCCCCAGTAACTAAAAATATTAAAGTGGATGAATAGTAATTCCATTTTCTCACACAAGCTCCAGCTTTTAAAAAGTGCCACCTGGGCATGGTAATTCAGGCAATTCTGATAACTGTGAGTTTGGGCACACATTTGTCACCCAGGGCTAAGGCACAGACAGATAAAACATGGCATAGGACACAGACAAGAAAAAGAGGGAGAGAGATACAGACTACAGCTTAAGATAAGGTTTACAAAACAAATACTTGCAGGATGAGGTGGGTAGAAAAAGTGTAACCAAACCAAGGGGTTTGCTCCAAGGGGAGTTAAAAACCGCATCGTGTCGAATTGTCTAACACAAAGTAAACTTTATTTGCAGCAAACAAGGAGAACATAGGGAATAGCCTTCAAAGCCATGACTCCCTGAGCAAGGGTGGATGGGTTCCTTTTATTTAGGGTTAGGTTGAGTATTTAGATAGGGAAGCCTGGTCAGTGGATGCAGAGATAGGCGTAAGGTCACACACATGCCTTAAGGAACTATGCCCATACACACATTGTGTATTATGTAAATGAGGCTGGGGCTCCTCTTTCAGTGGAGATTTTAGTATTATAATGAGGTAAATGTAGTCATCGGTCATTCTAGAGATCACTCCATGGCCCATCTGCGCAGGTGTGAGTCAGGGGTTAAACTCAAACTGGTCTAGGTGGTCTGGTCTGGCTCAAGGTCTTGTTAGGGCAATTGCTATTGCTCCAGGGGTGGTTGTGCTTTCCATTTGGCTGAGTTAAGAAATAAGCTGGAAAGAAGAGCTCAAGGAAGAATGTGGGGTAAATGTTGGTGAGTAAAAGCAGGTGGGCAGTAAAGGTCAGGTCTTGGGGTCTAGCTGGTGACAAACAGAATACAGCAGACATGAAGACAACAGGAAGAAGTGGACATGTTATTAAGTTGTAGCCTATTACTGCAACATGGGAATGCAAGATGAATCACATTTCATAATTCTTTTTTTTTAATGTTTATTTATTCTTTTTTTTTTTTAATTTTTTTTTTCAACATTTATTTATTTTTGGGACAGAGAGAGACAGAGCATGAACGGGGGACAGGCAGAGAGAGAGGGAGACACAGAATCGGAAACAGGCTCCAGCCTCTGAGCCATCAGCCCAGAGCCCGACGCGGGGCTCGAACTCACGGACCGCGAGATCGTGACCTGGCTGAAGTTGGACGCTTAACCGACTGCGCCACCCAGGCGCCCCTTTAATGTTTATTTATTATTGAGAGACAGAGAGAGACAGAACATGAACATGGGAGGGGCACAGAGAGAAGGAGATGTGGAATCTGAAGCAGGCTCCAGGCTCTGAGCTATTAGCACAGAGCCCGGCACGAAGCTCAAACCCACAAACCGCAAGATCATGACCTGAGCCGAAGTCAGATGCTTAATGACTGAGCCACCCAGGCGCCCCGACATTTCATAATTCTTAAAAAAGAATCTAAAATCTGAGTTTTTAAGAAAATATATTCAATTGTTTTAAGTTTTGTTTATTTATTTGAGTGGGGGGAGGGGCAGAGAGTGAGGGAGAGAGAATCCTGCACAGGCTCCATGCTGACAGCGTGGAGCCTAATGTGGGCCTCAAACCCATGAACTGTGAGATCATGACCTGAGCCAAAACCAAGAGTTGGATGCTCAACTAACTGTGCCACCCAGGCACCCCTCCTTTCAGTTTTTTAAAAGGAAGTCTCTATGGGTCAGGCAAAACATTTGACATGGGCCCAGACACACCCTTTGGCTGAAAAGGTCAATTCTTCATCCTAAACTCCCAAACTCTTTCTCAGAATTGTCATGTGATCACTGCTCAGTGCCAGGGAGCTGGGAAGTGTAGTTTTTCGTTGTTTTGGTTTTTTGGTTTTTTTAGCAGGGTACATTGTTACCTTGACTAAAATCTGGATTCTACTACTAAGCAAGAAAGGAGACCACACATCCTAAGGAGGTAAGATCCCCCATGCTTTGGAATGCTAGGTCTAAGAGAATTTCACAAACATTCACTCTCTCAGCAAACTCCTTTCTCCCTGCTCTTGAATGATACTTGAAGGTCTCTAGACAAATCCATTAGCCTGAGTATAATATAACTTGTACTGTTTTATTATAGAACTACATTAAATTAAAGGACTGCAATCATTGTGCCAAATGTGGTCATTTTCAATATAATACAGGTCTGCGTAAAGCAGACAAATGGGAAAGGAAAGACACGCTAGAAGTTCCAGGTACACAAATTAAAATTTGAATCACTGATTTTGCTAGGACTTTCATGACATGATAGATGTACTTCTCCTGTCATTGCCCCGGTCTCAAGACAAGCAAATGTCTGAGAAGTCATTAGATTTAAATTACTTCGGAAAATCTCTTTATAGTCAAAAGCTGTATGGACCAAGTACACATTTCTCATTTTCATGTCAATAACTATCTTATTTGAAGAGTCAATTGTACTAATTTTAAAACCCAGAAAAAGAAGACAATAATCCACTTGTAATGATGCAATGGTCATTGGTGAGGATTGACTAAGCCCTCAGGACTGCCTTATTATTTTTCTGATTTTAGATTTTCTGGCTTCACCTTAAACAACATAGGTATAATGCATCTAAATGTGACACTAGGAAGGATACTAATTTCAGGTTTTCTGTAGTCTCAAGAGATCTCAATTTCACCTGGATTTCATTTTCTTTAAATTTTATGATGATTGAGGGTATACTTAACCTCACATTACATTCACTGGGGAAAAAAAGGGAATAATTTGCTTCCATTTTTACTTTTTATTTATTCATTTCTAGGTATTTTTTGGTTTGCTATTTAGTTTTGTGTTTTGCTTTGTTTTTTGGTGCTTATGATAAAATTTTCTTGATTTAACATCTCTAGTTATCAAGATTTTCTAGAGCTAATGATAGCTGAGGAGTGTGTCAACAGCAACGCAAATCCACACTTGAACATTAAATCCGTGGTGCTGGAATTGTTTACTCTGGGCCATGCTGACCAACTCTTCCGGTACCTTCATCTATTTTGCCTGCTTTCATAGAGTTAATGTTTGTGTTTCTATCTAGCCAAGTCTCTTTGGAGTTCATTCTTCATTACTCTTCCAGTGAGAAAGGTCAAGTTGCCTTTCCCTCAGCTTTAGAGAATGGCTTTTTCTCATCCTCCTATTCAAAAGCAGGAATCCAACAGGAATTATATTTTTCTCCTCAATCCTGACGTTTCACTTATATTCCATTTGCCTTCAGCAACCCAAGTTAAGTCTTGTGAATCAGTTCTTCATTCACATTTTGAAGCTCACAGTTCAAGATACAAAATACCCCTCTTTGACAGGCATTGCTTTGGAGTGGATATATGTGAAATACAGCTGCTGTGGCTTATCCAATATTTTAAACAATCTCATGATTCAAGGAGTCCAGAGATAGCCTGGAATAGCAGCTGTGCAAGGTCATTGTTGCAGGTCAGCTTCTCCTGGAAAGCAAACTCTACCATGAAGACTGAATGGAGGACGTTTATATTGAGGAGTGTACTTGGTATTAACACCTTTTGAGTAAGGAAAATCAGCAGAATTAGGTAAAAGGAAGAAATTGGGTTGTGGTGTGGTAACAAAAAAGCTTCAGCTGATCACATGGGAAACTCTGAAGCTGGCCCTTCAGAGTTTTTCCATACTGGGGCAAGGAAACAGGCCTTTATACTGTCTCATCAACCAGTCATTGGGTGCAGGCTGTGCACCTGCAGGAAAGGGGCATGACCAGGGGTGAAGTATTTGTCTTCAGCTGAGGGCAAGTCCCAACAGGGATGACAGCTGAGGGATGTCAGCTATCAACAGTCTCAGCAGCTGGGATCAAAGACTTCGGTCCTGGAAGGGATGCAGGCAGGTATAATACAATGCCCACCACAGTTGTCAATGTCCCAGATGACTTTTCCCTGTCGGATCTGCCATTCTAAGCACATGGCTTTCATGTTCATGGTTGCTTCATGATCTCAAGATGACTATTCCACCTCAGTCTTATGTCTGTTCTCTGGGCAGGAACAAGAAGGAAGCAACAAGGAGAAAAACATAACACCTATATCAGAAAAGCAACTACTTCCCAGAAATGCCCAATAATCGTCCATTATGTTTCATTGTCCAGAGCTTGATGCTGTAAAATGTGTGTTTTAGTGAGACACAATGCTGCCTTGACCAAAATCAAAGATCAAGATTTTCATTTATATATTTATTTAAAGTTTATTTATTTTGAAAGAGAGAGAGTGCAAGCAGGGGAGGGGCAGAGAGAGAGACAGAGAATGAATCCCAAGTAGGTCTCAGCACTGTCAGCACAGACAGAGCCCCACATGGGACTCAAACTCACAAACCATGAAATCATGACCTGAGCTGAAATCAAGAATAGAATGCTTAACTGAATAAGCCCCCAGGCACCTCCAGAGATGGTTTTTAAAGAAAAAGAAGACAGAGGATATTGGTGATAGCAACTAGCAGTTCTCCTAAGCCATCTGACTTTCAAGAGAATTAACTCCCATTGACAAGTAGTTGGTGAGTCTCCATACTCCTCAAGCATTGTTTCCTATTTTGTTATTAGAAGTCACTGCCTTATCTTGTGTCCTAGTTATATTAATATCTTTTTCTGAAGTCAATGGTGGTTAGACTTCATTTTGTAAGCATGTTTATTTTAAAATAGTAATTATCTTTTTTTAAGATTTTATTTTTAAGTAATCTTTCCATCCAGCATGGGGCTCAAACTCACAACCCTGAGATCAAGAGCCACATGTTCTACTGACTGAGCCATCCAAGCGCCCCTTAAAATAGTAATTCTTTTGTTTTCAAGTTTTTAAATGCCAGTTAGTTAACATACAGTGTAATATTAGTTTCAGGTGTATAATTTAGTGATTCATCACTTACATACAATACTCAGTGCTCATCACTAGTGCCCTCATGCCCATAACCCATTTAGTCTATCCCCCTGCCCATCTCCCCTCCATCAAACCTCAGTTTGTTCTCTATTATTAAGAGTCTGTTTTCTGGTTTGCCTCTCTCTTTTTTTTTTTTTTTTCTAAAATAGTAATTCTTTTTTTAATTGTATTTATTTATTTTGAGGGGGGAGAGAGAGTGAGCGGGGGAAGGGACAGAGAGGGAGGGAGAGAGAGAGAGAATCTCAAGCAGGCTCTGCACCATCCGCACAGAGCCCAGCATGGGGCTCGAACTCATGAGTCATGAGATCATGACCTAAGACAAGGTCGGACACTTGACCAACTGAGCCACCCGTCCAACTGAGCCACTCAGGTGCCCCTAAAATAGTAATTCTTAAATGACTTCCCTCTGTTTCCCTTTCTCTCCCTCATGCATGTGCACACACAGACATACAGTTTCACAATTCCTGTACTGTGGAAAGGGAGTGATGATAGCAAATAATCATCATTAGTTTCTCATCAGAGCTTGATCAAACTAAGGTACATCTAGAAATAAGGGAGAAGAAAGGCCATTATCAAGAGGAACACACAGAGAACAGAGGTATAACAAGTCCAAGATGGGGAAACCTGCCAAAGTAGAAGTAAGCAGGAGTCGGGTTGCTAGATTTAGTAAATCAAAATAGAGGAAACCCCATTAAATTTGAATATCATATAAACAATGAATAATTATTAGCATAAATCTATCAGCAATGGGCTAAAAGTTTGTATTTCCCTGAAATAAATGTACATGTTAAATCCTAATGACCTCTATGATGATGGTGTTTAGAGGTGAGGTCTTCAGAGGTGATTGGGTCATGAGGGTAGAGTCCTCATGAATGGGATGAGTGTTCTTATGAAAGGGACCCCAGAGAGCTCCCTCAGCCCTCCCACCGTATGAGGACATGGTGGGAAGATGTTCATCTATGAAGCAGAAAATGGCCTTCACCCAACACTGTGAGTGACTTCATCTTGGACTTCTCAGCTTCCAGAACTGTGAAAGATAAAAGTCTGCTGTGTAAGCCACCTAGTTTGTGATATTCTATTATGGCAGCCTAAACAAACTAAGACAATATCCCAAATATTGCATGGGACATACTATCGTAAGAATTTGTTGTTTATCTGAAATTCAAGTTTAACTGGTTATCCTGTGTTTTGTTTTTTTTTTTTTCCAACGTTTATTTATTTTTGGGACAGAGAGAGACAGAGCATGAAAGGGGGAGGGGCCGAGAGAGAGGGAGACACAGAATCGGAAACAGGCTCCAGGCTCTGAGCCATCAGCCCAGAGGCCGACACGGGGCTCGAACTCACGGACCGCGAGATCGTGACCTGGCTGAAGTTGGCCGCCTAACCGACTGCGCCACCCAGGCGCCCCTGGTTATCCTGTGTTTTGTCAGGCCACCTTACCTAAGAGGAGTTGTGTCATCATCACAGAGGTAGATACTGCCGTTGTGCCCATTTCTATAGCTACTGACTTCACTCCTCCCTTGGAACTTTTCCACAAACCTCTAGCCTAAGAACCACGTCCAATATTTCTGGGGACTCATCAATCAATGCAGCTAAATCCAAAGCTCTTTTTTGCAACAAATTACATTTTAAATACTTTCTAGAGCACAGATCCCTTAGGGTACATGGGTAAGTTGCAAGTGGGTCTCTGAATCCACTACAATTGTGTGAAAAATTTTGTGTGTGGGGGCTTATGTTCATTCTTCTGGGAAGGAGGCCCATAGCTTTTGTCCTATTCTGAAAGAAGTCACAGACTCAAAATAGTTCATACCCAGGCAGAGGGCCCTGAGAAAACATCAGGCAGCCTGTTAATCTTTCTTGGTTATTTTATATAGGGATGGAGGTAGAAATACCAGTTGTGGAACAAATGCTTTGGAACTCTTCTTTTAAGGAAATTTGGAGAAAATAGAAGAAACTTCCTTTTCTTTATCAATCCAGAACCAATTATAGAGGTAGACATTAGTTGGAAAGGATTTTTAGCAAATCCTGTTAATCTCAGAAATTACCTGCACTCTTTTCTCAGCACCCGTGTGGGTGAGGTTTCTCTCCTTTAACTGTTGAACTATTTCAAAGAGTAGGGTAGACATAAGAGGCCACCACACCCCCTTCTTGACCCCTGTCTTTGGAGGGGCTGATTAAAAGATTTGTCTGTGGTTAAATCGTGTAGACATGACCTTGTCATTCCTTCTGTCTGTTAAGTGCCTTGTCCATTCACGGTGCCTGACAGTGAAGACCTGTTATAAGTTTTTGCTTCTCACTTGGACTTCTGTTCTCTGAGAGGAAATGCTACAAAGTAGCAAGCTTAGAAACAGTCTTAGGATTTAGTGTAAGAAAGCAGAATATCCCACGTTTCATGCTCCCTTTAATTCCTAGGGCAATGGCATGGTCTAACCCTTGAAGCATTGTGCTGTCTTAACAAATTTTTTTCTAATTTCATGTGCCCATAGAAGACATGCTCACCATATCATGGCAAATGAGCTACCAGGAAAGCCCCCAGACACCTCTGTAAGATTCTCCGAGGGCAGAAATCTGTGTTCTGAGTAGAGAAACTATATGTGGGTGCTTTGGTCCGAGGATGAAAATCACCCAGCACATTTGGGACAGATCAGACAAGGTTTATAAGCCAAATTAAGAAGTACCTGTTATAGTGGCCTTAGGCATGGGCAAATTCATTCAAGCACTTCCACCCCCATCGCATTTGCCCTGCCCCCTGCTTGGGCTCCTGCCTCAGGGACTCTGTGCTTTGGAGGGCTTTCTTCAAAATTATCTAAGTCCTGCTCTGGTGTTTCAGACCAGATGGGTATGAGGGTGCCATTTGGGTGGGGCCCAGAGGCCAGAGTGGGAGATGCACAAACTCTGTTTCTCTCCTTCAGAGTGTTCTTCATCTTCTACCGCATGTGTGAGGTTGATCAGATGCCACAGGATTCATACTCTGGGATTATTTTGGGGCCCCAAGGCCAGGCCCTAGTTTCAGAATGACAGTCTGACAAACAGATTGCTCCTGCTGGCAGGGACAGTATTTCTTCTGTGGGATCACATGAGACTGGGCTGCCAGGCTGGTGCTGACCAGCTGATTCTCAGTGATTCAAACTGTTTATATAGACAAGGGCCCCATAAAAAACATTTGCCCAGGGTCTGCACATCCCATAGATGACTTTGTTAAGGAATTTGGACCCAAAATAAAGAGGAAAGATCAAACTGCAATACCCAAAAGTTCATTTTGTCTAAATCTGCTTTCCAACTGAAAAATATATTTTTATTGCAGTAAAATATATATGTAACATAAAATTGACTATCTTAACCATCGTAAGGACATAGTTCAATAGTATTTTTTTAAATTTTTTTAACGTTTCTTTTTATTTATTTATTTATTTATTTTTTGAGAGACAAAGCACAAGCAGGGGAGGGGCAGAGACAGAGGGAGACACAGAACCTGAAGCAGGCTCCAGGCTCCGCGCTGTCAGCACAGAGCCGGATGCGGGGCTCAAACTCATCAACCATGAGATCATGACCTGAGCTGAAGTCTGACACTTGACCGACTGAGCCACTCAGTCGCCCCTGTAGTTCAGTAGTATTAATATTGTTCTGCAACCATTAAACTTCTCTTTTAATATAATAAGAAAGTAAAGCCCAAGAGCCAACTTGCCCAATGTCACACAGGTGATTGGTGGAAGAGCGCTATATTGTACAGCTAGTATTTGTCCTGCTTTTCTAATTCATTCATTCTATGGATAAGGAAACAGAGTCCAAAAGGCAAACCGACCCTGCCCACATCAGGAGGAGGACTAACAACATCTACAGACCTCCTCTGCCAATGCTCTGCTTTCTCCACCTTATTACCCCAGGCTGCCCAAACAAAACCTCCCTCACCATTTTTCTTCCCCAGTTCTTTCCACAGAAATTCCAGGCCTCTGTGCACCAAAATGTGAATTTCACACAGCCAATTATCACCTAAAAATGATTTTCTAAATTTGTGCTTGGCGGGTGTCAAATCCATTGGCTGCAATATGTCTTCACACCAGACTTCAGTAGTTTTGTCAGTTATGGATTAAAGACACTACTTGCCACCATTTCCCGTCACTGCTAAAGTTCTTCATGCATTGTTCTTGGCAGCAAATCAAGTTTAAGGAATTGGGAGAGTAATTTAGATTATTTGTAATACATTATATACATTGGGATTCGTTCGCTTAAATATATGGTCATTTAAGAGTATCTAGCACATAGTGGGTTGCCTGGGTGGCTCAGTCAGTTAAGCGTCCAACTTTGGCTCAGGTCACAATCTCATGGTTCATGGGTTCAAGCCCCACATCAAGCTCTGTGCTGACAGCTTGGAGCCTGGAGCCTACTTCAGATTCTGTGTCTCCCTCTTCGCTCCTCCCCCGCTCACACTCTGTGTCTTTCTCTCTCAAAAATAAATAAAACATTTAAAAAAGTTGAGAGTATCTGGCTCATAGGAGGTGATCAGTAAATATGGTTGAAAAAGTGATCCCCCCCATTAAAAAAAATAAGGTATAACTTATATGCAGTAAGATTCACCCTTTTAGGTGTATAGTCCTGATTGATCTGCAAATGTTTACAGGCATGTAACCACCGGAACAATCAAGACAGTGAACCCTGCAGTTCAGTCATCCCTGCAATTCCCCCATACCCCTTGGTAGTCAAGCCCTTCTACCCTCCTCAATCCACCCACAATCACCAATGTGATCTCTGTCCTTCTAGGTGTGCTTTTGTAAGAATGTCATAAATGGAATCACACAGTAGGCAGCCTTTTCATTCTGGCTTACTTCATCTAGCATTATGTTTTTGAGGTTCTTCCACAGTAATGCATATATAAGTAGCTCATTTCCAAATACCATTGTATATTGTACCATAGTTTGTTTATCCATTACCCACTTGAAAGGTGTTTGGTCTATTTCCAGATTTCATTACATGTTGAATTTTAATTTCAGTTTTCATTTGTTTAAAAGCCTATATCAGCATCTGGGACTATAAGCAGAAGGCGTATTCAAACCTTTAGCTCATATTAGTTTACATGTTTGTATGATCTGTGCTGGAACTGATAAAGACATTTCAGTTAAGACAAAATGTAAGTAGAATTTCCTGGTAACAAAGCAAGAAGTATAATGCAAAGCAGAGTCATAGATACTGAATGCTGTTTGACCCTCATCATGGATCTGCTTTGGAATCTTGGTAGGCATCTGCCCTTTTTCTGACCGGCCCAGATTTTGTGAATATCCTGCCCTCATACTGGGCAAAACCTGCCATATCATATAAGATGGGTCCCATTTTCCCAACTTTCTTTGCAGGTACAGTACAGTCACATGACCTCAACTTCATCAATCAAAAGTCATGCAGGAGACTTTGGTTTATAAGAGAACAAAGGGGATCTGTTTTCTGGAAGGGTGGCAGTAAGCTGTCTGGCTTCTGAGGGCAGTAAGATGGTAGTCTGGCACTACAGCTCAGCATTGCCAATGCGATCTATGATGTCTGTGATCAGTAGCAACATTAGCTGAAGAGGTCATTTGTTGCAGCTAAGAACACTACTGTCTTAGCAGAAAGGGCCAGTAACTGAGCTCCTGTTATTGTTTTCTCTTCCATAACATAGATCCAAATTTCCAAACTTTTCATGAATAGCTGTTAAAGGTATCCCTGTTATCCCACATAGTATTCTCCTTTTGGAGATCCACACCAAAAACTGCAACAAAGCTTCATTAATTCCTGGGCTTCCCTCACAGATACATTGCTATCTTGCAGACATGAATCATATAATTGATTTGGTGGTGTTTTTTTATTTATTTTATTGGCTATTAGAAAGATCAGAGCCAAATGTGTGGTCACATGTCAGCAGCTGCAGAGATCTTAAGATGTGTATTTTGTACTCCAAATTACTCATATTTTTATTTTTCTAACCTTTATTCCTGGTTACAAAGTTTATATTATAAAGAAAAAAAAGTAGGACACTATCTCACCACCCAGATAACTCCAGTGATGTGTAATATGTAATATAACTATATAACTATATTATATATATTATATATATACTTTAATATATATTATATATAATATATAATATATATATATTACTCTAATATATGTAATTGGTTAGGAAATTCAAACGTACAGAAAGGTATAAAAGAAAAATAAAATTTCCCACTTATCCTAAAGTCAAATTTCTCAAAGAAACCACATTTCCTTCAAGGAAAAACCATACATCTGTAAGCATTTATTTAGGTGAGACCTGAAACCATAAAAGTCCTAGAAGAGAACACAGTAACTTCTTTAACATTGACTGTAGCATCTTCTTTCTGGTTATGTCTCCTGAGGCAAGGGAAACAAAAGCAAAAATAAACTACTGGGACTACATTAAAACAAAAAGCTTCTGCACAGTGAAGGAAAAGACAAACAAAACTAAAAGGCAACCTATAGAATGGGAGAGGATATTTGCAAATGGCATATGCAATAAAGGGCTAATATCCAAAATATATAAAGAACTTACAAAACTCAACACTCAAAAAGAAATAATCCAATTAAAAATGGGCAGAAGACATGAACAGATATTTAATCAAAGAAGACATCCAGATGGCCAATAGACACATAAAGAGATGCTCAAATACGAACGAAAGTACAATGAGATATCACCTCATACCTGTCAGAATGGCTAAAATTAATAACACAGGAAACAACAGATGTTGGTAAGAATGTGAAGAAAGGGAAAGCCTTTTGCACTGTTGGTGGGAATGCAAACCGGTGCAGCCACTCTGGAAAACAGTATGGAGATTCCTCACAAAGAGGAATTTTCCTTAAAAAGTAACTTATGATCCAACAATTGAACTACTGGGTATTTATGCAAAGAATACACGAACACTAATTCAAAGGGCTACATGCATCCATATGTTTATGGCAGCATATTTATAATAGCCAAGACATGGAAGCAGCCCAAGTGTCTATCGACTGATGAGTGGATAAAGAAGATGTGATATATTTAATGGAGTATTACTCAGCCATAAGAAAGAATGAAATCTTGCCTTTTGCAATGACCTGGGTGGAGCTCGAGCATATAATGCTAAGCAAAATACCATATGATCTCACTCATATGTGGAAATTAAGAAGCAAAACAAAGGGAAAAAAAATAAGAGAGAGAGACAAACCAAGAAACAGACTCTTATAGAGAATAATCTGACAGTTACCAGAGGGAGATGGGTGGGGTGATGAGTGAAGTAGGTGATGGGGATTAATGAGTGCACTCGTTGTGATGAACCCTGGGCCATGTATGGAACTGTTGAATTACTATATTGTACCCCTGAAACTAATATAACACTGTATGTTAACTACCTGGAATTAAAAGAAAAACTTAAAAAAATAAACATTTTTAAATTAAATTTATATTTATTTAAATTTACACACGAGATCATATCCTATGTAATTTTCTGTATCTTTTTTCACCTCATAATATATCTATACATTGAATACATAATATTATAATAATATCTCTAATATTTCATCTAGTATATATCTTGGACATCTTTAAGCATCAGCACATATAGAGGGAGCACTTCTTTTTAAATGTATCCATAGTATTCCATATTATTAATATACCAGAATTTACTTAACCTATTCTCTGAATGATGGGCACTTGGTTTTCTCTAGTTTTTCACTATTAACAATTTTTTGCAGTGAATATTCCTAAACCTATATCTTGGTGAAATGTTGCAAGTAAACTTCTAGCAGAAATTGCTAGATTAATTGGTACGAGACATGAACATTTTGAGAGATGGTGCTAAATTGCCCTCCAGGAAACTGGCACCAATTTTCACTCCTATGTGTGTTGTGTCAGCATTACCATTTCCATGCATTCTCATCATCACTGGATGTCATCGATCTTTTACATTTTTGCCAATGGGGAAAAAACGGTATTTTAAATTTCCTTTTATTTAATTATATTTTCAGCGTTAAAAAAATCCTTGGATGAAAATATTTCTGGAACCCACTTCAAAGCCGTTTAGAATTAATGTGGACTATAAAAACTTCCATATATTGCACTTATTTAGAGGACTTAAAAAGCACTGTCCTGCTTCTAAATCAGTAGTGCTCTATGTTGGCTGCAGATTTGAAACACCTGAAGTGCTTTCAAAAATATCTTTGCCTGGGCCTCATCCCAGACCAATTAAGTCAGAATCTCTGGGGGTTGGGGCTCAGCCTTAATATTTTTAAAAATCTCCTCAGGTGATTCGCAAGTGCGGCTAATGTTGAGAACCACTGCTCTAAATGCATTGTAATGGATGCTACAAATAGTAGGCTTTAAAGGTATAAGTCTTAGGTCGTGGATGGCACCAGCTGAATGTATGAAAGTGAAACACTTTCCAAGTGGCAGTTTTTTCAAACAAGGGTCTAATGTATTTATAATGCTGAAGTGACAGCCCCTTTCTTAGCCACCACCCTCCTCCGCTGCTCCACTGTGTACCAGTCCGTGCAGCCAGCATTTCAGTAGGGAATAACAGACTCACACTTTACAAATTAATAATTGATATAACCAAACCACAAAGAATCACTGGCAGAATGGTTATTAATATCTTTGTGATCAAAGATGTCAGAACCCCTTCCCCTTGAGCTATGACTGTAATTGGTTCATCTTCCAGCAGAGAAAAAGAAACGATTATCATGAAGAAAGAAAGCCATTCCCACCCCATATGAAGGAGGAACTTTAAAGTTTGCCTGCCATTCTTCAGTTTGCCTGGTTCCTACAACAAATGTGACAGAAGCTGTCATTTTATTCATTGGAGCTAAACCGTGACTGATTTTTCTGCAAACGCAGCAAATACCTAATAAGAGAAAAACTGGGAAATGATCCAGTTTATCGATTCAGTTTGACTTTCTATGATATCAGGAAACAATCAGATGAAGTAATAACAATAAATTCTTAACGAGGTTTCTGAATGTGTTTGCATTTTGAAATACAAAATCAGGTAATATGAATGGGAAAATAATTTTTAGTTCTTATAATTCAGTTGCTTTTGATTTCCTGATTCATACTAATACCTGTTTTCTTCTGTTCTCCAAAGTAATTAGATTACACTTCCAAGCAAAAGTTGTTAATAGGCAAGAACTAGAATGTGGAAATCTTTTAAAAATACATTGAAGGATTAAAAACTAAGAAGTCACCACAAATTAGTAATTATAACAGAATATAATTTTTAAATTAAATTTTTTTTCAACGTTTATTTATTTTTGGGACAGAGAGAGACAGAGCATGAACGGGGGAGGGGCAGAGAGAGAGGGAGACACAGAATCGGAAACAGGCTCCAGGCTCTGAGCCATCAGCCCAGAGCCCGACGCAGGGCTCGAACTCACGGACCGCGAGATCGTGACCTGGCTGAAGTCGGACGCTTAACCGACTGCGCCACCCAGGCGCCCCGGGAATATAATTTTTAAAAGAAATTGCAATTTTGGCCTCTCCCTTTAATTGACTTCATTGTGCTATGATTTATTTACAGTAATTTGCAGATATTTAAAGTGTATAATTCAATGAATTTTTAAGAGATGCACTCCTGAAACCACCACAATTATTATGAAGACCTTTTCCATCACTCCCCAAAGTTTCATGTACCTTTGCAGTCCCTCCTTAGATATACCTCTGTCCTCTAGGTCACTTGTGATTTGCTTTCTGTCTATAGATTGGTATACATTTTCTTTTTACATGAATGAAATTACATACACATTGTGTTCTCCTTTGGCGTGGCTTCTCTCGTTTAACATATGGCCTGTGAAATATATCGAGGAAGTTGCATGTATGACTCATTCATTCCTCTTTGTTGCAGGGTATTGTTCCATTGCATGGATGTACTCCAGTTTGTCATTCATTCACCTGATGATGGGTTTTTGCATTGTCTCTGGTCCTGGGCTACTGTGAGTAGTGCTTCTATGAACATTCTTATACAAGTGCTCATATGAAGTCAAACAATATATTTTTAAGATGTTAATGTCAATGTATATATAGTCTAAGTTCTAATGTACATATATGGTTTTGTTGATTTGCGGGGGCATTTTACAAAATTCAAATACTGTGATTCTCATGGCAGATGACATGGCTCTTTACTCTCCCAGTCTTCTCTGTCCCTAAACAAAACATCTTTCAGGTTGTACATGCACAGCTCTACTGGGTGCCATTTATATCATGATGTACCATCTGCTCAACTGCATGTGGCAATGTAAGTCTTTAACTAGTTCTCTTTCAATGAGGCCAGAATATTTTCTCTGTCTGTCCATCCTCTGATATTAATTGTAATGGGTTAATCTTTCTTTTTCAAAAAATTTTAAAATGTTTGTTTATTGTTGAGAGAGAGAGGGAGAGCGCACGCCCAAGCGCGCACACGAGTGAGGAAGGGGCAGAGAGAGAGGGAGACACAGAATCCGAAGCAGTCTCAGCACTGTCAGGGCAAAGCCTGACGTGGGGCTCAAATTCACGAACCGTGAGGTTGTGACCTGAGTTGAAGTCAGAGCTCAGCCAACAGCCACACAGGTGCTCCTAGGTTCATCTTTCTAGAAGTCACTCCTGTCACTAATCTGTCAAGTATAGAATACTCAGTGGCACCTCCTTGCCACTTCTCTGCCTGCCATGTAAATTCCCCATGGATAGGTTTCCACACCTAGGTAGCCAGCATCATTTCTCCCAAACATGATTCAGCCATATCAGTCCAGCCTCTCTGCCTTTTTCACATGCCATCATCACAGCTCATGGGTACTTTTCCCTACAGTGCTCTTTCCCTGCCTGTCCAATGTCTTTCAAACCCTCTTCTGGTCCAACTTCAGTCCCTAACTTTGTGGTGTTAGTCCTCATCTGAATCCCAAAGTCCTGTTATACTGTGCTGTACATCCAGCACTTGCTTTTTAATTATTGCCATATATATGTATAATCTCCTGAATTGTATTTCAATCTCCTTAAGGTCAGGGACTGTATCATTAATTTAATATAATATAAATGACAAATTTGCAAAATATATTGGTGTGTGTGTCCTCCTAAATCCTTAATACTATACAGTTGTCACAATAGTCACTGTCCAGACCATCTTTGCTTTCCCTTTAAGCAGGCAAATGATTTACTTCACTTAATGTGAGATCTCTTTGTTGTCCAGTGCTAGGTAAGCTGGACTAAAACAGAGCCACAGGCCAGACTCTGGCACCTAACTTTGAACTATTAGAACCTCTCTTTGGATGAAAGAATAAGATAACGGCCACCACAAGAGTTTTGGAGAAGCAAAGGCAAGCAATGGTAAATCTTTGGAGAACTTGGTTGGCGTGGATCAAACACAGGTGCATCCCATATCCAGGGAGAGGCCAGAAAGGGGGAAGGAAAAAGAGGAAGATGCTGATATCAACAATTCCTTTTAGCAGAGTGTATTGAGCCTGAATAGACTGAGAAGGCTATTTTTAAAAGCCCTTTACTTTGAGCCTGATTTATAGGCAGACACTAAAAATATTAATAAGTAAAAATGGTGCTGATCCATGAACATGATGAGCTCTCAATTTCTGGAGCCACAGGGTGACAGACTGCTGTGAAGATGCTTGCATCTTCATAATATCCTGGAGGGATCCAACTTTAAAGAAGAAAACATTGGTATTTGAAATCCCAGTTTGGCATTTAACAGTGTTAAGTCATTCTGTTACATTGGCATCACATAAATAGCCTTAAAAAAAAAGAATAAAAAACCCAGATTGTACTACACATCACAGAAGCTTTAATATAGATGCTTTAGGCCCAAGGGAAATTATTCCTATGCAAATTATTTCCCTGATATTGGCTTTCTTCTCAGTCCCCTAATCCCAACTTGCATATAGCTATATTGATACAGGTCAGAGGTTGATAAAAAATGACTGTATTATCATGGCAAAGGCAAGAGAAATAATGTCTGAAGTAGTGTATCACTGGGGGAAATTTAATCAAGGAAAACAAGAATTGGCAAAAAGAATTGTTTCCAAACCAATTTACCAACCTATTCTTGCCAGGAAAACCAGGTGCAGTCCTTAACCATGTGACTTGGGTACACCATTATAATAATTAAAAATAGAAAAGTCTGAGCATGGTATAACTGCTTTGGAAAAAGTTTGGCAGTGTTTAATAGAGGTAAAGATACACATACCTTAATGACCCAGCAATTCCATTCCTAGGTATAGACCCTACAGAAACGCATGCTTACGTGCCCCACAAGAATGTAAGAATGTCCACAGCAGCATTCCTTATAATAGCCTTTGTGGAAATAACCCAATCAATTTACAGCAAAAGGGATAAACAAACTGTGGCATAGTCTCACAATGGAATACCACAAACCCATGACATTTTAGGCACATTTCAGTATGTTTGTTACATTTCAAAACTTTTAAAAAGAACAAAAAATGGGAATATCATATTTTAGGTTTCTTCACAAGATTATCTTTGCCCTACACATTGTCAGGGGAATTTAACAATAAATCCGTTGTAGTATTTCTATGTGTTTTTTTTTTAAGTTGAACTCCTACCCACTTTTAATCCTTGAAAATATCTGTTTACTAAACAAAGTGATTACATTTCCAAGTAAGACTTAATAAGGCAAGAATTAGATCATAGAAATCTTTTTATTTATTAATTAATTTTAATTTTATTTATTTTGATAAAGAGAGAGAGAGTACAAGTAGAGGGGAGGGGCAGAGAGAGGGAAAGAGAGAATCCCAAGCAGGCTCCACACTGTCAGCACAGAGCCCGACCCAGGGTTCAAACCCACAAACCATGAGATCATGATCTGAGCCGAAATCAAGAGTCAAACACTTAGCTGACTGAGCCACCCAGACATCCCTAGAACGTGGAAGTCTTTTTAAAAATTAAAATTATCACTGTCTTCAATCCAAAAGGAGAGAAATAAAAGTAATGTTTGGAAACTATCACTTGAAAGCTTTACAAGGATTTATATTTCTAGACTATTCGACAGGGACCAACTTGTGAGACCAAGAGCTCTTGTGTGCCTTTTTCCTTTTAGTTGATGATTCATCTCAAATCTCTTACTCTACTTCTATCTGATATTCCTCTGATGGACACAAGCATGAAAAGTGCCTGGGTCATTGATCTAACCACAGGCTTAAGAGAGGGACACTCAGAGTCCCAGACCCTGCTGGGCTGCCATCTTACTAAGTATCCACAAGCAACACTGACTCCATGTTTCACTGTTCATTAAATTGAGGTCATAACCTTCTTAGCCTGCTTTGTTCTCTCAGCATATGAAATCATTATTGCAAAGCCAAAAAAAATTTTTCAATTAAAAATGTCTACTTTTACGGGTAGATTTTAACACATTCATGAGAGAGTGTTTTATTTTTCAGCTTTCATGTTTTTGACATTTTCAAGGATGTTTATTCTAGTATTCATTAAAATAAAACTGACCTCACTGGCTCTCCTTTCTCCTAATGGGGGTAGATTTCAACACTATCAGTTTTAGTTTTTAGTTTGTGCAGGGTTTTTGGCATCTTCAAGGATTTTCATTCTTTTATTCATTATCAGAGTGACTTCACTAGCTCTCCCCTT
Organism: Herpailurus yagouaroundi; assembly: GCF_014898765.1. Taxonomy (NCBI): domain Eukaryota; kingdom Metazoa; phylum Chordata; class Mammalia; order Carnivora; family Felidae; genus Herpailurus; species Herpailurus yagouaroundi. Next base: position 29,182,146 of record NW_024412400.1, on the reverse strand, counting down.
TCCTTCCTACATTCCCTGGAATTTGGAACTATATTTGTGGGTGACAGAGAGCAAGCAAGAGAATTTATACCTGAGCAAGAGGGGAGGAGACAGATAAGTCACAGAGATGCAGGTTGTTTAAAGGTGGATGTACTTTCAACTTGAAAGCCTTGGCATGAGACACGACAAGGCCAGAAAAAGACGTCACTTTACAACATAAAATAAGACTGTGACTCTGTACATTTTTTCAGTGTGTTTACTTATACATTAGATAGAGACATTTCCCCCTTCTTTTAAGATGAAAGTAGTAATGTCAAGCTGGGAGAGATCCAAGGAAAATAAAGTTATGCAGAATGGATTCAGAGAAATTATAAGAAATTCCTAATGTTTTAATATAGAGAGTCAAGATATTTGATCTATAGAAAGAGCTCATGGATCAAAAACAAACAAGCCTAGATTTTCTTTTCTAACTACAATCATTTTTGAGTTGCAGGTAACTTTGAGGGCCTAAAGAAATTTATGAATAGTACTTCACCCCAGAAAAATATACATAGACAAAAAATTTTACATATGCTATCAGAAGATTCACGAAGATACTGAAGCCCATTCACCTACTGCGACTGATGGGCGAAATTTCTGAAGCTTGAGAATAATGCCCAAGGCACTTGAAGCTTAAAAGATGCAGGTATCAGGAGACATCCCCTTTCCCTCCTGAGCAAATGGGACGGGTGTTCTATTATTTTTATCATATCGTATTATCATTTTGTTAAGGGAGCAGTAAGGAGGGAGAACAGTCCCCATGTTTCCAGCTATGTTTTCCAGCTGTGTGAGCTGGGCTATTATGGTAAGTGACAGTTGTGCTCCTTATTGCCCCAGATTGCCCATTGTGAAAAAAAACCCTGTGGATGTGAGCAAAGCAAGAATTTCAACTCTCTGGCTAGCCTCACTCAGGGGCTGCTAAGCTTCATGGTAACATGTCAATGGGAACTTGTGGGGTGGGGCCATGGAGGTCATTTAGGTCCCAGGGAGTTTCCAAAAATGGCTTCCTGTATGTTACCCTAGCATAAATCTGCTTGTGTGACTCTGCTACTCTGTCTACCTTCATTTTGCTCCATGGATCCATTTGTATCATCAACTCGCTGACTCTCTGAATCACAGCTTAGCTTTCCAAATCTGGTTGCTTCAGGTGATCACTAGGCTTTGTAGATGGGCTCTTTTAGAGTCAGATTCTCTCCCCTGAGCTAATTGGCTTTGACTACCATGGACTTGAAAGAAGTTTTCAGAAGGTGGCTGGGAACAGCCAGCCTTCCGAAGTCTGTCTTGTCCACCATTTTGCCCAAAGATCTCATAATACTATATAAAAATAATTCCAAATATATAGCTGTAAGATCTCATAATACTATATAAAAATAACTCCAAATATATAGCTGTGAGAAATGAGAAAGTTTGATTTCAGCTCCTAATGATTTTGGCCAGCATTTCCCAGACTGTGTGGAGGAATGAGATTCTTAGAGGAGAAAAGAGTTTTGTAGTTCAACAAGTTGGGAAGTACTACATACTCTAGTCCTCATCTGAGGATTTATAACACCCACCAGCATATGAAAGATACTTGGAAACCCTGAGATAAAGAAGCCTGTTTAAATGTATTTGACCCAGCACTTCTCAGTTCCCAAATATGTATGATCATAACCTTCCTCTCATTTTTTTCCAGCTGTGTAATAACAACTCATGGAAACAGTGTTCTATGGAAGAAACTTTGAGAAGTATTGATTTAGGCTAAAATGCATCACCGGAAAATTGCTACGTTTAGTGGAAAAAAAAAATTCTACTTTGAAGGAGTATGTACAGAATGGACTCTTTCATTTTTTAAAATTAAATGTGCATTAAAAACTTTAAAGATAAAGAACAACATACCAGCTGCTATTATCTCCAGGCAGTGGGTTAAGCTGGCTTTTGTTAATTTTTTTTTTAACATTTATTTATTTACTTTGAAAGAGAGAGAGAGAGAGACAGCAAGCTAGGTAGGGGAAGAGAGAGAGAGAAGAAAGAATCCCAAGCAGGCTCTGCACTGTGAGTGCAGTCCCCAATGAGGAGCTCAAACTCACGAACTGTGAGATCATGACCTGAGCCAAGATCAAGAGTCAGACGATTAACCGAATGAGCCACCCAGGCATCCCTTAGGTGGCTTTTCTTTACCTTCTCTCTCTCTTTTCCTCTGTCTCTTTGAAAGTCTTTGCATGAGCATTTGCCACTTTTGTAATAATAAAATATATTTTATTTTTAAAATTTTATTATTATTTTTAATTTACATCCAAGTTAGTTAACATATAATGTAATAATGATTTCCAGAATAGAATTTATGATTCATCACTTACATATAACACCAAGTGCTTATCCCAAGTGTCTTCCTTAATGCCCCTTGCCCATTTAGCCTTTCCCCCCTCCCAACACTCCTCCAGCATTTTTAAAAGGACAAATGCTTACTGAACTTTGAGGGAGAATATTGTTTAGCCTGTTTGGGTAAAAGTGAAAGTGAGTTCAGGAGAGATGAGGGGGCAAAACATTTTCCTGCCTTTTCCATCCTCAACCCCATTTGGCCTGTACTTTGGCAAATGAGACATAAGTGGGAAAATAATGAGAGAAAAAGTTGATTGAAGTATTTCTGAGTTTTTGCAACAGTTACACTGGAAGCAATGGAAAGTGCGGACAACAAGGGATTCACTTCATTTCAAACACTGCCTTGAGATAAATGAGCGATAACCCCAAGACCTTTAAGAAAGAGCCAAAATATAATTGCCTACTATTAGGAAGAGGATTTGACAGAAGAAATTAGGGCTCATGGAGCAAGACGGCAAAAAGGGTTAACAAAATTTCTTCAGACAAGAGAGTCATTGAGCCATCTTGTTACTGTTGTTTCGGTCATTGCTTTTGACTAAGAGTTATAGAGTGAATTTACCCCAAATGTTATTGCTACAGGTAAATGGTCCAGGCTCTGTAACAAACTGAGGTGAACTGAAGTTCTCGCCAAGTTACACTTTCTGACAGTGCCAGGCTCAGGCAGAATTCCAAAAGCAGTGAGGCTAGTCTTCACCATCATCCTTTTTCCCAAACCACAGATGTCTACAACTCCATGCTTGCTTCTGCATGCACCCCACCCCCCCACCCCGCAGTCAGTCCTTCCTAAGTACTACCCTAAGTTCTAGAACCCAACTCCCTGACTGTTTTGTATGGCCCAAGAGCTAAGAATGGATTTCACCCTTTCAAAGAGTTGGAAGCAATTCAAAGAATAATATTTCATGACATGTGAAAACTATATGAATTCAAACTTCAGTATCCCTGAGGGAACACAGCCATGTCCATTTGTTTGCCTACTGTCAATGGCTACCATCTCGCTACAGTGGCAGAGTTGAGTAGTTGTGCCAGAGACTATATGGCCTGCCTGTCCTAAAGTATTTACTATCAGGCCTTTTACAGAAAAAGCTTGACAACTCCAGGCCTCGTCCACTGTTTCCTCAAATTCATTTTGTAGAACCTTGCCAAACTCTGAGATGCCCTCAAAAGACAGAGCCCCAAGTAGCAGATTCTTTATGTTATATGCCCCAGTTAGAGAGAGCTCATGCACATTAGCTTATCAAATCTCTGAAGGGCACTAGGGTTTAAAACATAAGTGGAGCCTTGTGTTTCCCAGCCTCATTTGAAGATGTATCCGGGTTCTCCAAATAACGCCCATCAATATGCCTGTAAATATCCCAAGAACACATCTTTGGAAATATCACTGTAGATCAATTCTTCCTCTTGCCCTATTGAAATGTATCTGTCTTATGTTCCATTCCTTCAGGTCCACACCTGAAAGCTATTGCTTTGGAGCTAAGAGAAGGATCTTACAGATTGAGAACTATGTTTCTCAGTTTATATATTTTGATATGGTCCTTACCTATGAGCCTTCCTCAATCATAAAATGGAGGTAATGACAGTCTTCTTGCATATCACATGACAGTGTTGTGGAGTACACGATAGGTTTTTAATTATCAGAACTACTATACAGAACTAAGACGTTATCATTATCACCTCAAATCAGAAGATTCGCAACAATCTGTTAGAGTCTCTTCAACTCCATTTTTCCTCATTCAATTATTTCTGTATGTTACTGCCAAATTAATTTCCTAAAACTACACTTAAAAAAATGTCACTCCTCTACTCGATTACTCACAACTGCTCCTTATTGCTGAATGCAGTGTTTTAAAATTGAGTTCTGTAGAGCCATAGAGTTCCATGTGGCTGACTCAGGTCCCCTAAGGATAGGAAGGGTAGACCTTGGATCTCCCACTCACTCTTTAACTGTCTTGTATATTGGAATTTCCAAATAACATTTCACTTTAAAAAGTGTTTAGCTGCTAAAAATATGTTAGAAAACTAGTACACCCAAGTTTATCTCTCCTGTGTGATTTTTAAAATTCCAGACCTAACTGAATTTCCCATATCTTTGCAATAGTTATCTTCCTTTCCAGCTGGATATTGATAGGATTGGCTCCCTGTGAGGGTAGATCAGTGCTGCATCTGCACACTATTTCTGGGGACATCAAGTAAGGAGAAGGCAACAGAGAGTGAGACATTTATGCAGGACACACACACTGACAGAAGCATTGCCCCCGGAAGGGGTCAGCCATCACAACTATAGACCAAACAGATATGTTGCTCTACTCTTCACTCAAACAGATCAGGTTGCAAGGAGAAGCTGAAGGGGAGGAGAGGGAGTCTGGGTGTATGAGAGACGAGAGAAGGGGAGCAAGGCAGTAATGCATGGATTTTGAGAGATATGGGTAATAGCAGACCTTAAATCTTGGTGCAACCCAGGCCATTAACCAACACCATGTTAAATGAGTTAGCACATGAAAATTATTTACAAATCACTGGGACATAGTGTTATATGTGTTAAGTATTATTATTATTTAGGGGTACCACTGTTGTTTTTATTCAGTGTGGGGCACAGAAGAAATAGGGATGTAGCTCCCAAGAAAATGTTAGCTGGAATTAGACAAGATGCTGGGCCTGTTTAAGTTGATGCCTCCCCCTGCATGGTCTTATCTCTCTGTACCCTGTTTAGTTCTTTCAAAGCACCTACCACAATTTGTATTTATATATTATTTGTGGGTTTTTGTCTGTTTCTGGCTTATTATATGCTTTCTCCTTTAGATATTTAGACTCTATGAAGACAAAGTCTGGGTCTGTTTTATTCACCATCTTATACCCAGTGTCTAACACAATGCCTGGCATGGTGGGCATTCAATACATAATTATAGACTGACTGACTGAGTCAATCCCAATCAGATAAAGAGAAGACTTCCCCCAAATGCCACAGCCTCAGTGGGTGAAGTTGGAAAAAATTTTGATGCCCAAACATTCCAGGTAAAAGGGACCCAGAAGGTCAGGCTGAAATCCCTGGGTACTTCAATCTTAGATTATGGAGCAGGGGAAATTGCAGCCCAATGACAGGTGGGGCTAGAACTCTGGACATAGAGCTAAGGGAATCTGTTGGAGCCGCTGAGAAAGAGTAGCAGCAGCTTGCGGGTATCCAGAGTCTCCTTGCCAATAGATAGGACGGGGCTAGGAGAAAGGCTCCAGCTGAGTGATTTGCTCAAGGTCTCTGATAAAACCTGCACACTTCTTCATAACATGCTCTTCTGTCTCTTTGACACCAGCTCAAGCAGTATTCTCTATGCCTTGTAGCTGATTCCAAACTCTATTACCTTTAAGCGAATGATTCATTTTGAGCTATAGATCAAACTTTAGTGATAGGGATTTGGGAAATTTAGGGATGCTAATTACATTCTTTATGTGTTCTGGGTTCTTAACCAATTGATAAATAATAGCAAGGAGCCAAGTAAAGCACTGAACAACATCTGCTTATTATTCATAAGGTTGAATTAAAGAACATGGTAAATCCTCCCCCGCCTCCCCCTTCTGATGTAGGGATCCATAGGACCCTAACTCACCCATCCAGATACAGAAAACTTGGAAGATAGGATCTGCCAATCTAGGCTGCACTCAGTTTTCTTTCCACATGAAGACAAAAAGCAGAAGCTCCAACTACCTATTGTACATATCTCGCCTTAGGGTTTCTTTTAAGGGAGAAAAACAGCCTTGTCTGAATTTCAGTAAAGTGGCTCTGGAATACCTTGTTCCTTGGGGAGAAAAGGAAGAGGGAGTGTGGAATGAGGATCAGAAGTAGTCCTTTAGGGATGCCTGGGTGGCTCAGTTGGTTAAGCATCCGACTCTTGATTTTGGCTTGGGTCACGATCTCATAGTTTGTGAGACATCCAGATGTCCAGCCCCATGTCCAGTTCCTCACTGACAGTGCAGAGCCTGCCTGAGATCCTCTTTCTCTACCCCTCCCCTGCATGCTCTCTCTCTCTCTCAAAAATAAATAAATAACTTTAAAAAAAGTAGTCCTTTAATACTTCCTCCTTCTGATGACTGGCACTGAAATTCTCTCATGAATGTATGTGGAAAGGGAACCAAAGGCTCTCTTCCACATGTACATTTCCCACACATCTATACACACACATTTGTTTCATTGTCACTCCTCTCAGTTAACAACTATTTCAACATATGTGGCACATCGTATTTTCCAAAGATGGCCACAACAATATCTCCCCTCCCACATTCTCTTGTCTTTTAGGACTTTATCATTCCTTCATCAAAAGATGGGGTCTATGTCTTCTCCTTTTGAATCTGAGTGGGTCTTTTGACTAACTCAACCACAGTGTATGGCAGAAGTGACATCCTGACTTCCAAAGCTAGATCGTATGTCCTTCTATCTTGTCCTTTTAGGACACTCTGTCTTGGACACCCAAGACTGAAGCCCAAGAAGCTTGTTAAGAGGCCATGTGGAATGGAACAGAGTTCTGTGACCTATAGCCCTGGTTGAATTCCCACCAGACAACCAGCATCAACTTGCCTGTCATGTGAGTGGGCCATCTTGAAAGTGTAGCATCCAGCTTCCAGTCAAGTTGTCCCAGCTGATGAGCCATCCCTGCCAAGCTTTGCCCAAATTTTAGACTCAAAAGCAAAATAAATGGTTGTTTTGGAATGGTCTGTCACAAAGCCACAGACAACTGGCATAATATCAAACCAATATAAATCTTAAAGGCAGCAGTACCAAAGATGAACTATGAGAAGAAGGATGAAGCATCTTACCAGATAACATGAATGAGTTTGAGTACGAAAGAACAGATCTCTCCATAAATCAGACCAACTAGTGTTTGATTATCAATATAATCAGCACACTCTACTACCCCAAGTTTCATAATAAAAAAAGGTGTGGGGGAACTGCTACAATAAGCTTCTGTACCTGGGAACTTTGTAAAAGGGATTTCTCTCTGCTAGGGATAATAGATGAGGTGTAAGATGTCAGCCCTGAGCTTAAAATGTCTATTTTTTCCAGAGTGTCTCACAGTGGGAAATCTAACCACCTTCTTCAAATACCTCGCTCTTAGTCCCCAAATCCTGCATGCACAATAGTTTCAAAAGACTCGCTGTACTTTTTGACTCATGGGACTTCTGAAAGGCATGCAGCCTTTCTCCTGGGCCATTTGTACATCTTCCTCCCTTGCTTTCAAAATGGCCTTTTAGAGTCCCTAAAAGCTTTTGATAGATCAGAAAAGCTACAGAAATAGACTGTGTGAAAGCACCCCCAAGACTACAGTGGAGATGGTGCTATGAATGATTAGAACCAGAATAGGTCCAAGGGTTTATTGGGAATTCCAGAAGCATCCCAGGTCCAACCCTCCGCATGGACCAGAGAGTTCAGAGAGGCTTAGGACAATTGAGAAGAGAAGAATCCATGTTTAAGAGCTACCTTGTATAAATTTCAACCACTTTGAGGTTCATCATCATAATTTTTCCTCAGGAATGAAGCTGAGAACTCCCCCTGCCAATTCTTACCATGTAAATCATCTTTTTAAATCTTTTGTTTTTATCCAGGTCATTAGTTATGTAAAATGTCTAAATTCTCCTTAATAATTGTCTGTTGAAAAGGCCATATCTATCTATCTATCTATCTATCTATCTATCTATCTATCTATCTATCTATCATCTATCTATATCTATCTATCTATCTATTATCTACCTATCTATCATTCTCAGTTGGAGTTTTTTGGTGAACTTTTAAATTGAAATGTAACATATATAGAGAAAAATATACAAATCGCAAGTGATATGAGAGATGGACAGAATTTCACAAAACGCTCCTATACAACCACAACTGAAATAAACAAGTAACATTTCTAATACCCTGGAAGTTCCCTGATGTTCCCCCCCAGGTATTACTCAACCCCTGCCCACAAAGGGTGAGCAATATTCTGATTCCACCAAATGTCAGAATTTCATGTCCAATATGGTTCCCTTCATAAAACATTCCAGTGCAGTGCATATTTTATTTTGCTCAGGGTTACACTGATACCTTGGCTTACTTCCTCTTTCTTTCTGATTCATCCTCTTTATTGCCAGGTCATGAGATGTTGCCCTTAGATTTCTCCTAGAATTCAGTGGAGAATGATCTGGTGAGAAAAAACAAAGAATTAAATGTCAAGGCTGGAGAGATCTTACAGATAGATCATCTGGTTCAAATACAATTTCTCTCAATTTATAGAAGAGAAAACTATGGCTCAGGGTGACTAAGTGGGTAATCTTTGATCACACAGCTAGGTAAAGAAAGCTGGGATCTTTTCCTCTTTTTGCTACACAGCTACATATACCTAAGGAAGAGGTGAAAACCCAACTAACATGTTAAGCTGGGACATTGTCCCTATGAAAAGAAAGCAGACCACCCATGCTTACTCAATAGAGTCAAACCCTTTTCCTTTATGGGTCTCTTTGAAACATTTTATTGTATCAGAACAGTTTTTGAGCCCAAGTTGACAGAACTTATATTTTTCTCGCATTCATTCATCTTCTCATTAATTTCCTCACTTGCTTAACAAACATGCATTGAATATTGATTGTGTGACAAGTACTGTTCCATGCCCTAGAGATACAACAGTCAATAAAAAGGAGAAAATCCTTGTCCTCATGCAGCTTACATTCTAATGGGGAAGGCATCAAGAGATAAGACAAATAATAAAATACATTGTGTGTTTGGTGTTATGAGAAAACAGTAGGGAAGTGAATGTTGGAGGGTAAGGTGAGCTGAAGTGTTCTTTTGAAGTAGGTAAGCAAAGGTTTCACTGAGATGATATATAAATTGATTCCTGAAGGCAGTGAAGGAATAAACCATGCATATATCTGAGGGAAAAACGTTCTAGGCAGAGGAAATACCTAGTACAAAGGCCCTGAGATGGGATTGTGCTTAGTGTGTTCAAGGAGCAGCAAAAGGCTAGTGTGGCTGGAGCAGAAGGATCAAGGGAGCAAGTAGCAGGAGAGGAGGGTAGAGAGGTAACAGGGACCCATATGTGCCACCAAAAAAAATTTATTCTACTCTTAGAACAATGGGGAGCCATTGAGGGTTTGGGTCAAGGAATGCCATGATATGACTAATGGTTAATAGGATCATTCGGGTAACTGTTGAAAACAGTCTTTAGGGAGATGAAGTAGAGGAAAGGATTCGTAACAGGCTATTGTGATAATTTTGGGGGGAAATCTTGGAACCAGTGTGATGACAATGGAGGTGGTAAGAAGTGGTTGGATTCAAGATATGTTTTAAGGTTAGGACCAAAAGAATTTGGTTAACACACACACAAAAGTGAGTCTACATGTGGTGGTTTTTAAAAAATAACAGCCCCAAATCCTTTAATACCTCACCCGTCTTGAGAGTCTATGTCTCCTCTCCTTGATGGGCTTATGACTATTTTGATCTTTAAAGTACTGGAAGTGATGTTTGGTGACCTCTGAGGCTAAGTCATAAAGGCCACATGTTTTCTTCTTGGTCTTTTCAAATGCCTCTTCCTTTTTGGAACCCAGCTATTTTACTGTAAGAAATCTAAGCAACATGGAGAGGCTAAGCATAGGTACCCCAGTTGATAGTCCCAGCTGAGCCTAGCCTTTGAGTGATCCCAGGCCAGGCACCAGAGAAAGTGAAGAATCTCCTACATGATTCTCCTGAGTCATTTAAGTCTTCTCAGCTGAGGCCTCTGACATTATGGAGAAGAGATAAATATTTCCATTGGGCCTTTCTGAATTTCTGGCCCACAGAATCTATGAACACAACAAATTGTTTGTTGTTTAAGTCACTAAGTTTATCAAGTTTGTTACATAGCAGTAGATAATGACAACACAGACTCCAAGCAGGAACACTTTCAGTGCAGAATATTAAGAACAATCTTCTCACCCAGATTACAGTTGATTATATTGTTGCACAAAACCTACTGGGCAGGTGTCCAAGTTCTAGGGACAGTAACTATGCCAGCCATCATTATCCATATGTAAGTATATTAGGAATGGGTAATGGCCCTGAATTCACTATCTCCCACTTACCAATGATGAAACCCCTGCCAAATACTCAAGAAGCCAGATTGAACAGATGCATTCAGCAATCTGTTTTTTCCCTTTATTAGCATTAATTACGATCATTTTGCTTTTACTGGCTTTATTTTTATTAATATCTCCTCAAACGAGCCAAAAAGAGAAAAGAACAAATGCCTTCATATATGGGCTGGTTTCCACAGGCTCAATGAGACAAGTGAGGCATGTCTCAAGATAGACGCAATTTACTCTCCACATACCCAGCACTTGTGTCAGAAATTGGGAGGGACCACGATTCACACTGATTGAGGAGCACTTCATGTGTGGACTCAAGATCACCTACCAGACTATGTTCCAGTTTGGGATCATGATTCTTGGCCCATCCTCCATCACTGAGCCATGGAAGCAAGCTACTCACCAACTTCTCTGAGTCTGTGTCTTCTGCTGAAAGAAAAATCTACTGAGTGATGGCAACCAGCATTGTCTTATGATCTCAGGGCCCAAAGGATGACATCAGACAATAGTTCTGCTATAAATAAAGTAGATTGGTTCTAGTTCTTTTGTGGTTCAGTAGTCATATGAAGCTACATTTTTATTTATCCATCCATCTATCCATCTAATAAACACTTATCAAGAAAGTCTTGTATGCCAGGCCCTTTGCTGAAGGCAATAAATACACGAGATGAAGTCAGGACAGACTCATTTTCAAGGCTCAGCCCAAGTACCATTCCCTCTGTAAAGCTGTGGTAGCAACAATTTACTCAATTAATTTTCCTCCTATGCTCTCTGGAAAACTAACTTTCCAGCTTTCCTTATGGCTACATTTGAGTCATGTGACTGAATTCTGGCCAATGGAAAATTTGGGAAATGTGATATTTGCATGACAACCTTAGCTATAAACCCTTTTCCTTCTGTGGTGACCTTAGAGATCACGTTGAAGATGCTGAACTCACATGATGGAAGAAGAAACCTGAGTCCTTGCATGCCCCAAGGAGCAGAGCCACCCTGCTGGCCACACTGAACTGTGACAGACTCAAACAATGAACTTTTATTGTGTGAAGCCACTGGGATCTAAGCTGTTGGTCCTTTACTTATTCACTCCCTCCCTGCACCTACCCCATGACTAGTACAAAAGTTTTTCTAATTGTCACATGATTCAGCATCCACTTGGGAGACAGAAATCATACCAGCTTTTTTTTTAATTGTGGTAAAATGCACATAACATAAAATTTACCATCTTAGCCATTTTTAAGTATACAGTTTGGCAGTAAGTATATTCACATTGCTGTACAACCAATCTCTATAAATTTTTCCTCTTGCAAAGCTGAAATCTATACCCATTAAACAACAACTCCCATGTTTCTCTCCCCCTAGCCCCTGGAAATACCATTCTACTTTCTGTTTCTACGAGTTTGACCATTCTAGATACCTCATATAAGTGGAACCATGTGGTATTTGTCCTTTTGTGAATGACTTATTTCATAGTATAAGTTTCCCAAGGTTCATTCAGAATGTTGAAAGTGTCAGAATTTGTTTCCTTTTTAAGGCTGAATAATATTCCATTGTGTGTATACACCACATTTTGTTTGTCCATTCATCTGCTGGTGGACACTTGGGTTGCTCTACCTCTTGGCTATTGTGAATCATGCTGCTGTGAACATGGGTGTACAAAGATCCCTTTGAGACCCTGTTTTCAATCCTTTTGGATATATACCCAGAAGTGGAATTGCTGGATCATATGGTAATTCTATTTTAAAATTTTTTGAAGAACCACCATACCATTTTGCTTCGTGGCTGCACCACTTTACCAACAGTGCACAGGGTCCCAGTTTCCCAACTTCACCCAACATCACACCTGTTTTTTGTTGAATGAAGAGAATGTAATATAAAGAATTGTTAATTAGGTAACCGAAAGAGTGAAAAGGAAATTCTAACCTTTGAGAAGGTGACAGTTGCAGAAGGCAGCTAACCCTGGGGCTGAGGGAATGCAGGGAAGAGGCAGGGATTGTTAAGGTCTAGAGACTTAGAAGAGGTCCTGTGAGGCTGGGATCCAGACCCCTGAGGAGTGGGCACAAGCTGGCTAAGTAGTTCTGGTGCCTCTGAGAGGGGACAGTGAGGCTGGTTCTGTTCTATTGGATAGATTGCAAACTGGATTCAGCTGCCACCCCAGGAATGAACTGCCATTGTCAAAGTGCTGCTGCTAGGGCAAAGCAGCATTGCTGGAGTGATGCTCACAGCAACAGAAAGCAAGCAGGTGAAGCAAATCCTTTTCCCCTCAGCCCTCCAGTCTTCTTCTAGTGCCCCCTTTTGGCAGAGCCTAAGAAAGAGCAGCTGGAAAAGCAGACAGGCAGTTTGAGAGTCCCGGCCTCAGCATCAAGAATACAGGAGGGTGGGTTTAAAGCTGAGAGAGCAATCATTTAATAACTGGCCCATCACACCAGGGAGTCACTTCTTCTCTGCACAACACTCAGCACTTTGTCTTCTTTCTTGTATGGCACATATCACCTTCTACCTGCAATGTGAGTTCTCTGATTCAAATATAAATTCCTTTAGGAGCGAGATCAGTGACTGTATCATTTCTGTATACCTTCTCGATGACCCCCAAAGGCTCGCACAATAGTTATACATAGCTGACATATAGTAACTTTGTTGAATGAATGAATTGGGTCTCAAATGAGTAAAATGGCAGTAATTAGGAAGAAGACTGAAGTGAGCACAGGGGGCACACAACCGTAATGAAAGTCCACTGCAGATTTGTGGATTAAATGGAATTGGAGGTGAAATACCCATAAATGCTTGTGGGAAGCAGGTTCACATGAACTTTGTGGAAATGCTGTGTGATTTCATTGGAGGTGTCCTGAAAACATGCACTTATTTTGGTATTGGTTCCTCAACTCTGGCAAGAAGACAGGTGAAGAGCAGGACACTCTTCACAGGCAGACCTGGTCCTCCCAGATTCTGTCTCTTCATGCTCTACTCAGAATACTCCTGACCTGTTCTCAGACTCTAAGCAGTAAGATCTGGCAGAGACCTTGGAGAGTTGGTGGTCCTATTGTTATTCCTGCTTAACAAATTATCCCCAGACTTAGTGGCATAAAACAACGATTTTGTTATGTTCATGGGTGCTGCGGGTCAGAAATTTAGAAAGGACACAGTGGAAATGGCTTTTCTGTGCTTGAGGATGTCTGGAGTCTCACCTGGGAAGACTGTGAGTGGAGGAGACGTTACGGGTGAGAACGCAATAACCTGGGCACATCCTTACTTAAATGTCTAATTGATGTTGATGCTGACTGTATGTTGGGACCTCAGTCGGGGCTGTTGACCCTGATACTTACCTGTGACCTCCCCCAATGGCCTGGGCTTCCTCCCAGCAGGGAAGCCTCAGGATAGTCAGGCTTCCTACATGGTGGCTCAGGAGCCATGCAGTGCTGCTTCTGTATCCTTGTATTGGACACAATTGACTCACAAGCTCACCCATATTTAAGGCAGGGGAGGGCCTGGTTTTAATGAATGTCTTTATGGTCAATTGCAGAAAAGCATGTAGGATGAGCAGTATTCTTGTGGACGTCTTGGAAAATACAATCTGCCACAGCTGTTAAATCCATCCTCCATGTATTCCAGATGAGGAAGTGAAGGCCTGAAGAGCTTGGGAAGCATCTTGCAAAGATCCCTCAGTCCATTCTCAGGGGTATCAGAGATGCCAGTTGTATTGCTTTGCTAAGGCTACTGTGACAAAATTCCACAAACTGAGTGTTTTAAACAACAGAAGTCAATTCTCTCACACTTCTGGAGGCTAAAAATGTGAGTCCCAGGCTTCGGCTTAGCCAGACTCTCTCTGACAGCTCTAGGGGGGAATTCTTCTTGTCCTCTTCCTGGCCTCAGGTGGTCCTCAGCAATCCCTGGAGTTTCTTGGCTTGTAAATACCTCACCCCAATCTCTGCCTCATCATCACCTCAGAGCTTCCCTGTGCATTTCCACACCATCTTCCCATTGTGCATGTCTGTCTCTGTGTCCAAATTTTCCCTTTTCATAAGGACACCAATTATATTGGACTAGGGGCCACCCTAATGAACTCATTTTATCTTGATTACCTCTGTAAAGGCTGTATTTCCAAATAAAGCCACACTATTAGGAGTTAGAACTTCAACATATATTTTGGGTGGGGACACAATTTAACCCATAACACCATCATTTATGAAGCCCATGGGACAAGGAGAACTTAGAGATTTATACCGACTAAGGCTGAGAAGCACCACCCACAGTTGTACTAAGGGAATTTCTCTGCCAAGTGAGCTTGGGCCAAGACTCTGAAGGTATTTCAAAGAGGAAGGGGCACTGAGATTGTTTAACATGCTGCCTTTATGTTACTGAAAGACTGATGAAAAAAAAAAAATAATGGTGGGCAGCAAGTGCCATCAGCGAGGATCCCAGTGATTCCAGTAAGAGATCAGATGCAGGAGCCAGTCCCCCGCCCCACACATCTAAAGGGTGATGATCAAACTGCAGAAGCAGCTTGCGCCCCAGTCATGCCAGCATGTGGACACACAATCCACTGACAAGCAGAGGGGGTTGGTGTAGGAGATGAAGAAGGGCAAAGTTGTTCTTTCACCCCTGGCTTGGAAAAGTGAAAAGTGGCCTTCCTTTTCATCAAAACAGTGATGTGAAGCAGATGATTCAGAGATAATGGGGCCCATGGGACTTTAGCAGAGCTAGAAGGAGCTCCGGATATGAGGGAAACTGTATTTTACCTCACCTATCAGTGGCTTCCCCTCCAGAATTTAGGGGAATACAAAATATTTTACATTATTCACCAATAGCAACATCATTAAATAAAGAATTGTTGCTATTTATTTTTTTTAATTTTTTTTTTAAAGCTGAACACGAATACAGCGTTCCGCATTTATTTTATTTTTTTTTTATTTTTTTTTTCAACGTTTATTTATTTTTGGGACAGGGAGAGACAGAGCATGAACGGGGGAGGGTCAGAGAGAGAGGGAGACAGAGAATCGGAAACAGGCTCCAGGCTCTGAGCCATCAGCCCGGAGCCTGACGCGGGGCTCGAACTCACGGACCGCGAGATCGTGACCTGGCTGAAGTCGGACGCTTAACCGACTGCGCCACCCAGGTGCCCCAGTATTTTTTTTTAAATTTTTTTAACATTTATTTACTTTTGAGAGACAGAGAGAGATAGAGCATGAGCAGGGGAGGGGCAGAGAGAGAAAAGCAGAGAATTGTTGCTATTTATTAAGGGGGCTACCAAGGACATACCCGTGTTGTGTGGTTTATCTATACTACCTGTAGCTTTGCTCGTATACCCTCCAGTTCCTTTTTTGTTTTCTTGCACACTGGCCTCTCGTGTAGTTTTTACTCCCTAAAACTGCATCCTTTTGTTGGAGGGCTGCCTTCAGGCTGCCAGGGTCCACTTTTCCGGCCACAGGAGGAGCTGGAAGTGCTGGGGAATTTACATTGGGGGTGGGGAGGAGCAGGCTTTAACCTAATGACTCACAGGTGTGGGAATGTAAAACTGTAGGGGTGTAAATTCCCCGGCTCCCTCACTCCCTCTCTGTGTTGTTACCTATGATCTCCTCTATAAAAACTCTGTGGGATTGACTTGGACTTACTCCCTGTAAGATGCAACTTGTCTTCCTTTCCCTACCTGTCTCAATGTCCCACTTCTCTACTAGTTTTTACCAACAACAGTCCCTTCACATGCATTCCAATGTCAGGGTTTGTTTCAGGGTCTGATTCCAAGACACCACCTTATGGGACTTCCACACCCCCTCCCACAAGGTAGACAGGAACATCCCTATTCTGAAACCATGGAAACTCTGGCTGTGAGTGAACCTGCCCCCAGTCACATCATATGTTAGTAGCTGTCTTGACTTTCAAACTTTAAGGTTACCTTTTACATACATCATTTTAGCTGCTATGGAGCTCCAAAACTTTGGGCTTAATGAGACAGCATATTCTCTTTGCAGGAAAAGCACTGCTTAGGCATTTGGTTGCATTTTAATTCTGCCACTTTGCCACCTTGGGCAAGTCACAGCCTCTCTGAGTTTCATTGCTTCATTTTCTTGCCTCTAAAATGAGATCGTCATCTTGTGAAGCATTGTATGGCTTTCCTGGGAGAATGATTTGTTTCTATGGTGGAATTTCTGTGGCACTTTGTACATGCTTGTGTTATGAATCATATCACATATATCACACATGTTTTATTCACATGATACAGAGCTGGTACACTGTGCAGATTGTGAACCTCACAATCAGACAGACCTGGTTTCGCTATTTAGTAGCTGTGTGACCTTGGACAAAGTATTTACCTCTCAAATCCAAGTTTTACTTACATGCAAAATAAAGATTGCCATACCTACCTCATATAGTTATATTGAGGATAAAGGCAAAAATTTAACAAAAACAATGAGTAGATAAGTAAGCATTCAAAGAATCCTGCTATCCTTATCTCAGAAGCTTTCACTTTATAAACAATTCATGATATTATTTACTTCTACTTACATTTTAATTTGCCTAAAATAAAAATTATGACTCTAATAACAGCTTAAGGAATGCTATAAATTACGGATTCCAGAGTAAAGGGCAAGCTCACTTTTTTCTGGGAGTTCACTCAAAGTAAACATTTGCCATGTCACAGGCAAAAGCACTCCCCTCACCGAGGCCCAGCCTGCCAAAGAAGACAAACATATTTCATGTAGACCCAGCAGGTCTTCCATCTTCAGTCTGAGGTCATCTTATCTGCCCTCAAAAGCTTTTGTAAAGAGAAGTGGGAAAGAGAAGGAAGTCCCAGCCTTTCCACAGGGCAGTCAATAAGCCAGGGCATATTAAGCTGCTTTCATTTTAGCAACACTAAGTGTGTCAGTCAGCAAAACAGTGGTCCTATGTCATCGCCAGGAGACAGAGGAGCCCGGATGGCCTCAGGACCTCAGTCCTATTTTGGTCTTGAATCTGCTCAGCACTTAAAGTTTTGTGCTACGGGCACTTAAGTGGCTCAGTTGGTTAAGTGTCCGACTTTGGCTCAGGTCATGATCTCAATTTGTGTGTTCACGCCCCGCGTTGGGCTCTGTGCTGACAGCTCAGAGCCTGGAGCCAGCTTCGGATTCTGTGTCTCCCTCTCTCTCTGCCCCTCCCCCGCTCACGCTCTGTCTCTCTCTCAAAAATAAATAAACATTAGAAAAAAATAATAAAAAAAATTTTGAGCTTGACTTTCTGCACTGCTGAAAGGCATCTGTCCTTCACTTTCCCCAGGTCTGGGTGGGGCTGGGGTGGGGTATCAGAGTGCAGACCCAGCCTGAGCTGAATTCCCATCTTTCAACACACTTCAACATTCAATCAATGTGTATTGACTGAATGAGTGATTGAATGAATTGATGTGTAAATTATACCAGCTGGGTTTTGTTTATTCCACTGCTTATATTGACCTCCACCTCTGACATTGTCCTTCAGCACTTCTTAAATTTGGGCTGGAGAGCAAGGAGAAAATATAATCTATGAAGCCCCTACCACCTACACACTGCACTTTCTGTCACTTCATTCTCCCAGCAATTTTATTTTATAATGACAAAGGGAAGTTAAGAAAAATTAGGTAATTCTCCCAAGCCCCCACAGATAATGGGTGGCAATTTTAAGATTCAAACTCTAATTTTCTGACTTAGAAGTTCATGATCTCTCCACTATTCTGTGACATTTCTCAGAATTAGAGGTGCTGGTTGGTAGAGGAGAGGGAAAAAAGGCTATGGTGTCTGACCCTTGAGTTAAATTGTCTTTCTGTTGAATGGCATCCAAACCACTTCTGACAGATGGGGCCTCAAATTCCTGTTACAGATATTCTGGAATGGGGACAACTATTCAGTCCACAAAACTTGATAGAGCAGCCTCTACATTCTTGGCACCATCTGAGGCAGATAAATTAGTCCCCAAGTCAGCTCTCAAGGAACTGCCCAGGAAACTCCCTTGACCTTTCTTTCAAGGGAATTATTAAAAATGAATCTGAGTAACTTTTTTTTTTTGTAGCAGCAGCATCAGAAAAGCAGTGAATACTAAATAAAATGGATTTCATTTTAGACTTTTCATTCACACCCAAGGAATATGCACAGACCTAGAGATGGCTATCATATAGTTACAAGGCTGAAATTCCTAAAAATAGCCTCAGATGCTGACGATTCATGCCTCTGCAAAGCCTCAGATTGCCGACCCACATGTGCCTCTGTGTCGCTTCTCCTCTGCATCTTCCCCAGACAGGTCAAAGCTTTTACAGACCACAACCCAGCAGATTGTCAGGTAGGAGTTTTAAGGCCCCTTGGTTCAAAGATTCTACATGTAAGTCTCTGCAAGGAATAGCACTTGAATGTCAGCAATGGTTACTAGTCCCAAATAATTTCCTTTCTCCACCTGAAAAGGCTAACTACTGTCTCAAGAATTATACGCTGGGGTTAGGAGCAGTGTGGGAACTCTCATCCAGAGTACATTTCCCCCCCAAGCATACTTTACTTTTCTGAAAAGGAGACATAAATGTGTGAAGCTTCTGGCCTTAATGAAAATAACCCCAGAGCATGAAAGAATTCAGAAATTCAATTTTTACCTGGCTTTGGACATGTCACTGCCTCTCTGCTTCCATTTCTCATGCCTGGATTCTTATCCTTATCCATCTAACACCTGGGGTGAGATTTAGATTTTATCTAGGGCTACCTGACATTTCAGAGAGAATATATATATATGGACAGTGTATTTCTTAGTGCTCAATGTGTATCTCTTTTTTTCAAATGATTAGACAGGAACTTCTCTATAATTTCTAAGAGTAATGAAGGTGGTGATATCACATAAACCTCATAACCCCATCTTGCTCATCCCTAGGATTTCCAGACTATTCATGGTTATGCACGAATGCTGTTCCACAGAGGATGCCATGTTCTCAACTGGAATGTCATTCATGTAGTTCCTGAGTAGAATAAATTTTACTTCTGTAGCCACTTTCCCAGGACATACATAGAAGTATGCTGATAAGATGGAGGATAAAAGAATTAAATATTTGGGGTATTTAGGGGGCTCAGTCCGTTGAGTGTCTGACTCTTGATTTCAGCTCAGGTCATGATCTCATGGTCATGGGACCGGGCCCCGCTTTGGGCTCTGTGCTGGCAGCGTGGGGCCTCTTTGGATTCTCCCTCTCGCTTTGCCCCTCCCTCACCCTTAAAATAAATAAATACACTTAAAAAAAAAGGAATAAGTACTTGATATTCACTAATGTGATAATGAGAGCTTTCCTTACATTTTTATTGTTTTTTGGTGTCAAGGCTTGGAGATTTTACATGTTCAGCTAGCGGGCCATCAACTTCATCTCTACAACCCAGTAAAGAAGTAGGCTGAGTGAAATTTGCATGTGTTCACTCACCTCTTTCCTAGGATCAGGAATCATTCAGAGAAGAAGGAAAAGAAGAATAGGCCTCACTCTCTGGTCTCAGTATCTATGATAAGATGCAGTATTTCTCAAGTATTCAGAAACAGGGAGTTAAGACATGGAGAAACAAGCTTCCCATGCAAGAACTGTGTTGATGGTGGTGGGAAGCACAGTATACTTACAAAGTAGGGGAGATTTGGGTTGTGGTCCTGGCTTTTCCCAGAACTTGCCAAATAATCTGGGGTCAATGATTGCAGTGCTTGGCTTTCCCAAGGGTCAAATGAGGGACTGGAGAAAATGAACACAATGCTATCTCTGACTGTGAGACTAGAAAAATAGGCTGGAGTCAGTTTGTGAAGGAAATTTTGCTGAGAATTCTGGATGCCACAAAGTGACAAGGGCGATGTTATCTTGCTTCCTTGGCTTAAGCAAATCCTCCTCCTGGCTATCATGGTGGTGATTCAACAAGGACAACCACCTTTTCCCTCAGATGCTGTATACTCAGTGTATAGCCTGCAAACCACATGGTCAGATCTCACCTGTCCCAGTGCTGCTGCTGTTAATGGAATGATATCATAACTGAAGACTCAGTTTAGACATTTTTTAATCCAAAGACAATGATGAAATGACATGGAGTGCTAGCAGCTTTCCCCAGACCAGGCCATGGTAGACACAATGTTATTGCAGTAACAAGGGTTATTATAATAAGAACAGTGTGGTAATAAACAACAAAAAAACAGACAAATTGACCACTGGAAGAGCAGAGAGAGACCTTATACATGTGGGAACACGATAGGTGATGGCATCTCATTTTTTAACTAAAATTTTTATTTTTTTAATTAAAAAATTTTTTTAACATTTATTTTGGAGAGAGAGAGAGAGAGCGCTCGAGAGCGCAAGCAGGGGAGGGCAGAGAGAGGGAGCCTGAAACAGGTTCCACATTGTGAGGGGAGAGCCCGATGCAGGGCCCAAACTCACAAACTGCAAGACCGTGACCTGAGCCAAAATCAAGTGTCAGCCGCTTAACTGCCTGAGCCACCCAGGCACCCCTAACTGAAAATTTTAAATTATAATTTATTTATATTATTTAGATAGATGATGCTGGGAAAACTGAGGTCACCACATAGACAGAAGTCAAGTGGTAGTCATACTTCCCACTATATGAAAAATAAAACAAAACAATACAAAAATGCCCAACAATCTAAGATCTAGAGTAAAAGGTAAAGCTGAATAGCTAAAGCAAATTGAAGATAAGGGTAATGAAGGAAGTGGGAATGATTTATTCAACATGACCCGAACATTTCAAATACTAAGGATCTCTATTTCTCATTTTACAACAAAATTATGCAAAACTGTGACAAAGGCTTCTCTGTGTTCCCCAGAGTCTGCTTTCTTTCCCTCCTTACCACATCGAAATTCCCAGATTCCCCTGCAGTTTGCTGTGTCTGTGGACACCAGTGGAATGCACACAGAAGCGATGTGTGCTTCTTCTAGGACTGGCCCATGTAAACTCTCCATAAACATTCTGCCATGTTCTTCCCTTGAGATCCTTAGAAAAAACTCTGTTGACCTAAGGGAGGGTGTAGACTCAAGGTGGAAGAGACCCGAGTCCTTGTGGGTCCATGCAGAAGGCTGCCCAGCTAACACCTGCACTGGACTACAATGTTGGTGAGAAATACACTCTTAGTGTGTTGAACTACTGAGATAGGGGGTTATCTGCTACCAGAGTTAGTGCTACCTTAACTAACAAAAATGACTTTGATGTGGATTGAAATATAAAATTATAAATACTCCAGAACACAATTTACAAGATTTTATGATGTAGAGGTAGGAAAGAACTTTCTAAGTACGGAAGAAAAGTCAAAACAGTCATTAATGTTTGATAGATTTGATCACATAAAATCCTTTTCAACCAACCAATCACTACTTATTTAGGTATCTATTTAATTGTGGCAAGTACACTCACCATGAGATCTACCCTCTTAATAACTTTTTAAGCGTATAGTCCAGTGTTGTTAACTTTAGGCACAATGTCATACAGCAAATCTCTAGAATTTATTCATCAAATGTAACTGTAACTGTACACCCATCGAACAACAACTCCCAATTTTCACTTTCCCCCAGCTCCTCACAACCACCTTTCCACTTTCTGTTTCTATGAGTTTGACTCTTTTATATACCTTATATAAGTGGAAGCATGCAGTATTTGTCCTTCTGTGACTGGTTTATTTCACTCAGTATACTGTTCTCCAGGTTCATCCAGGTTATTGCAAAAGGCAGGACTTCCTTCTTTTATTGGAGCTGAATAATATTCTAGTGTGTGTGTGTATGTGTGTGTGTGTGTACACACACACACACATACACACACACACATACACATACACACCACATTTTAACTATTCATCCATTGATGGACATTTATATTGTTTCCATATCTTGCCTATTGTGAACAATGCTGCAGTGAATATAGGAATGCAGATATCTCTTCAAGACCAAATCACTAATCACCATTTATTTAGATAAAAATTGACTTTTACGTTTGCTTTATAACTGTAATCAAGACACCTCTGGGCAAACAAAAACTGCTTTTTGCCATTTAAAACAACTCCCGTATCTGAACTATACACATATTATTCCTATTATTATTCAGATTATAGTTATTATAATTAAAATACAGTGCTTATGCTAACTAAAGGATAAAATAAATGGAAATATTACTCATAAGTTGGTTGTAAATATTATCTTGAAAATATTGAGAACAACTGTTCCATCAAGCTTCAATTTGAGCAAAAAAATAAGTAGCAGTGGTTTCTCAAACCAATAATGAAAGGTAAATAATTCCAAAACTATTTCTTTAAAAAGAGACAAAAGGAGGCCCCAATGTTTTCAGTATGGTTTTCAAGTTCTCAGTATGGCTCTGGAATATTTGGTTTGTTTGAGGTTTGAGTTAATCTAGAATGAATCCTCTTTATTTTCAGGACATGAAGGTGGTAGTAGCAGGGAATCTAGAGGAAGAAGGAGAGACAGAGAGGAAGGAGAAAAAGGTCATTTTTGTGGAAATTGCTCCCTTGGGCTCACCAGCAGTAAGTGAGGAATAATACTTCAGACTGGAGGAAGAGATGGGTATACATAGTCTGGTAGCAAAGGTGAGACCTGAATGAAGGGCAGAGGAAGCTCTGTTTTCAAAATGACGGTCCACCTGTTGGTGAGGGACCACGTGGGGGTTGAATCTTGCCCTCATGCTCTATTGGAAAAGCTGCTTGTGATGTGATGACTTTTAATTCATCTTCTAGTGAATGGATCGTTCTTATAATTTTAGCTGCCAACTTCTCTTGTTCTGTGCATTTAGAGCTTTCTTCATTCAAGTCCTATTCTCAGGAAGTTAATTTCTCCTTAAATTTTCTAGTTTCCTCCAGGCTCCAGCCTTCTGACTCTTTCTCTTCCAGACTCTTTCTCTTCCAGACTCTTTCTCTAGGCTAGAATTCTTCAAAGGTGACTCCAGTTTTTCATATTCCTTTTGAACAGAGCTAAGCCTGTCAAAGAGTTCACATTTTTTTTCTGAATCAATGTTAGCATGCTCTGGGGCAGGTTTTTTCCCCCCTTTTAATAAAAAATGGCTTTTATTTGACCTAAATATTCTGAACAAAATATAAGTCCTATGAAAAATGTGCCTCTTGCTCCCACAAGAAGCTGTAGATGTCAAAGTCCAGGCCAGGTCTTCAGGTAGCACAGCCACTGTCTCACACAGCTTTCCAAGGATTAGCTGGAAGTAAGGCTTCCCTGAGGTTCACAGACCTTCCATGACACCAACACCCCACCCTCACCCCAAATCCTCCTTCAGCAGCAATGGCTGTAGTGGGGGTGATGACTGTATTGTGTATCCCACAGTGTTGCACATAGAACCCAAACCCAGACCTGGCTACTGGGACAGACCATCAGTGGAACTGATAAGGAGGAGGGCAGGCATGGCAAAGAACTCATGTGCTCCACGACTGTCCACTGCTCCTTCTCACTCTCTTTTGTAACTTTTTAATTAGGAAAATTTTCCAATAAAGAAAAGTAGAAAATCAGTACAATGAACATCCACTTACCCACTCCCTCGATTCAACATTATGAACTGTTTATACTATTTACCCTACCCACCTCTCTCTCATTCTTTAATTTTTTTAGATAAACCACTGGAAAATAAACCATGGACATCCTGAGACTTCAGCATACATATCCTAGAAATAAGGACCTCCTGCTATATAACTGTATACTTTTGTAGTTCTGTTGTTACCCACTTTACAGATGGGGAAACTGATGCATGAAAATCTCCTTGAGGAGACAGAGAAATAATGCTTTAGCACATTTCGCTGTTCAGGTGTGTAGAGCAAGGTGGTGAGTGGCCTAGAGACATAGGGGAGGATCTCCTCAAGTTGCTTGAGGAAGCTCACTGAACTGTGTGGGGGCTTGCATTTTTAAATTACTGTAAAGGGAAAAATATACCATAAACAAAGTGAAAGACAAGTGACAAGCATATGATTCATATAGTACAGATCAAAAGCTAATGTTCTTAATATATAAAGAGTGCTTCCAGATCAATAAAAAGCTGAACACTTCACTTTTAAATGGAAAGAGCATTTGAAAAGTGGTCATCTTTTGTTTTGTTCTCTCTTTTGCCTAATTTTGCTTTGGGAAAATACCCATTACTACATGATGGAACTGTATAGCACGGTACTACCTTCCCTACTTCAAGAATTGGCATGTGATGAACTAGTTCACATCATCCCTCTCAGGCACACTGATTTGTCAGGAGTTAGCATGTTCCCAATGAACCAATCTTTTGCAGACGCTATAAGCTGTTAATATGCTAAAAAATGAAAGAAACTCTCTCCTTTTTTTTTTTTTTTTTTTCTGGAATCACTAGCTGGAGGACAATGTAAGCCTACAGCCATCTTTGCTGCTACGTGGGAGAGAGCCTGGCTAAGAAGATAGATCACTGGGGTAGGGTGGCAAGGGGAGAGAGAGACAGTGACAGGGACAGAGACAGAGACAGAGAGAGAATGAATGATTTCATGATTATTTGTTTCAGGTCCTGGATCTAGACTTGTTTAAAAGCACACGTGCCCCTAGGCTTCCCAGTTATAAAATCCAATAAATCTCCAAGTTTGTTGGGTTTCTGTCATTTATCATGAAAGAACATGGCCTGATATATTTGCTGCTAAAAAATTCACAAGAGAAAAAATTTTAAATGGCCAGTTGCTTAATTGCCAATATAGGAACAATCTCATGAGAAAACAAAACAAAACATTAAAATCAGACAATATGTTTTTATGTATTTTATTTTCAAAGATGAAAAAGGTTTATAAATATTGAAAAGGTATAAAATTAAATACTGCTTAGGTTATAGGTGCACATGGAGGAAAGGGTAGGGGAGCATAGAGGCCTGACTCACCCTCCTGTCAGTCTAACCCTTTTTGTCTTCCCTGGGCAAAATTCTGCTTCCAGAAATCCCTCTCTCATTCTTTCAAACTTCCTGTTCAATGACCAGATGTTATGATCCACCACTGTCCAAAAAATCCTTGCTGTGGTCACTGGTCTAGTGACTTAGTCCCAACTCATTGATCTCTCCCTGGAAGAAGTCCTCAGAATACTGTGTGGCTGCACATCCTGAGATCAGAGTCTGCTCTGCAGAAAGTGACTGACAAACTAGAAGCTTCAGTTTCTTCCCCAGAAGCCTATTTTTCACACGACAGTTAAGATACACGTGTGCACGCCCATATGGGGGTGGCTTTGAGTGGGCTCTGTGGCGTCTGACTACCAGGGTTTGAATCTCGGCTCTGAATCTTACTAGATACATGATCTGAGAAGTATAATTAACACCTCGGTCTCTTCGACTGGAAAATTATGACAATGAAAACATCTCCCTCATTGTTTTGAGAGTAAATGAATACATAAGCAAAGTCTTTAGCAAAGCACTTGGCACGTAGGTTACCATTAGTACATGCAATTATCACTCCTTTATAGGCATATACACTTGTTTCCAGAACTGAGAAGCTCGTATATCTTTATGAAAATTTATTTACAAGTGACAGAAACCACTGTCAAAGTAGCTTGTGCAAAGAAGACCATTTATCAGCTCATTTAACTGATTTAATTCACTTAATTATCAGCGAGTCCAGAGGCTGAGCTCACCTTGATCCTGGTTCTATCCGAAGTTCGAATGGTGTCAAAGGGTGCTAGTGGCCTAAAAATTATAACTGAGTCTTATAGTTGTGCTCTTGAATTGATGAGAAAGTTAAAAAAATCAAGATTCAAATCCCAGTTTTACCACTTGTCAAGGTATGAATTTGGGGGCATCAATCCCTGTCTTTGAGAATGTAGGAGAAAATTCCTGAGATCCATGCCATCATATGGTCATTTCTCCACCCCCTTTTGGACAGCAAATATGGCCTAATATATTTGTTACTAATAATCATATCTAATATGTATTACTAAAATATATATCTCCTAATTTATTATATAGGTTTATAGATATATCTCCTAATTTATTTTTCAAGTTCATATCTTCCATAGGCTCTCAGTTTCCACAATAGAATATTGTGCTAGAGTGGCTTTATGTGAATTCTACTAATAAACTTAAAAAAATTTTTTTTTAATGTTTACTTACTTTTGAGAGAGAGAGATAGAGTGTGAGCAGGGGAGGGGCAGAGAGAGAGGGAGACAGAATCCAAAGCAGGCTTCAGGCTATGAGCTGTCAGCACAGAGCCTGACGTGGGGCTTGAACTCACAGACCACGAGATCATGACCTGAGGTTGGACATTTAACTGACTGAGCCACCCAGGTGCCCCAATCTACTAATAAACTTTTTTACAAAACAACAATTGCACCACATTGTATGCAATTCAGAAAAGGGACGTGGAGCCCAGCACAGAAGTCCAACAACATTCATCCACAAAGCACGCCAAGAATTAACTTGGAAGGTAGTGTGAGAAGTCAGAGAGAAAAAGGATGCTGCAAGCTTGCACACATTAGGAGTGTCATCACTGTCAGATCTGTGCCACAGAGCTGATCCCGCACATCTGCTGTCATTTTTTTTTCCTCAGTAACAGAATGCTTATTCCTAGCAATAGCCATTCCATTGTCTTGCCCTGACCAAGCATACTGGAGACAAATCCTTCTGAGCATGTACGTTAAAGGCAGCAAATACCTCCCCCTCAAACTATTAGGCCTCCACATCTGTGAAGTTGTGTATGCATGTGGCTTCTTACAAGGATAAAATCATTGACACCTTTAGTAATGCATGCATCCAGGTCAAAACTAACAGTGTAACTAAAAAGGCACTTTCTAATTATCAACAAAGTGAACCTTTTTTTCACATTTGGGAGATTTTAGTTTTGAAATGCAAGAGGTGTAAGAGATCTCAAAGGTCATCTCGTCCAACTCCTTCATTTAACTGCAGGAGGTCCAGAAAGGAAACCCCATGTACCCAAGGTAACACATATAATGACAGCTTTTATCAGAACCAGAGGCTTCTGCCCCCTTAGTCAGTGACCTGTTTGCTTCAGAGAAGCCTGTCTATTACCAGTTAGATGAGTACACCCCCTTCTTTAGATTTTGCCTTGTGGATTTTCCCTGGTGGGTTTTAACGTCCTGCATTGTCACATATCCCTGGAGCCCTCCTGGCTGCAGGCCTACCCTCCATGCTGAAATGTGTTCAGATAAGTGAGCTCATTTTAACAAACATTTAAACAAACATGAGCATGTGTAGTGATTTCAAAGCTGGTTTGACTAATTTATGTCATTGTTCCACTTCATCAAAGCGAATCACCAGGAGTGAATACTTGTGCGCACTCAATGCAATGAAATCCTCTTGGCGATCTCTGACCCGTGAAACTGGAGAGGACTTTAATTGTGGCCCAGTTACTTCCAGAGTTTTGTGAATTTTCCCTATTCCACACTCAGCCTGATTTCATTAATCATCTGTGTCTTCTCTGACTGTTGTATCTCATCTTTAGGGTTATCCTTTCACAGGGTGACTGTTTTTGCCACAGGCGGGTCACTGAGGCAGCTGGTGTGTCTAGTAAATGGGGGGAATTTGTTGTGAGGAAAGAATAGAGGGGGCCTTTGGAGAGAAACAGCACTGTTTACAGGATTGAATCTAAGACACATGGCTTAATTTATGAATAATCTGTTTCGATTATCTACCTAAAGGCATTTGTTGTGAATGTAGGATGCATTGTATAGATTCAGTATTTCTTGAGTAAACAAATGAAAAAATAAATGAATCAATAAAACAAGAGTCCATCTTGCCACTCAGTCTCACCTCCACTCTGCAGATATGTTGTTTGCCACTTGAAGCTAAATCTAGTCTTCGTATCTCCCCTGACTTGACTCGTAAGCAGCATCTGACAAGTTGATTGTCCCCTCCCCCTTGACACACACTCTTCTCTTGGCTTTGAGAAGTTGATTTTCTTCTATCTTACTGTTTGCCCCTTTTCATTCTCTGGTTCATTCTCCTCATGTTCCCCAACCTCCACATTTTTGAGTGACCCAGGGATCAGTCCTGACTCCTTGCCTCTTTTTTTTTTTTTTATACATACTCATTCCTTCGTTAATTTTGTCAAGATACCTGACTGATGATTGCTCAAGTCATGTCTCCAGCATGGACCTCTCCTCTGAACTCCCAATCTGTTTATCCAACTACCTAGGTATAGTCCACTGGACGTACAAACTTAACATGACTAACAGCAAGCTCATCTCTGTCCCCTAAACCTGCTCCTTCTGCCACCTTCCCATTTCAGTTAATGGCTGTACAGATCAAATCCCTGGGGTCATCACTCAAATGAAGACAATCCCCCTAAGGCATGGTGGATCCACAGGATAAAAGGAGCCTGCACTCTGGAATGGACCTCAGCTACTTTATAGTAAGCTGGACTACCTACTTCTGGAATGTTACATGACAAGAAAGAAGTTCTAAATTATATAAGCCACTGTATTTTTGGATCTCTTTGTCACAGTGGCTTACCTAACCTGTGCCCTAACTAACACAGGAGCTGAATAACTAGAAGTTGTAAATGTAGAAATCATTCTTTTAAGAAGTATAAGTATGTGGGAAGGAGAGAAATAAGACTATTGCCGGAATATTTTATTGAAAAAATTGTGAGAAGACTTGGCTCCAGGGGAAGCTGCTGAAATGCAATCAGTTCACTCAGATACATGCCTGTGCTCTGGCACAGTAAGTTTCCTGAATGTACCCCAGAAAATCCAACTCACTCAGGACTTTGGGGGCAAAGGTGGACCTGGAAGGGCTTACATGTCTGAGCCCTGTTTACAACACCCACCATTCCTTCTTGAGGTAATATACCCTGTAAAGTTAAAAATGATGGCATCGATGACCCAATAGTACAACACACAGATTGAGCAAGCTATTTATTCCTTAAATGGATGAGATTTTGTACTGAACCATTCATGCTCATAATTCCCTCTTATAGTAAGAAGTATATATATGAAGTATGGCTGGTCAGAGGTGATGACAATAACCAAAGTAAATAAAAATACCAACAATTCTCAATTATTAAGCATCTAAAATGTATCCTAGCTTATGTAGGTGCTGCCTGCAAAGATCTGCAAATCAAGTCTTACCACCTATAGCAATTAACCATAACAGTCATCCTGTTGGTTGTTTCCTGAATTTTTCCCTGGTGGTCTGGATCAGTAAGTGGCTTGGTCTCCATTTCTTCTATTTTTAAAAATATTTTTAAAAATATTTTTAAAAATTTTAACATAACCTTTACACCCAACATAGGGTTCAAACTCACAACCTGAGATCAAGAGTCACATGTCCTGCCAGTTGAGCCAGCCAGGTGTCCCTGGCCATTTCTTCTATTGAGACACATTCACAAAAACTAAAGTAGGCAGGAATTTTTGAATATAGCTGCAGAAGGCTATAAGCTTTACAGTCGGCCTTCATTTATGGCAAGCATCAGTCTATTCTTAGTATATATCTCAGAATTCAATGGTTTGGGTCCAAAAGATTTAATACTGGAGCAGCTTGAACAGTAAAGTTCTGAAAATAGATAAACCTAATAGTCAAAGTAAAACCTATGTTAGATTTTGTGGCATATAAAATATTCTAAATGTTTACTGTATGGAGCCTGTGAAGACTCCCATATGCTTCCTGGAATTGGCAGATGGAAATCATCTTCAGAGACCGAATGCCATTAGGGACTTGGCAGTGGACTCCATTGGACCTGGGATGGGTAATCAGTGTACCTAGGTCAGAAGTTATATATATGAATTTAAGCACACATATATTTTTAGCCTGTCTATGAAGACAAGGAAGGATGAAGGCATAGAAAAAAAAGGGGGGGTGTAGGACTGATGGTTGAAGAGACAGTATAAGCTAGCTATGAGGCAGTGAAACTTCTCTCACGGCAGAGATATGTCAGATATTTACGATTACTTGGGTTTTCTTTCACCAAATTTAGCCATACCAGCCATTAGCGTACATGAGAGGAGTTTCCTTGAAGTCATCATCTTCCAATGAAGCTGTAACATGGTCCAGGTTAGAGAAAGATGGAGAACAGATGGCCCTTCTGAGACCATGAGAAGGCAAACTCATAGCACAGTCACATTTATAGAAATGAAAGAAGATACATGTGGGCTTATTCATCTTTAAAGGAGGGTTGGCTATTTCTGCAATTACTCTATTTACCCACATGAGGGAGAGGCCTCTGTCCAGTCCTTAAGTCACCAAAGTCATAGGGAGGATTTCACTGGAAAATATAGAGGACTTCACTCATGATTCCAAAGACTCACCCTGGCTCCCAAGCAGCAGTAAGTTCTCTGAGAAGGGGACATTTACCCAGACATTTCAGATACTTTTCCAAGACCAAGAGGAGGCCCATACGTGGTCCCAAGTTGACTTCCAGGTACAATTGTTACCAATCAGTAATTTTCAAATGTTTTGCCCACCACCCACAGTAAGAAATACGTTTAACTTTGCATCCTTATACATGTACACATATTTTTGTATATATTTAACTGCATCAAACTTTTCACACAATAATAATTTTTCTTATTATGTGTAACCACACCTAATATCTTCTGTTCAATTTTATTATATTGTAAAATTGCTTGTTGGACCTACTATTAATTTCACAAAGTACTGATTGGATGGTAACATGAAGTTTTAAAAACAATGGTTTTATTAATACAATGGAGAGATTCCTATAAATCAGTCCACGAACAAGTTGGATTTTTTCTTATTGGTTTATAGATGTGGCTTCCTTTTCCTTAAATATTATAAAGCAACAACACTTTCTGTGAAATCTCAAAGTATATATCCCATCTGTAACCAAGTAGCTTTCAGAAGACTTGCATCTAGCGGGCTTGGGCCCAGACCTGCCTGCTTAGCTCTGCAGAAAGGACAACCCAGGAGATCAGAAATGATAAAGGGGAAGTGGGTGTCAAGAAGGTAGAAATCTCTCCTTATCATGAACGCTTTTTCTCTTTATACACAATTCTATCATTGGCATTGTGGGAGTAGAGAGAGAAATAAAATGGAAACACTGCCAGCAAGAATGAAGGAAACAATGAATTTGGAGCAGGCAATGGATAGGATCTCCTGCAAAATCAACAATCTAAATAATAATGGCTACTACTATTTATTGGCCACCTGCAGTGTGTTAGGTATTGTGTTTGGTGTATTAAATGCATTATTTCACTTCATTCTCACAAAACTCCTTTGAGGTAGATAATATCATTTAATTATTACCTTTTTTTCCACTTTACATTTTGCCATCTTTTTTTATTGAAGTATAATTAACATACCATCGTATATTAGTTTCAAGTGGACAACATAGTGATATGACATTTGTACACATTGCAAACTGATCACCCCATAAGCCACACAAACTTAACTAGTTAAATAAAAATTTTACAAGGTTAATTGAAGACATGGATCCCTGTCAATCGATCTTTTAATTTATATGCAGTTTGTGATATAAATTGGGTCCAAATCATTGGCAGCCTGGATACTGACATGGAGACATTTGTCAAGTCCCATCAGTGAGGCTCATATGAAGTGAGATGCGACAGTATTCATGCACTTAGCAAATGGGCAGAGGGTTCCTGAATGTTGGGTCAAGTTGGGAAAAGGTCCACTTTTGCATTCTCTGTGATAGAGAGAAATAGTAATAATTAGAGGTGAAGGGAGAGAGACAAAAACATGCAAAGCATTTTAGGGCAAGATAAAGGAGTAATGGGGAAGGAAAATAGAAATGTTGATGGCAGGTGAGTTGGAAGACTAGGAACAAGGCAGGAGGTGTGGGTCAGGTAAGGGGTCTGGTAATGATTCAGTGACTGGGGGTTGGGGCCGGAGTACCACACCTTAGCATGCGCTGCAGGGCAGGGTGTGGGGATTTAGAGGGTCATCCAAGATTGCAAGGAGACTTTAGGAAAGAGGCTTGCAGGAAGGAGTCTTGAGGGATTTCACCCTTTCAAGTGATTCTCAGCTAAACCACCTCTCAGAGCCTGGGTACCCTTGTACCTCCACCTGCTGGTTTAGGACCTAATGTGGTTGGAGTTCCTTCATATTTCCTCTGAAATCTTTGGGTTAGGGTTAGGGGCTCAAGAAAGTGACAAGGAAGAAAGCTAAAGTTAAAGGATATAAAGAAAGCCCTACAAGACAAGTTATTAATTTAACCTCAGACTCCTTACCAATTTGTAACAAACTATTAAGACAGACACCCTTTAGAAGCTACATTCTCGCCTTTTGTCATAGCTCTTTGCTAACATATGCCATTTTGTAATTGAATAATCAAACATTACAAGTCCCCTACATCTCATGGATGAATCTAGGTTCTTAGAATCAAAAAACTGATCTGGAAAAATATTTAGAATCATGTAGTTCAATTGTTTTCTCAAACAACCTTAAACCACAGAATGCTTTCTCTCTTTCTTCTTTTTCCTTCTCTTCCTCCTTCCCTCACCCTCCCCTTCTTCTTCTCCTTCTCCTCCTCCCTCTTCTTCCTCTCTCCCTCTCCCAATTTAAATCTTACATGGAGTATCAACACATAAAACAAACAAAACTGAGCTGCTTAGGTGGATAGTGGAGTTGTATAAGCTTCCTTTGACCCCCCCCCCCCCCCAAGGTAGCTCATGAGTGAAACCCACTGATGTGGTTCAAGTCTCTCATTTTATAGTAGAGTCTGAGGCTCAGAGAGGGAAGCAATGTGTCCTCAAGTCATACAGCTGGTTTTATAAATAGATCTGGAAGCAAGAAGCTGTTAGAACATCATAGGCTATTAGAACAGCATATTATCTAAATTACTCAAAAACTAAAACCATTTTGTATTCTGGTTAAAGCTGTACTTTCTAAAATCATTGATTTTAAAATTCTCAAATCCTACCAACCACCCAAAGAAACTATCCTGGAGATACCATGTACTCCCAGCAGGAGGGCAAAACAGATTCCTGTAGAACCTGGGGAACTATGGGCTGTGGCTGCTCCTCCCCAGGCACCTATATATATTCCAAACTTAAAATATGAAGGAAGGGGGCGGAGTTTATAAAAAGATGTCTGTGGGGACTCTGGAGGGCTGCACCTTGCAGGTGCATGGCTGTCTGGGGTTTCAACTGCAATAGTCTTGCATTCCAACACTTTACCTCAGGGAGCTGAGAACACCGTGGGAGTGCATGTTTTGCTTTCCAAAAGTTTGATCCACAGTCACCAGAAGGAAATAACAATGAACCAAAAAAGAAGAGAAAAGTGTAGGGGAGTAACAACAAAGTGACAAACATCTGACAGGTGGATCAGGGAGCAGGAGCCATCAGACCATAGAGAAATCCCGACACCCCCACCCCCACCCCCTACACAGATGCGCAAACACAGCTTCCTAAGAGTTTAGGCCACAGGAGTGGCTCTGCTTTGCCTCTGTGTGGTTGGCACTCTTGCTACACACATCCAAAGGGATACTATGTTCACATCCTAAACACTGATGAGCACCACTATCTAACTTTTGCCTGTCCGCCCCTCTAAAACCTCTTAAATGAGAGCCTGAAGGAGGAAAGGAAGATGAAAATGACAATAGTTAAACAGAAGATACAACGTTCATCTTTCTTTGGAGTAAATGAAATGGTGCCAACATCCAGAGTTACTTGTGTCATTCAGATTCATTTGCCAACACACTTACATAGTGGAATTAAGATTAGCATCCTTTCCGCTTCTTAAATTGAAATCTCCTCTGTAGCTCTCATACAATTTGGCATTGATATGAAAGACTGTAGTCAAAGAATGTGTAGCCAGGTAAGTTACATAATCAAATACTAAAGACAGTCATTATTATTAGCATAATGCCAATTATCCATCATAAGATTCCAGAAGTGAAAAGCACAAAGATTTCATCCCGAATCAAGTGTGTGTCTCTTCCACTAGACAAAGTGAGGACCAGTTCACTCTAGAGCCCATGGTCCTGCTCGTTAGGACTGTGCTGATGACACATGGCAGGGTACCAGAGTGGCTCTAAACAGAGCACGGGATATGCAAAACATTTTTTCCAACAGTATGACAGCCAGTGTTAAAGATATTACCATGTGTCGAGATAAAAAGTTTTTAAAAGGAAAAAAACTTCTGAAATCCAGTAATCCTTTGCCAGCTTCTGGAGTATCATGATTGGAAAAACTTCAGTTGGCAGGAACACATATAGAAAGTAGGGGTTAGGAGAAAAACTATAAAAACGTATTAATATGCATTTTAATTTCAAGCCCAAAATAAACAGAAGTTCTTGCAAGCATCCATTTTCCTACTCAACCAGAGTTTGTAGCATAATCAGTTCTTTATTGTTCAGAGAACATTGCCATGGCTCTGTGACCTGAAGAACAGGGAGTGCCCACAGATCTTAAGTTATGTGCATTTAACATCTTTGCAAAATTTTAATATCACCCCTTCTGGCTTGAAATTTCATGCCTTTGATACTCACCTTCTTTTTAGTTTAAGTTTTGCAAGTCCCAGCAAAATATTTTTGTAATCCCCAGGCAAATTGACAAATTCTGGTACTGCCCAAGGACATATTTTCTGGCTAACTTTTCTATCCATAGATTGAGGGTTGGAACTCAAAGAGGCCTCCCTTAACTTATAGACTGTCTCATATAGTTTATAGGATGGGGAGGCAGTACCTGTTGTCTTCTTTGGGGACTGTATTACTTATGGTTCTTCAAAGAAATAGAACAAACTGTGTGTGTGTGTGTGTGTGTGTGTGTGTGTGTGTGTGTGTGTGTATTTTACAAGGATTGGCTCATGTGATTATGGAAGCTTAGAAGGCCCACAGTCTGGTATCTGCAAGTCAGACAACCAAGAAAGCTGGTGATGTAATTCAAGTTGAGTACAAACCCCTGAGAATTGGGGGACTGCTGGTGTAATATCAGTCTGAGTCTGAGAGCCAGGAGCACTTATGTTCAAGGGCAGGAGAAGAGACAGATGTCTCAGCTCAAGCAGGGAGAACAAATTCAACCTTCCTCTGCCTTTTTGCTCTATTCAGGCTTTAGGTGTTTTGGATGATGTCCACATGCATTGATGAAGGTTATCTTCTTTACTCAGTCTACAAACTCAAATACAAATACTCAGACATACCCAGAAATAATATTTTACTAGTTATATGGGCATCCCTTAGCACAATCTAGGTGACACATAAAATTAATCATTAAAGGGACTGAGGTAAAATGCCCAAATGTTGGCCAGTCCCCTTGTATCATTAAAATCATGTAGTTACAACTCAGAACTTCTACATTTGAGACCAGAGATCTTTTTTCACTATACCCAAGATGGCAAATACACTTCATTTCAAGCCCCAAATGTGACTGATTGGCAATGACTGCCTGGATCTCTGGTAAGAAGGTGAATGGGGATTTACCAGAAAAGGGGGCTGTAATTGATTTGTGAAGTCTGCTGTGGTTGAGTGTGGGGAGTGTGGCACTCAGAAGGGCACATATTTGTTGAACCTAAACAACACTCTCCTCTACAATAGTTATCTTTTCAATAAAGCCTCCCTAAAGAAAAATCAAACTATGATTTTATTTACAAATAGCTTTCCACAAACACATCCAGTTAACTGTTATTTCTCCTGTGGATTCATTTCAAACATGACTTCTACAGGGAAGTTTTCTCTGACCATTTTTAGGTCATTCTCTGTTATACATGTTCATCCCTTCCTCTCCTCAAACTCAGTTAGAATATCTATTCATTGGTTTAATTATTGGATTAATAGCTGTGTATTTCAAACTTCTAGCCAGTGAGCTCATGAGAGCAAAGGCATGTTCTGTATGGCTCATCATTGCATCCTGTGTCTGTCATAGTTCCTAACACTTACTAGACATGTATTAAACATATGCCAAATGAACTGAAAAGCCAGAATTTATTTTTCTTTTAAATTTCTCTGAGACTCAGGTCAGATTTGTTACCTTTCATTGCTTATTCTTTCAAGAGACTAAGACATATGCATATACACCTATCAGGTCAAGGTTACAAACTTGCAAGACATTGGAATTTGAAATTCTAGGTTTATGAGTCTCTAGATTTGTTTTCAACCATGCTTTCTTCCATGTCTATACTACACACATTACCTGTGTCGCTGTATGATGGTGTTCATTTTAGGTTATAATATATGGTGTAAGAGCCAGGAAGAGAAACAAAAATCTCTGTATTTGAATGGAGACAATCTGGTAAAGTGTAGGGAAGACCAGACCACGAGTCAACAGATCTGAATTTGTGTCCTAGTTCTGCCATTTATTGGCCTAGTAACCTCGGAAAAACTAAATTCAGCTCTCTTATCGGTAAAATAAAAAAGGGGAGTCAGTTTTCAAACCTATTTTTTTGTAGTAGGACTGTTTTCTTTAATTTTAAAAAATTATTTTAATGTTTATTTATTTTTGAGAGAGAGAGAGAGAGAGAGAGAGCACCAGTGGGGGGAAGGGCCAATTGAGAGAGAGACATAGAATCCGAAGCAGGCTCCAGGCTCTGAGCTGTTGGTATAGAGCCCGATGCAGGGCTCGAACTCATGAACTGCGAGATCATGCCCTGAGCTGAAGTCAGATGCTTAACTGTCTGAGCCACCCAGGCGCCCCTAGTGGGACTGTTTTTTAACATGAAATTTCAGAAATCTCAGGGTGCCTGGAGGGCTCATTCAGTTAAAACTCTGACTCTTGGTTCGGGCTCAGGTCATGATTTCAGGGTTCATGAGTTCAAGCCCCACCTCTGGCTCTGGGCTGATGATAGGGAGCCTGCTTAGGATCCTCTCCCTTCCTACCCCCGCCCCCGTCTCTGCCCCTCCACCCTCATGCGTGCACTCTCTCTCTCTCTCAAAATAAATAAACTTACAAAAATTTTAAAAAATAAAAGAAATTTCAGAAATTTCATGAAGAAGCACAATACCGAAAGAGACAAGGTGCCGCTGATCTGAGTGAAGGTGGGCAGGAGAAGCTACCTCTGGAGTTTTGCCCCCACTGCCTCTCTGACACTTGCAAGGAAGCTACTGAAGCTCACATGGGCATGCCATTAAAACAAAAACAAACAACAACAATAGAATGCATAGAGAATATAGGCAACGGTATTGTAGTAGTGTGGTACGGTGACAGCAGTTATACTCGTGGTGAGCATAGCAGAATGGATAGAGCTGTCACATCACTAAATTGTATGCCTGAGGCTAATGTGAGTCAACTACACTTCAAGTTTTTTAAAAAGAGGGAGAAAATTCTGATACATGCTACAACAGAGGTGAACTCTGAAGACATTATGCTCAGTGAAATAAGCTTCACACAAAAGGACAAACAATGGTATGATTCTACTTATATGAGATCCCTTTAGTAGTCCAACTCATAGAGACAGAAGGGAGAATGGTGATTGCCAGGAGCTGGAAAGAAGGCTGAATAGAAAAAATAAAACCTTTAAATTTTGAAATAAGTATAAATGTACAGGAAGTTGCAAAGATAATACAGAGAAGTACTGTATACTTTTGTCCAGTTTCCCCCAATGGGCCCATTAAAAAAAAAAAAAAGGCTTAGCACAACAATGTGAATACACTTAATGCCACTGAACCATACACTTAAAAATGATTAGAATGGGGGTGGGGAGCACCTGGGTGGCTCAGTCGGTTAAGCACCAAACTTCAGCTTAGGTCATGATCTCGCAGTTTGTGAGTTCGAGCCCTGCATCAGGCTCTGTGCTGACAGCTCAGAGCCTGGAGCCTGCTTCAGATTCTGTGTCTCCTCTTCTCTCTGTCCCTCCCATGCTCATGCTCTCTCTTTCTGTCTCTCAATAATAGATAAATGTTAAAAAGTTTTTTTTAAATTATTAGAATGGCGAATTTTATATTATATACATTTTACTGCAATAAAAAATGTACATTAAAAAAAATGTTTGGGAGTGCCTGGCTGGCTCATTTGGTAGAACATGCAACTTTTGATCTCAGGGTTATGAATTTGAGCCCCGCGTTGAGTGCAGACATTACTTAAAAATAAAATCTCAAACAGCAACCACAAAAAACAACCTTTGGGCCCAGGACTAGACAATCCTCCAAGGCCCATCGAGTTCCAAAATTCCATGATTGTATGAATCCTACATGTTAGCTCATCCCCATTGCATTCTACAGTTATGGACTTTTGGGGCATGAATGTACCTTAGAAATCAGCCAGTGTGAGACATAGTTCAAGTCTTCTGCTTCTCTTCAGGGCTTCTTTCTGCTGTGGAGTTTAACTAGAGTCTTGGATCAGACCTCTAACAAATGTGCTTCAAAGGTATGGTTTTTACTATTTTCTATTTTCATACTTTTCTACTAGTAATTCCCTGTTGACTTTTTACGGTCTGCAGGAGCTGGTTCTTTGGGCTTACTTAACTCATTTTGATTTATCTGGTGGCAAAAGTGTATCCCTCTCCATCCCCCCTCATAATGGGCTTGGCAGTCCTGCCTTATATTATTTTCCATTTCCAATGTCATATTACTGTATTCTTTACGGCCGCACCAAGACACGTCGGCTGCATTGAAATGGCCATGGGCTCAGTAAATCTCACTTCCCTTATTCTGTTTGTTATTTTCTTTTTAAATATTTATACATGTAAACAGTCACATATAATTTTACATAAATTCAATATGTGTGATCATATAATACCTAGTGGTTTTTTAAGCGCAATTTTTGTTTTGGTTTAGCTTTTCTCTTCACATATACTCCTCTCTCAATCTGCACTATCTCCTCATAGACACAAAGTAATTCATGTTAAAACCTACTGCACATGCTTTCATGTTACTCAACATGCTCATGTATTCATAAGTAAATGACTACACAAAATGCACATACATATTCATAACACACATATACACAGAAAGGTTTTGTCAGTGTTTTGCAAAAATTGGAACATACATATATTTTCAGACCTTGCTTTTTCTCAACAATAACACTCTTTGTAATGGATGCATAACATTTTATGTTGCAATGTGTCATGATTTATTCAACCATTCCCCTATTGATGGACAATCACATTGCGTCTACTTTTTTCTCTGTTGTGTCTCTAAAATAATGCTGCAATCAGTGTCCTTGCACATATGCTATATGCTTGTGCTTTCCCTTCCGTGGAACAGATGCCCAGAAGTGTACAAGCTTTTGTGAGTTAAAGTGTACATGCATTTTAAATTTTAACAGATAGCATCAGGTTGCATCTCAACCATAGCTGAGGCAATTCACCTCCTCACCATGTATGGTAATCCCCTTGGCCCCACATTCCTATCAGCAAAGGAGGTTGTCAGTCCTTTCAACTTTTGCCAGCCTGAAGTGGTTATGCTATGTACTAGTTTGAGAATATTTTCATATATTCCTTGGATATTGGAACCTCCTAGTTTCCTATGAGTTTCATGTCCCCTTCTTGTTAATTTTTTGGAACTCCTTTGCATTAGAAATATTAAACCTTTGTTCTCTTATTGCAAATATTTGCCTCACATCTATTATTTATTGACTCTTTTATAGTATTTTTTTAATGACACCTACTATGTGCCAGACATTGTTACACGTACTAAAGGTTCATTAGTGAACAAAATAGACAAAGATCCCTTTCTGCTAGACTTCATATTCCAGGGATGAAACACAGCCAATCAATCAATCATTATTATTTATAGTACTTTAATATGATTTCTAAAAGTTTTATGTGTTCAAGTAGGTCTGACTTTTCTAATAGTATTTCTGGTTTTCCAGTCTTAGTTAAGAAGGCTTTGTACATGTGGTGTCCCAAATTTTATTGTTTTTTGTTTTTAAAACATGGCTGGTACAAATGCTATCCTTATTTTAAAATTAGGCAATATTTTTAGTTCTCAGAATTTCATTGAATTATTTCACCATAATTATATCCAGCCCTCCCTTTCTGTTTCAATCTAGAGTTATACCTTCCCTATATAATTCATTTAGGGTGCTACTATATATCATAGTTATCACAATTATGAGATAGAAATATATGACACTGCCATTTTGTAGATTAAAAAATGGTTGACTATCACTAAGTTCAATATATAGATAAGGGAATGGAAAAGAAAGAGTGAGGTCAACTACTTGCTTGATACTATGACAGACATTTATGTGCAATATTTCCTTTAATTTCCTCATTAGCACTTGGAGGCAGGTCATATTAGCTCCATATTAAAAAAAGAAGAAACGCTTTCACAGAGGTAAGATACTGCTGTCTCAAAATTATCAAGAGATTGATTTCACTTGGCTGATAACAAAGCCCAAACGTATTTCTCTTTGGCATTAGAATTTAATTCAACAGGCATTTATAAAGCACTCTATAGGACTCTGAATAATGCTGAGAACTTTAAAAAGTGCTGGACAAGTTAAGTGTCTAGAAAAGTATCCAATACAAAGAAATACTTAGTAAATGTGGGTTCAGTGAAATCCTCTACCCTACAGGAGGTTACATCATAAGGGGAAAATAAAACATACACAGGAACCAGTCAAGAGAAATTTCAGGTGTCTGGTGACTGTTATAGATGAAACCATGGGTTTCCTTTGTTTTTTCTTAATGATAAATATTACTTAGCATAGGTACAGCATAGAATCTAACATATAATAAGCATACAATAAATTTTGGTTTATTCAATTAATAAAATAAACCGATTCATTATAAAAAATACTTGGAAAATACAGATTTATAGGGAAGAAAATTTTTATGTATGTATGTATGTATGTATGTATGTATGTATGATCTCTGCCTAGCAAAGAGCCCAATGCAGAGCCTGAAATCGCCATCCTGAAATCAAGACCTGAGCTGAGATAAAGAATCTGACACTTAACCAACTGAGCTGCACAGGTGCCCCAAGAAGATAAATTTTAAATAATCTATAATCCCACTATTTACATATATAAGGCTTTTTAAAAATGTTTATTTATTTAATTTGAGAGAAAGAGAGCGCTCATGAGTGGGGGTGGGGCAGACAGAATCCCAAGCAGGCTCTGTGCTGTCTGTGCAGAGACTGATGGGGGGCTTGATCTCAAGAACCACGAGATCATGATCTGAGCCAAAATCAATAGTCAGACACTTAACCAACTGAGCTACCCAGGTGCCCCCTACATAAGGCTTTTAAAACCCACTCCCATTAATTTTTAATGCCATAACCTAGATTATATAAATACTTTCTGTTCACTTTAACTAGACATTAGATATTAAGTAGTTTTCCATGCCATTAAATATTCTTATTAAAACCTGATTTTTGCTAGGTGTAATTTATTGCACGGATATGATTGACTTAATTAACCCATCACCTTTTTTCCCCTAAACATCTAAGTTGTTTCCAAATTCTTGCTATCGTAAATAATACTGTGATAAACTGTCTTGGACATAGATCTTTGTCTACATCTCTGAATATTTCCTTAGGATAGATTTATTAAATTGGAATGACTATGTCAGAATCTATGAACACTGTTAAGGCTACTGATGCATATCACCAATTTGTCCTCCAGAGATAAGGTACCAAGAAGTGATCCATTTAAAATTATATTTGGATATGGGTATGTTTAGTGTTCTGGAAATTCATTTTAAAAACAACCTGTGAATATTTAAATCTTAAAAAAAAACAAGGAGTCATTTGATTTCTCCCTCATCTTGAATCTTGACTCCACTCCCCATATCCACTCCAACATGGAAATAGCCATCCAATTTTACAATCTGTTGCTCTCATGTTGGAGTCCAAAGAAGTTCCCTGGGGAGTTCATGAACCCCTGGGTATTATATGCAAATTTAGTGTGGGTCTGCAAATGTGTGGGAGTTTTTACCTAGAGAAGAGATGCGTATTTTTTATTAAATTCTCAAAGGGGTTTGTGACTCAAAAAATAACAAACAACTTTACCTTTATGGATATAAAGTAGATGTAAACAGCTAAGTCATAATCTTACACTCCCCATAATTATTGCAGGAGGGGGAAGGATAAAAAATTTTCTCCTTTGCATTGCAGGCTGAGTGAAAACTACAATAAACATGAGATAGTAAGAAAATATGTGATCCAACAGTGTGTGTACTAATTGGTGTTATCTGCTTGTAGGCAAATTGAAACTTGGACAGCAGATAGGTGAAGTAGCCATGTTTCATGACCTTATAGTCTTTACTAAACACAGTGCCATTGACTCTTCCACTTTTGTAGAAAGCATCCTTCTTAAGCCAGCACTTCAAAACTACAGACCTTTTTCTCATTTTACCTCTAACTCAGACTAATTACAAAGAAATGAATATTTTATCATCTTTCTTATGATAACCTAAGGCTATTGAATTTTGGAGTCAAAGCCATTATTTAATTCCATCATTAAAATATACTATTAAAAATGACTTCCTTCATCCATAAAAATTCACACGAGCATTTGATGAAATTTCATGATATTTAAACTCTGAAATACAATTTTCTCCTAGAGAACCAGCCACATTGGGACACGATTAAAAAGGGTGAATCCCTTATAGTCACATTGATTAGGATTCCATCCTCTCTCCCTTACTTTTTAATTAGTTTGTACCAAAGCCTAAACTTGGCCTGAAATCCCCTCCTCTTCCTTTGTCTGGGAAACAAAAAACAAAAAACAAAAACCTACTCAGCCTCCTGTCTCTGAAGGACAATGGTACCTGTAGGTATTCTCCAGAACCACAAATGCCCTTCAACCACATGCCAGGGTAAGGCATTGTAATGGGACATCTTTCTCCCAGCACTGCTGAGAACCCTCTGAGGGTTAGGTCAGTGTACCCCACTGGGAGAGATCTCCTCTTTGTGCCTCTAATAAGCCATCAGCAACTTGGGTAAGGGCAGACAGCATTCCACAAAACAAGAGCAAGAAGAAAAGAAAGAAAGAAAAAAAGAAAGAAAAAAAAAAAACACCCATGCAAGCATGTGGAAAGCTTTCTCTGTCAAGCTTCACAAATCAAATAGCTCAGAGGCATTCATCTTTCATGAAGTGTGGTTTCCAGCCTCATCTGTCACGTGACAGCAGAAGCAGATGTGTGGGCAATGGCAGCTGCACATCCCTATTGGTTTGGGTTCCATTTCATCAACCATATTTGTTACCAACTGAAAACAGCTTCTTTAGCTCTTTGCCTCCCCTGCTCTGTGCACTCCCCCCCACCTATCTCTCCACAGAGTTTCTTCATAGACAGGTTCTTAAATGATAATGGAGACTGAGGTAAATTTACCTGACCTGATGTTATTCTAGGGATATAAGGATTTCTTTTAAGTACATATTAGCGGAAGATTTGGCTAATGTTTCTAAATCATTAACCGATGAAAGAGCTCTCTCTAATCCTTTCTGGAAAAATGATTACACTGATGTGTTTTTGTTTTAATAGTTGAGATTTATTCATTTACTTTGTGTCCTCTACAAGGATAAGTGCTTAATGTAGCTTGGGTTCGTTCAAATCTTATAACAACCATGTGAGATCGGTGTTATTGTGTCTATTTTACAAATGAGAGAACTAAGTCTCAGGAGGGTTAAGGAGCAGGCCCAAGTATGGCCAGGAAGTAGCCAATCTTGGGTTTAAACCTGGACCCCCCCCCCCCCGACATTTCAGACAATACTCTTAGCTACAACTGTTTGATACTGATTTAAACATGACCTCACCTCTGGAACTGACCTCCTATGAGGGCAATAAACTGGTAATTTGCCCCTAAGTAGGATGATCCAGTAAAGT
The DNA here is from genome assembly GCF_014898765.1 of Herpailurus yagouaroundi. Lineage (NCBI taxonomy): Eukaryota > Metazoa > Chordata > Mammalia > Carnivora > Felidae > Herpailurus > Herpailurus yagouaroundi. Next base: position 29,138,122 of record NW_024412400.1, on the reverse strand, counting down.
GAATCCTATAAAGGTTCTAGGTACAATGTTACACAGAAATGTGTCAGTCAGTGTCCAATCAGCAAAGTGGATCCACTGTTAATGATGCAGAATAAGGGATTCACTGCAGGAATTTGGATTTACGCCAACTGTGGGATCTAGTAAGAAGTCCTTGGAAGTCTTGTGGCCTCTGCCTTGGATGGTAGGCCTGAAGTTTCCGCAAGTCAGCAGGGCTAATAGTAGGGGAAAAAAACTGGATGGGGAGCAGAAGAGAAGGACAAACGAAACCTACATCTGTCTCTCACCACCTCCAACCTGATGACACAGGGATCTGCAGAAAATGCTGCTGCCCTTTGCTCCCTTGCTGCACACACACACCTGGCCTGGGACCCAGAGGCATGGAAAGAGGAGAGCTGGTGCAGAACTGACTGTGGCCCAGCGCCAACAAGGCTGGGCAGCAGATAGCGACGGTGTGGGAAGCTGCAGGGGCACTTGGTGACCTACACTGACCTTGCTGCTTCATTTCTACCTTCTGCATCTTCAAAAATTCCTCTTATGGCCAACCCTAACCCAAAAACATACAGAATAGGGAATTTGGAGAAATGAAACTCTAGCTTAGTCAAGTTGACACAGTACAAAACTACTGCGAGGAACTTTTGAAGGGACCATGTACTTCTAGTTATTGCTGTTTAACACCTGGGAAACATGTGTCATCCTTTTTACAGAACAGATGTTTTTCCTGAAAAGTTGTGCCTAATAAAATAAATAATTGAATCAATTCTCCCTCATTGTCATCACCTAGCAATGTTTTATCTTAATTTCTCACTCATCTTCAGTTGACTCTTAAAGTTGCTCTCCTACCCTCTTCTCCAAAATTAATCATTCATGAAATCACGAGGGATTTTTTTGACTGAAGAAATTTTTTCTGTAAAGTGAGAAATGTTTTTAAAGTTTCTTAATTTATTTAAAGTATATATATATATGTATATATATATACACATATATATATATTTAAAGTCTTTTAATTTATATTCTTAAAATGGAAAACATCAAATCTCACATCTAACACCCTAGAAGTGGAATACTGTTGGGTAATAACATTTATTTGAAATGTAAATATTTATATTCCACAAAGGTTGTCCATAAAGTAATTTTACAGGACTTCTAAGATATGTTTAGGCAATGAAAAATAATTGTTACATGAATATCAACAGTACCTTCTTGTCACTTCTCTACATAAATTCTTTGTAGAGTATGATGGCTAATTTTCCATGTCAGCTTGAGTGGGCAACAGGTGCCCACACTGAACATTGTTTCTGGCGCATCTGTGAGTGTGTTTCAGGATGAGATTAGCACTTGAAGTGGTAGATTCAGTAAAGCAGAGACTGCCCTCCCTTACGTGGCTGGGTGTCATCCCATCCATTGAGGGCCTGAATGGAACAAAAGGCAGAGGAAGGAAGAATTTGTACCTTTTCCCTGCCTCACTGATAAAGCTGGAACATCTAATCTTATCTCCTCCCGGCCCTGAACTGGTATATATATCATTGTCTCCACTGATTCTCAGGCTGCTAGTCTCAGACTGAATTATACTACCAGCTCCCCTGGGTCTCCAGCCTGCAAACAGGAGATCATAGAACATCTCAGCTTCCATAATCACATGAGTCAATTCCTCACGATAAATCCCTAGATCTGTATAGAGAAGCATAGATACATAGATATATCTTATTGGTTCTGTTTCTCTGGTGAACCCTAACATATAGAATAAAATATTGTTTGTGGTTTAATAGCATTGATTATGAGAAAATTATGATATAATCAATGAAACTTCTCATGACCTGACCAGTTCAGTCCCACTTCTGCATTCAGGCTGATCTGTGTAATCTCTGTTCTCTTGCAATGCTCCTAGGCCATGTTCTCTTCATTCCAAGCCTGCTCAACTGAGTCTAGAGAAAGAAGACTGTATTTTCCAAGTAAGTTTGGAAAATATGTGTACTGTCACTGCTGCTTACAATTTCACAATCGAATATAAGCAAATTAAAAACTATAGGGGGGGGGGCGCCTGGGTGGCGCAGTCGGTTGGGCGTCCGACTTCAGCCAGGTCACGATCTCGCAGTCCGTGAGTTCGAGCCCTGCGTCGGGCTCTGGGCTGATGGCTCAGAGCCTGGAGCCTGTTTCCGATTCTGTGTCTCCCTCTCTCTCTGCCCCTCCCCCGTTCATGCTCTGTCTCTCTCTGTCCCAAAAATAAAAGTTGAAAAAAAAAATTAAAAAAAAAACAAAACCATAAGGGGGGTGCCTGCGTGGTTCAGTTAGTTAAGCATCGAGCTCTTGATTTTAGGTCAGGTCATGATCTCACATTTCGTGGGTTTGAGCCCTGTATGGGACTCTGGACTGACAGTTCAGAGCCTGCTTAGGATTCCTTCTCTCTCACTGCCCCTCCCTCACTTGTGTTCTCTGTTTCTCTCAAAAAGAAATCAATAAATTTTTAAATTAATTAATTAATTAATTAAACCTATTCTACCCCATGGAACTGGAATTCTATGGTACTTTGAGGAGAGGTGATCAAGATAGTGTGTCCTTGAAGGTTTCATGAAATCTCTGGCAACCATGGTCTCCATTGCATTATGCAGGAGACACCAGTGAACAAAGGGCTCGCGCTTGTAGGGATTCCCTATCTTTAATCCTTTCCACTCTTTCCTGGACATCCCCACCTTCCCAATTCTGAGAAGAAAGTCCACATTATGTCAACCAGGTGAGCATATTTATTCTCAGGCAGTGAGAATAGAGATGAGGGAGTGATTGTCCAGACATACTGTAGGCAAGATAGATAGATATAGTGACAACTTGGATATGGGGATTGCCACAGACTGAATGTTTATGCCCTTACCCAATTTGTATGTTGAAATCTAATCCCCAATGTGATGGTATTTGGAGTGGGACTTTTGGGCAGTGATTAGCTCATGAAGGTGATGCACTCATGATGGGATTAGTGCTCTTATAAAAGACCCCAGAGAGTTTCCTTGCCCTTCCCACCATCAGGAAAAAGATGATTGTCTATCAAACCAGGAAGCAGGCTTTCACCAGGTACTACATTTGCCAGTGCCTTAATCTTGAACTTCCCCGCCTCCAGAACTGTGAGAAATAAATTTGTTACTTATTAGCCACCCAGTCTATGTATTTTGTTATAGCAGTTCAGACAGACTAAGGTGTGAAGGAAGAGATGAAGTCAAAGATGACCCTGGTGGTAAGTCCATTAAGAAAGAAAATGAAGAGAGGGGTAGGATAAGTTATTGTGCGCCCACCATGCTAGGCACTGTTTTAAGCTCTGGGGATACAGCAGGGAACAGAGATAAATTCTACTTTTTATTTTCACCTGTTGGAATTACAGTGCTATGGAATATCCAATTGGAGCCACCTGAAAATTCATAAAAGGCCTTCAGGCAGACAGGAGCATGTGAGCAAATACACTGAAAATTATTCTTATAAATTTACTTCTTGAACAATCCTTACAGTTTAATAGTCTGTCCTTATTAAAGCACTCCCTCTTAATCTACTGTTAAAAAAGACATGTGTTTTCTGCCCTGAGGAGCCCTGCAAAGCAGCACCAGTTCAAAGAACATGCACTGCACAGAGGGACAGGTGAGCTCTGAGTTCCACTTAAGTCTTTTCAGCCACAACAGCACAAAAGAAAGTTCCCAGCCGCCTGGGCTGCATTTGAATGCTATGTGCATATTATCAGCACTCAGTATGCACCAAACACCTAGTAGGTGCAAGACTGTGTCCAATGCTTTCATGTATGCCATCTCATCTTCCCCAAAATGTAGCATTTTCAACCTGTAAATAATTGGAAGCATGCCATAGAAGTAGCTCAATTCTGCTAGGGAGAAAATGTGTATTTTGCAAACAAACTAGTAATAGACACATTTCAGGCTATGAAGTTCAATGTAATTTCAAAATCAACTTTTAAAAATGAATACAGGGGCACTTGGATGGCTCATTTGGTTGGGCGTCCAACTCTTGATTTCAGCTTGGGTCATGATGCCAGGGTTGGTGGGATTGATCAATCCCCACGTCTGGCTCCATGCTGAGCATGGAGCCTGCTTGGGATTTTCTCTCTCTCTCCCTCTATCTTTCTCTCCCATTTGTGTTCTCTCCCTCTCTCTCTAAAAAAAGAATGAAAAATGAAAAAATGAATACAAATAAAATTTCAACAAGAGATTTACTGTTTTTTTTCTGTGATAATTATCCTTAAGATATATAGAGAAACAGGGATGCCTGGGTGGTTCAGTGGGTTAATGTCTGACTTTGGCTCAGGTTGTGATCTTACAGTTCATGAGTTCAAGCCCCACATGGGGCTCTGGGCTGACAGCTCAGAGTCTGGAGCCTGCTTCAGATTCTGTATCTCCCTTTCTCTCTGCCCCTCCCCACTCTCACTCTGTCTCTCTCTCTCTCTTTCAAAGATAAATATTTCTTAAAAATGCTTTAAAAAAAGATATATAGAGAAAAAAGAATCACAAACAAAATGGTTGCAAACTATCAGGAGGTCTCAGCTTTCTTAAGACAAGGATATTAACAAATATATTCAGTCTTTTATGTAACATGAATTCATTCTTGGCTTGAATATTTGGAAATCTATTTGTTACACCAAACCAGAGGGAGAAAGCTAACGTGCGGTACATTCTGTAATGGAATGGCGAGTCAAGGGGTTGCTTCTCCTGACATCAAGAAAGGAGGTCAACAAAGGGGCATATTTCATTTTCTTCTTTTGCTCTTCTATGTTTTACAATTTTTCTGCAATAAAAATGAACTACTTTTGTAACGAGGGGGGAAAAAGCAAGAAAGTGACAGGACTATGGAATTATTTTTGGTAAAGTCTATTAAAACCTCAAATACAAAGACTTGCAAAACCAGTTACTAAAAATTAATATTGATTCTTTTAATGTGATAAAACAACCATGGCTCTATCACATCTGCTCTCCTTTTGTTCATTTAAGATGAAAGAACACTTCAGGGAGAGTTTGAGGTATTAGTCTTCCTTACTGTCAGCCTTCCCATCTCTTCTCAGATGGTGTTAATGAAGGTCGATTTATATGTTCAAGGCCATTTGGCCAGTACCTGGTCTTGATGTGAAGCCTTTTGTAATTACAGTTTTTTAAAATAGCCACAAGCCTTGACAGACTATTTCTCCTAGAAGCAAATTATCTATCCAATCCCTCTCCCAATGACTCAGAACTCAGAACACCATCTTCATGATATGGATGGCAAGAAAAAGCCAAAATATGTAAAAACATTAAAAAACAAAACAAAACAGAACAAAAAACCAAGGCTGCAAAAGATCAGCAGTACAAGTAGGATTTGAATTCAGATGACTCAAAGGAGAAATTTAAAGAGGATTGAGAGAAATAACACAGATTTTGGAGTCAGACAGGCCTGAATTTGAATCCCAGCTTTGTCACTTAACAGTTAAATAACCATCAAGGGTTTCTAACCTCTTTGAACCTCAGTCTCTTCATTAGTGAAATGAAGCATGTAACAAAGTGGCTTTAAGGATTAAGTCAGATGGCATATGGAGCACAGACAGACACTTGGCAGTTGTAAACGGAAACTTCACCCTTATCTTGGAGAGTGATTTGGGGGATTATTTGAAATAATACACGTAAGACACATCACGGAGCCTGGCTCACAGTGAGTACTCAAAATATGGTATAATGATTATTACTCTCATTGAATTCTTACGTCTTCACTCATCTGGAAGAGGGTAGGCTAAGCGATTACCCAAGAGAATACAGAAGGCCAATTTTAAAACTCAGATTTACTGACAAATGAAGCTAATCTATATCTGGCTAAAAGTAGCAAAAACCCCAGCCAGCCGGAGAAGAGATGTAGTCTCTTCACATTTCTGATATTTCTATTTCTATGGGCTACCAACCATGGGGAGTACATAAACAAATTCCCAAGACCATTATTAACATGAGACCCCAAGTTGAATATCCTACAAACTCTGCCACTTACAACTGATGGCTATACCAGAGCACTGTGACATCTAAACACTAAGGAGCCCTTCATTAGCACCAAATAGAATCGACTGTGGGCACCATCCACACTTTCCCAATAGAGAAGGGATGGAGATGTTGATGGGAATTTCTTCATTTCTTTATTCATTCAAATTTACAAGCTGCCTACTCTGTGCCAGCAAGCTAGAATAGGGAAAGTTAGGTGTTTTAATTTAGTGAGGCTGGTGACTTACATTCTCCTCTGAGAACCCTTTTAATATAAATGGATGGGTAATAACATATATGACAGGTTATTGTTTATAAATGAGAAAATTGAAGTTCTGGAGGTAGATGGTGGTGATAGTTGCACAACAATGTGAATGTACTTAATGCTACTGAACTACACTTCAACATGGTTGAGATGGGGGCACCTGGGTGGCTCAGTCAGTTAAGCATCTGACATCGACTCAGGTCATGATCTCACAGTTCATGAGTTTGAGCCCCACATTGGGCTCTGTGCTGACAGCTCAGAGCCTGGAGCCTGCTTCAGATCCTCTGTCTCCCTTTCTCTCTGCCTTTCCCCCACTTGTATGTGCTCTCTCTCTCTCTCAGAAATAAACAAAAATTAAAAAAAAAAAAACATGGTTGAGATGTGTTTTTTATCACAATTTCAAAAATTAATGTTCATTTTTCCTTTTTTAACATTGTATATTGCCCTTGACATCCACATAGAAAAAAATGGATACCAAGGCAATAGCCCTCTATCACAATACAAAACAACTTTTATGGGGAAAAATGTAGTCCTTTCTCAATTATATTGAGAATGAAAAATAATAGGCATTAGAAAAATATGAGTAAAATACTTTTTTTCATCCCATGTCAGTGATACCAGTAAATTAGGCTTTACAAAGTCAAGTCAGCCTTCTCCAACATAACTGAGACTAAAATGATTCCAAGCTATAGAGAGAACATTGTAGTTGATGCTGAATGGCACATCAAATCATACTTTGCCAAACTTGGATTTAATCTTATTAACAAACTATAATTTTTTAATATAATTTATTGTCAAATTGGCTAACATACAGTACATACAGTGTGCTCTTGGTTTTGGGGGTAGATTCCCATGATTCATTGCTTACATACAACACCGAGGGCTCATCCCAACAAGTGCCCTCCTCAGTGGCCATCATCCATTTTCCCCTCTCCCCTGCTCCCCATCAACCCTCAGTGTGTTAAGAAAATATGATTTTGAACAAATGCATTTACTTTTATATAATTAGGGATTTCCATTTTAAATTACCCAACACAAGCAGAGATCCTATTAGTAGTTCTTGGAAGTGCTAGAATAAAATTTCTACTCACAGAGTAATTTTAAAATTTTGCCAACACCAAAAAACAGAGAATGCATGAAAGTTCAAATTCTATCAGTGGGACAGTACACTAAAGGAACACAGTAAGGACATTAACATTTCTCTAATAATTACTTGCTTGCCACCACCCAAATGAGTCTTAGAACCATTTACCTTAACTATTGTACTTCCTGGTGGTTTTCCTTCTAACATACTGGGCCAGGCCCACATCCTCTGCTCTTGGTTAGAGAATTAGGCCAGATATTAAGGGGGAATATATAGATGAGAGACTGGAAAAGTCATTTTTGGTTATTCCTTAGAAAGTTCCCTTCCAATGGCATGTAGATTTGAAAGGTCCATGTCCATCTGGTTTAACTTCTAGGTATATCAAAGTGCATACGCTATATTGCAGATTACGTAAGAAGCATTTCCTAAGAATTACAGAAAAACAACAACTCACTGTACATGCTTGCTAGGGTTCTGACAAGCAAAGAAGTTGGTCTTTACAGGATGTAGTCATTATCAGAAGCCCCATCCATCACAAGGATGACCAGGTCTTTCCTCAGAGTCCTTCCTGTGGAACCCATCCACCGCCATTCATTAGGCTCTAAATCTGCCCTTTGACATCTGTTCAGAACCAATGGTCTCTCTTTCCAGCCCCAGTTGATTCCATTCAGAAAGTCATTGAAATCATTAATATTGGAAATGCAAGAGTATTTTGTTAGCATTTGAAAGACAAAGGAAGGACAATATCAAAATTTCCAAGAACTGCATTTACTCCATTTATGCACTTTGCAATTGCTCCCAGATACCTTGTCCCTGGAGCCAAGGCAATGGTAAGATTACTCCTTTAGTGTTTAGTAGCATGGACCTTGAGCCAGACTTTCTGGGTTCAAATCCTGGCTCCCAGCACTTAACTGCGTCATGTTGAGCAAGTTACTTGACATCTTGGTACCTAGATTTCCTATCTGTAAAATTGGGCTAACAATAGTACCTACTTCACAGGGCTGCTAAGATTAAATGAATTAATGCCTATAGAGTAATTTGAACAGTATTTAATAAATACTTAGGTGGAACACAATAAGTGTCATCTGGAATAAATCTTCACACAAGTCCTTAATATTCTATTATGTTACCAGGACTCATTCATTGATTTTGCTTTCTAAATACCACCCAAATCTCTCCCACCCTTCTGACTCCCATGGTTATGATTTGGCCCAGGACATCATCATTCCTTGCCTTAATGACTGCAATACTCTTTTAACTTGTCTTTTAGACCCATTAGACACCCCTACTGCCTCCATCAGGGACATCTTCCTGCAATCTAATGACATCACTCTCATGCTTCTAATGGCTCCCCAAAAATGTGAGGAGAGATTCAAGCTCATGTCATAGCATCCCAGAACCTTTACACTCTTGTCCTAGAATGCTTTTCCATCTCCTATCTCATCTCCTTCTATCATCCCTTTTGCCCCATCATATCAACTACTCCCACATGCCACATACCATCACATAGCTATGCTTTCACATGTGATATTTTCTTTGCCTTCAATTTCAACTCACAACATCCTTGTCTATGTTCTAAACTCCTTCTTATCCTGCAAGCCCTCATCTAAAATATCCTCTTACCAGTAATACTTTCTCTTACTCTCCTCGGACAGAGTTACTTTCTCCCTCTTTCGTATTCCATAGCTTTTTCAACATTCAGCTATTAAATCACTTATTGTGTTGTAATGTAATCACATGTCAACAGACTATTAGCTCTTTGAGAGCAAGGTGTATCCTTCTTATCATTCATTCATGTATTTAATCATGGTAGGGCTGGGAACAAAATTATAAACAAGGCACACTAGATCCCAGTCTTTGTGGTGCTTATAATCAAGTACTAGAGCCAGGAAATAAATAAGCAAACAAAAACATTAAATAATTACAAAATGCAGTGAGTACTAAGAAGGAACAAGCACTCTTCTGTGATAGAGAAAAAGAGGCAGTGACATTTCTGTATTCTCAGTGTTGATCATGATATCTGCTCATAAGTCCTCACCAATGCAGTCAGATCAGAAGAGACCATTGCGATTACTCATTTTGATTATCAAGTGATAGACTCCATTTTCAACTCTAATTCCAAATCTTGTACAAATACATCCCTATAATAAGACAGAATCACTATGGAAACCATTTATTGCTGTTGTGAAACATTCATACAGCCTGGCCATTCATAAACCTAGACCAGGCGAACCGCTGATGTATAAGTAGAGGGAAAATCCAGTCCTTCAGATATGTGAGTCTACATCAGAATCAGACAGCAGTCTACATCAGAATCAGACAGCAGGGGCGCCTGGGTGGCGCAGTCGGTTAAGCGTCCGACTTCAGCCAGGTCACGATCTCGCTGTCCGTGAGTTCGAGCCCAGCGTCGGGCTCTGGGCTGATGGCTCGGAGCCTGGAGCCTGTTTCCGATTCTGTGTCTCCCTCTCTCTCTGCCCCTCCCCCGTTCATGATCTGTCTCTCTCTGTCCCAAAAATAAATAAACGTTGAAAAAAAAAATGTTTAAAAAAAAAAAAAAGAATCAGACAGCAGTTTGTGGGTTCTAAGTTCTGGACCTAAATTAGGATGAGTTCTAAAAGCCATCTGCAGGGACCAGTGGTTCTCAAAGTGTGGTCCTTGGAGCATTATTCAGCATCACCTGGGAAACTGTCAGAAATGCTAATTGTCATGAGCTGCCTCAGACCTACTAAATCAGAAACTCAGATGGGGTCTGGCAATCTGTTTTCTTAAAAGACTCCAGGTTGGGGTGCCTGGTTGGCTTAGTTGGTAGAGCATGTGACTCGATCTCAGGGTCAGGAGTTCAGGCCCCACATTGGGCATGGTGCCTACTTAATTATATATTTTAAAAAAGGCTCCAGGTGATGCTGATGTACACTCAAATTTCAGAACTACAAACCTAGAAAATAAATCTAAATCTTGCATAACCTGTCACATTGATTGACTCAAAGTTTATGCCTCCTCTAGTCAGATTACAATGAAAAGGGGCATTCCAGGTATATCATCCTAATGTTCTGGCCTCATGTCTCCAAGCTCTCTGGCAACATAATCTCATGAAAATGCTTGCTATCTCCATATGTCAGTGTGTCTGTGCCGTGACCTGAGTCATTGCTTTTGCCTGAAAAATTAGTTAAGTCCTACTTCTTTTAAGACGAAGTTCAAATGCTACCAACTCTGGGATGGCTTGCTGACTTCTCCAGCAGAATTAGTCACTCTCCTTTTGCCTTTTTATAGTATGTTGTTTACATTTCCCCATAGTCTTCATCATATTATATAGTTACTATTAGAGAAATACATAAGTTTCATGGTTCCTTCCTTGCCCACCGTTCCTAAAAAGATCATCTTTTTACCCTATATGCCCTGGACCCATGTCCCATCACTAGGAGTGCATAACTTATCCCAAAGTAGCCAATCCTGGCTCATCTATAGCTTGAATGGCTCAGTTCAAACAAATAAGCTAGACTAATTAGGTTCTTCCACTTGAGAATTTGACCTAAAAGACTGTCAGTTGGCAGTGGGACATAAAGCTGGAAAGTGATGATATAGCTAGGGGCTAAGGTGGGGAAGCCATGGGTCATATACAGATTGACAAGTACACCAAAGAATTCTGTCTGCCATAAGAGGGGGAATGGAGCAGGTGTGCACATGAGAACAGGAGATGTCCCTGAGAAGTGGGGAGTGACACTTTAGTTTCTAACGGTTTTCTACAGTCCTTCAAAGTCCATGAGAAGATCCTTATTATAAACTTCATGTTATTTGAATAATCTTGTGGGGGCTTCTGTCCCTTATAGTCACAAGAGTGCTGAATGAACAATAAGCTTCTATGCAGTGGCATGAAATAACAACCATGCTGTCATAGTCATAGATTTTGTGGATAAGGAATTCAGACGTGGCTTCAATAGGAATGACTTATCTCTTTTCCATGCTCCATGAAGTCTTGGGTCTCAGCTGGGAAAATGACTGGAGGGTGGAGTCATCTGGCAGCTTCTTTACTTTACAGCCTTGGTTGGAGCTGCCGATTAAAATGTCTACACACGACCTCTCCCTATGGCTTGGGTTTCCTCACAGCATATCAGCCTCAGAATAGATAGACATTTTACATGGCAGCTCAAGGCTTTAAGAGCAAGTATTCCAACAAACAAGGCAGAATATGCTTGCCCTTTTACAATCTAAGCTTGGAAGTCGCAAAGCATCACTTCTACTATACTCTATTCATCAAAGCACTTACAAGCCAGCATAGAATCAAGGGCAGAAGAGAAAGACTCCATCTCTTGAGGAGAGGAACGGCAAAGAATTTGATGCCATGTTTTAAAACCACCACATTGTGATAACAGTCTTCTTTTAAAAGGTAGGTTGTGTTTACTGATTCCAGCTGTGAGGAATAAAACCTCACAGAAAAGATAGGGTGTTTGCAGATATATTAATCTTATCAACATAGAAATTGTATGGTGTGGCTTCAATGTCTTTGAGATGTATAGAGATTGGGGTATTGTCACTGTCTTTCTAAAACATATTGAGCCAGAGATTTAGGACTGAATAATTTACATAGGTATAGAACATACAAAGAACTCTTATACCTCAATAATAAGAATACAACCTAATTTTTTTAAAAAATGGGTAAATTATTTGGAAAGACATTTTACCAAAGAAGATTTACTAATAGCAGTTAAGCACGTGAAAAGATGCTCAACATCATTAGTGATTAGGAAAATGCAAATAGCACATAGAACTTCATACCCTTGAGAATGCCTATAATAATAAAAAAAAAGACAGACAATATCAAATGTTGGTGAAGACGTGAAGAAACTGAACCTTCATATATTGCTAGTGGGAATATGAAATTGTTGAGCCACATTAAAAAACAGTTTGGCAGTTTCTTAAAAATTAACTCTAAATTTACCATATGACCCAGCAATTCTACTCTTCAGCATCTTCCTAAGAGAAATAAAAGCATATATCCACACAAAGACTTACCTGTACATGAATGTTCTTAGCAAAATTATTAATAATAGACAAATATTGAAAACAACTTAAACATCAATCAGCCAGTGAATGAATAAATAAAATGTGGTATATTCACACAATTGATTACCACTCAACAATTAAAAGTAATGGACTATTGATTCATGCTACAACATGGATAAATCTCAAAAACATTGTTAAATTGAAGACACCAGAAATAAAAGACCACATGTTGTATGGTTCCAGTTATATGAAATTTCCAGAAAAGGCAAACTACAAGAGAATGAAAGCAGATGTTATTGGTTGCCTGGGTGAGGTGGGTAGAGATGAGAATTAAAAGTAAAGAGGCATGAGGGATCTTACTGGGGTATTAGAAATGTTTTAAAGCTCATTTATAATCATGGTTGCAAAGCTTGGTCAATTTATTTTTTAAAAAATCATTGAAATGTACACTTACAGTGGGTGATTTGCCTCAATTTAAAAATGTATTTTGGTCTATTATTATTCTTCTTTTTCTTAACTGACCTTGATTTCTGAATATATGAAACATATGCAGTCGATTTTTAAAAGACACATTCACCCCATTAAAGAACTAGACTTGCAATTAGAAAACAAGACCACAAGGGGGCAGTGTATATGGTGGTTGCATGGTCAACCACCAGTCTTCTGTGGTGATGAGTAATTGATTGAGGCCAATGAGTATAGAAATTAGAGCAAGATTTGTTCTCTGTATTTAAGAGTCGGCTTGCCTTCCTTTCTGTTTTTATCTTATTTTTCCTTCCCTTCCCCTATGTTCATCTCTTGTGTTTCTCAAATTCCACATATGAGTGAAATCATATGGTATCTGTCTTTCTCTGCCTGACTTATTTCACTTAGCATAATACATTCCATTTCCATCCACGTTGTGACAAGTGGCAAGATTTCATTCTTTTTGATTGCTGAGCTGTATTCCATTATGTATATATACCACATCTTTATCCATTCATCAGTCGATGGACATTTGGGCTTTATCCATAAGTTGGCTATTGTTGATAGCACTGCTATAAACATTGGGGTGCATGTGCCCCTTGGATAAATACAGAGTACAAACTGAGGGTTGCTGGAGAGGAGTTGCTGGTGAGGGGTGGGCTAATGGGTGATAGGCATTAAGGAGGGCACTTATTCAAATGAAATGTAAGTGATGAATCACTGGGTTCTACTCCTGAAACCAATACCACACTGTATGTTAACTAACTTGAACTTAAGTAAATAAATTTTTTTTAAAGAAAACAAAGGAGCAAGGTTTGGAATCAGATCAGGGGTCAAATTTTGCCTCCACAATTTACTTGATGGATGAACTCGACTAAACTTGTAGAAAACAGTCTTTTTCTCACATACAAAATGAACATTAAATGGTGCAAACCTCAGAGAATTGTCAGAATTAAATGAGATCATATTTTGGAAACACATAAATGGTAGTAGCTATAAGCCATTACTGAGTAGTAGAGCAGTAATTTCCCTGTTTGTTGTAGTTTTAAATGTATGTTTGAACAAATACAGAAAACGACTTGTAAAACACTATATTTAATTAAGATACTCAAATATAGATTTTGTATTTCAATCACTTCTCGGCCGTTTGACTAAGATCAAGTGTAGATTTTGTATTTCAGCGCTTAATACAGCACCTGGCTTAGTGGACACTCAATAAATGTTAGTTGAAAAAACAAGATTGAAAAAACTCCATATAGTCTTGCCACATTAAGTCTTAATATTTAAATTAAAGCTAAAGCCAGCTTTTTGCTATTCTCTCTGGATGTTATTCAATTTTTTCCCTTTTTATAACGGACTAACTTCTACTCCATTATTTCTAGGGCTGCAAGATTTTAGATAAGTATGCTCTCGGGACTTTCCAACTCCTCTCTTAGGTATTGGCTATGAATACCCTAGGTTATCTCTTCTATGGTTTTGAAAATGAGGGTTTAGTCTTTTCTTCTCAACCAGTGGTTACTGATCTCACAGCTATCTCCCCAGTATCAACTAGTGAAAGGAAGAAAAGCCAGGAACAAAATACAGTATTTCCCCTCCTGTTCACCACTCTTATCTTCCCTGACCTTCTCTCCAAGCAGCAGGAAGAGAGGAGTGAGCCTGGCCAACTACTGCTCCACCTCAATAGGAAGGCTGCTTTCAACAATCCAATGGGAGTCATTTCCCATTTGATTTAAAGAATAAAGACGTCCTTTTCCTTCTGAAAGATATCTCCTGCTGCTGACTGCTCTTCCAGATACTGCTTGAAATTAAATTCAATGGTAGCATTTTCACTGCTGAGGCTGCCCGTGCAACTTGCATAACAAAAGGCATTAAAAGGAACTTTAGAAACAATTCTAATCCATTCCTCTTGAGTAAGAAATTTGTTTCTACTACAACTATTTTAGTAAGAGTTCCTTCAAACTAATGTTTCAAAGATGTGTGTCCATATAGATGTGTAGAAAAAAAAATTCTGGAACAGAAGTGGTTCTAAACAGATTAAAATTCTTTCATAACCACAGTGGTTCTCAAACTTCTCTGGGCTTCAGAACCACTTGGAAGACTTGGGAAACAGATCACTGTCCTCCCCCCTCCCTACCCCCAGTTTCTGATTCAGCAGATCTAAGATGGGGACAGAGAATTCATATTTCTGATGAATTCCCAGGTGATGCTGATGCTGCTGGTCCAGGAACCACACTTTTTAGAATCATCATTCTAGGAACACAGCTACTCTATATGCTGACCCAAATTATTATACTATTATTAACTGTAATATTTGAATAAATGATGTTTCCTCGTGTATCTCCTGAATGAAGAATGGCTATAAAACCTTAACTACTCTAAGTGCTATCTTTTTTTTTTCTTTTTAAACACAGACTTTGTTGCCTAGGGAACAAACTGAGCTAGAAGAGATTTCTTAACCAGAATGTTGCCCAGTTCAAGATTTTCTTTCTTACAACCCAATAAACATTTTAAGATCACTTCTGGAAGGCCTGGGTGGCTCAGTCGGTTGAGCATCAAACTCGTTTTTTTTTTTTAATTTTTTTTAATGTTTATTTATTTCTGAGAGAGAGAGAGACAGAGTACAGGGAGGGGAAGGGCAGAGAGAGAGAGGGAAACAAAGAATCCAACGCAGGTTCCAGGCTCCGAGCTGTCAGCACAGAGCCTGACACGGGGCTTGAACTCACAAACTGCGAGATTGGAGGCTTAACTGACTGAACCACCCCAGGTGCCCCAAGCATCCAATTCTTGATTTCAGCTCAGGTCATGATCTCACAGTTCGTGATATGGAGCCCCATGTTGGGCTCTGTGCTGATAGGGCAGAGTCTGCTTGGGATTCTCTCTCTCTCTCTCTCTCTCTCTCTCTCTCTCTCTGCCCTCCCCAGCTTCTTTCTCTCTCTCTCAAAATAGATAAACATAAAAAAAAAAAAAGATCACTTCTCTTTTCCATGTCACTCCTACCTAATCTCTGTGTAGGATTTTACACACATACACACACATACACATACACACACACACACACACACACACACTAGGATACTTCTTTTAAAATGATAAAAAGTAGGGGTGTCTGGGTGGCTTAGTTGGTTAAGTGTCTGACTTTGGCTCAGGTAATGGTCTTGCAGTCTGTGAGTTTGAGCCCTGAGTTGGGCTCTGTGCTAACAGCTCAGAGCCTGGAGCCTTTTTCGGATTCTGTGTCTCCCTCTCTCTCTGACCCTTCCCTGTTCATGCTTTGTCTCTCTCTGTCTCAAAAATAAATAAACATTAAAAAAAAATTAATGATGAAAAGTAAAATAATTAGATCACTGCTTTTTATAAGAATTTCAAACAAGGTAAGGGCTAACACACATGTTACTGATTCTCACGTTTGTCCTTTGTGTGGACATTATAAAATTGCATGGTGTTTTATTTTCTTCCCTCTGTGCTTGTGGGGAGTACATAGTGAGAAAAGTATCATCATGTAATTAACAGAATATTGTGACCTGGAAAATTCTTAGGATAGGTTTGACTTTATAGAATAGAGGCGCTTCTAAAAAAAAATGAGTATAAATGAACCTGGATGTCAAATCCAATTCTCTTACTGGCTCTCATTATGAAATTAAAGATAGACTCCTTTGGGGGAAAAGTGGCTTTAACACACAATAAAATCATACCTTAGAATATAATAAACTCTTTAGATAGAAAAATGGTAATTTTCTGATAAAAATAATAATAGCCAATGTGTGCCACAAATTATGAATACCAAGTAGCTAAGGTCATTCTCATGTTTGATATACTTGCTTAATTGTCAGAGGAAACAAAACCTGTCAGGCCAGCCAAGAAAAGAACACCCTGGATGGAACCATCACTAAGAAAGCCAGCAATGATAGACTGCAGCAATAAACAAATGCTTGGGACAGCATGTCCCCCGAAGATGTAGGCCAGGAGACTTGAAAATGCTTTAAAGCTAGTCAGTCTGGCATGCTAGATCAAGTTGGATCTTCGGAATTAAAAAGTAGTAGGGGATTTCGTTAAGCAGCAGTGCAGCAGTCTCATAACCAGACAGCTTAGGTTCTATTCTTAACTTTGCACCATTGATGCAGCATGACCAGGATCCTGCTGTCACAAACCAGCAGCACTGGCGTAACCTGGGAGCTTGTTAGAAATGCAGGCTCCCAGCTCCAGCCGAGACCCACTGAATCAGAAGCTGCATCTTAAGATCCTTGAATGATTCATAAATACATATGGAGTAGTTGCTGGATGTGCTTTTCTGTTCCCTCTTTAGGGCTGAACAATTATCTTCCTAGTGGCTGTGGATGCTGCCCTTCTCTGGAAAATGCCCTTGTCTGGAGAGCTGCTTCACCATGGTCATGCCCCCTTTTCAAAGGGCAGCCTTCATCGATGACTGGTCAGTGTGGAAGTCATGGTCCCCTCACCCTACTTGGAACCACTCTGAAGGGTCACTTCAGCTTCAGAGATCCCCATGGTCTTGACAAAGGCTCTTGCTAACAGGGCATTTTTTCAAGTTCTCTTTCTGCTCAGTGATACTTTCTTCTCTTCCATTCTACAGGTGTTTGTCCTGAGAGTACTTACTAAACTTTCTGTACACCAAACTCCACTCTAGATCAGCTTTCTGAAGAACCCAATCTGCAATAACATCGATGTTAGAAATGCTTGAACTTTGGCCATGCAAATTAACCTCTGGCTCATCAGTCTTCTCATTGGTAAAATGGGGATAAAAACAGCATCTTTCCCTTGGTGTGCTGTAAGGATTAAATTGCCTAATATTTATAAAGTACTTACGAGCAATGACTGGCTCATGCAATGCTAGACAAGTGTTAGTCATCACCACAGAATTAATCTGTCATGCTCGGATTCCTTGTTCAAAAACCCCCACCACTACTAATATGCAAAAATTAGGTTCTATTGGGGAATAATCTATTTACTTACACATTAGACACTTTGAAAGGGCTGATGGGAAGTGAGTGTAGAAACATATATACTAATATGTTACCTGCTTACGATCAAGAATATCAAGCTGATAAAAGCAAGTGGGCTTACACTGTTTTCAGAACATAGACAGTCAAATTCTTATTTCCCCACAGACAGAGAATAGTATAAAATACAGAAGAGCTCTATGACATGAATCAAAAAGACAGTGATACATGGAAGCATTAGAATCAAATAATTTCTGGAGAGAAAGGGATCTTATCTATCTAGTCCAACAATTCATGCGGTAGATAAATCTCGTTGCCAAATGTAATAGATATGTGTGAACCTTGTTTCTTTTGCCTGCAGTTTTGAGAGTGGGTCTTGACTGTTCTTTCTAAAACTAAACACACACACACACACACACACACACACACACACACACACACACATTCTTGAAATTAATGCCCTTGGCCCCACTATGTCTCACTTTATGACTCAGCACTACCTTCCAGGTGGTATTCCTTTTCCTGAGTCTCCACTAGGCTGTGAGTTCATATTTTTAAGCACCAATCACTATGACTCAAGTCCCCAACTCATGTGATGATATAACCGAGTCTTTGCCAGATTACCCTCCAGAGCTACTTTTGGGAATCTTCAGGGATTTATATTGATCATTACTGAATGTGAAATGCTGTTCTCCCTCCTACACATACCTCTGTACATTCCTTTATAGGTCACAGTGCTGTTGGTAGGGGTGTCCCTCCAGCTGCTCCCCCCTACTACCTACCTGTAAATGAAGGGAGGGGGGGCAATCCTCTTCTCTCAAATCTTGCCAGTGATAATAGTAACCTGATGGTAACCTTTAACTAGACCTTACAGACAGCTTGGAGATGACAGGAGTAATTTGGTTATCTATTACTATATAGCAACCAAAGCTTAAAAAAAAAAAAGCAACCCCTGGGGTGCCTGGGTGGCACCCTGGGTGCTCGGTCGGTTGAGCTTCCGACTTCCGCTCAGGTCATGATCTCGCGGTCTGTGAGTTCCAGTCCCGCGTCGGGCTCTGTGCTGACAGCTCAGAGTCTGGAGCCCATTTTGGATTCTGTGTCTCCCTCTCTCTCTGCCCCTCCCCTGCTCATGCTCTCTCTCTCTCTCTCTCTCTCTCTCTCTCTCTCTCTGTCAAAAATAAATAAACATAATTTTTTTTTAAAAAAAGCAACCCCCATCACTTATGTGTGGGTCCTTTTGCATCATGTGCTGTCAGCTGAGGCTCAACTGAGCTGGCATGTCTGCTTGTACAAAACAATTTTTAAGAGAAAGCAAAGCTCATAATACAGTTAGTCCCACAATTTCTAGAAACAGAGGGGTATGAGACCTAAATATAGGTCCCAATGTCTAAAAGCTGTATTTTAGCACACACTTGAGTCAGATGTGACAGGGGCATGGCTGAGGTGGAGAGACAGAACTGCATATAGATCTCCATGCAAGGGGATCTATAAACAACCTCCACCTGAGCCCAGGAAAACTTGCTGCCTACCTGAATTTCTGAGCAAAATTATTGCTTTGTTCGAACAGTCAAAACCGCAAGTCTATGCTAAATAATGGCTAGGAAACTTAAATGTATACTCATCATGGAGTATAAGAATCCCAAGTGGAGACACTAATGTAAAGTATCTTCTGGGACCAGTGAAGCATTTGTTTTTCTTAAGCATAAATAAATGCAAAACCATTTTTTTTTGACAAAACTATGCTTGAAATAGAGAACAGTGAGAAAATATGCTTGAAATGAGAATTCTCTCATTTAATTATTTCAAGCATAGTTTTTTCACAATCTCTTTTAGATTCTATTGTTTAAGTGCTTAGGTTGCAAATTCTGTTTGTGGCTTCTACTGTAATGATACAGATATGGTGGATCTATAGGATAGAGATCATGGCAGATCATTAACTCTTAAATGAAATAAAAAATTTTAATGTAGTCATACAACATAAAAATAAAAATAAGAGGTCAGTATGAAAGTGGGTAAAACAGAATTTCTAGAAATAAAACCATTGTTATAAAAACATACATGAAAGATAGTGAATATGTTATAAAAACAATAGAAATGATGGTCCTGGGTTGGAAGAATAAATATTGTTAAAATGTCCATACCACCCAAAGATTTAATGTAATCCCTATCAAAAAACCAACAGCATTCTTCACAAGACTACAACAAATAATACTAAAATTTGTACGGAACCATAAAAGACTCCAAATAGCCAAAGAAATCTTGAGAAAGAAAAATAAAGTTGGAGGTGTCACAATTCCATATTTCAAGATATACTACAAAGTTCTGGTAATCAAAACAGTATGGGTCTGGCACAAACACAGACATTACCGATCAATAGAACAGAATAGAAACCCTAGAAATAATTCCATGATTATATGATTAATTAATCTTCAACAATGGATGCAAGAGTGAACAATGGGATAAAGACAGTCTCTTCAATAAATAGTGTTGGCAAAACTAGACACCCAGATGCAAAAGAATGAAACTGGACCACTTTCTTACACTATACACAAAAATAAACTCAAAATGAATTAAAGACCTAAATGTGAGACCTCAAGCCATAAAGATCTTGGGGAAAAAAGGACAGGTAGTAATTTTTCTGACATTGCCTATAGCAACATTTTTCTAGATATGTCTCTTGAGGCAAGGGAAACAAAAGCAAAAATAAACTATTGGGACTACATTAAAATAAAAACCTTCTGCACAGCAAAGGAAACAATCAGCAAAACCAAAAGGCAACCTGCTGAATGGAACAAGATAATTGCAAATGACATGTCTGATAAAGAATTAGTATCCAAAATATACAAATAACTTATAAAATTCAACACCCTAAAACCAAATAATCCAGTTTAAAAAAAAATGGTCAGAAGACATAAACAGACATTTCTCCAAAGAAGATATCCAGATGGCCAACAAACTCATGAAAAGATGCCCAACATCACTCATATCAGGGAAATACAAATCAAAACCACCATGACATATCTTACCAGTCAGAATGGTTAAAATTAACAACACGAGAAACAACAGGTGTTGACAAGGATATGGAAAAAAAGGAATCCTTGTGCATTGTTGGTAGGACTGCAAACTGGTGCAACCACTGTGGAAAACAGTATGGAGATTCCTCAAAAAATTAAAAATAGAACTACCCTATGACCCAGAAATGTTACTACTGGGTATTTACCCAAGAATATGAAAACACTAATTCAAAAAGAAACATGCAACCCTATGTTTATTACAGCATCATTTACAATAGTCAATTATGGAAGCAGCCAAAATGTCTATCAATAGATGACTCAATAAAGAATATATATATATTACAACTACACACACACACACACACACACACACACACACACACACACACAAATATTCAGCCATAAAAAGAATGAAATCTTGCCATTTGCAACGACATGGATGGAGCTAGAGAGTATTATGCTAAGTGAAATAAGTCAGTCAGAAAAAGAGAAATACCATATGAATTCACTCATATGTGGAATTTAACAAATGGAAAAGAAAAAAGAGACAAACTAGAAAACAGACTCTTAACTATAGAGAACAGATTGTTGCTAGAGGGGAGGTTCTGTGAGGATGGGTAAAACAGGTTGAAGGGGATTAAAAGTACACCTGTCATGGAGCACCTGGGTGGCTCAGTGGGTTAAGCATCCGACTTCAGCTCAGGTCATGATCTCACAGTTTGTGAGTTTGAGCCCCGTGTCAGGCTCTGTGCTGACAGCTTGGAGCCTGGAACCTACTTCGGATTCTGTGTCTCCCTCTCTTTCTGCCCTTCTCCTGCTCATTCTCTCTCTCTCTCTCTCTCTCTCTCTCTCTCTCTCTCTCTCTAAAAAATAAATAAACATTGAAAAAGTACACTTATCATGATGAACCCTGAGTATTGAATAGAATTATTGAATCACTACATTGTACACCTGAAACTAATATAACACTGTATATTAACTATACTGGAATTAAATTTAAAAAATAAAGCAGGGGATTTACATAAAATAAGATAAAAATAACTGAGTAATATGTTAAGGGTTCTAGTAAAAAGCAGACAACTTGCAAGAACAGATGGGTAATGTAAACAAAGAGATAGAAACTCTAAGAAAGAATCAAAAGGATATGCTAGAAAGAAGAAACACAGAAATGAGGAAAGCCTTCCATAGGTTCATCAGCAGACTGGATACAGCCAAGAATCTTTAAATGTGAAGATATGGCAAAAGAAACTTTCCGGACTGAAATGGAAAGAGAAAAAAAATATATGAAAAGAATCGAACATGATATCCAAGAACTGTGGGACAATTTCAAAAGATGAAACATATGTATAATTGGAAATGGGAAGGAGAAAAAGCAGAAAATGGAGCAGAATAAATATTTAAAGTGATAAATGACTGGAAATTGGCCAAAATTAATGACAGACACCAAACCTCAAATCCAGAAAGTTCAGAGAACGCTATGCAGAATAAAAACCAAAGACACTCTTACTATGCATATCATATTCAAACTGCAGGAAACCAGAAGTGTTTAAAGAAGCCAAAGCGAGGCGAAACACCTTAACTATAAAGGAACAAGGATAAGAATTACAGTGGACTTTTTGTCAGAAACCATGCAAGCAAGAAGACAGTAGAGTAGAATATTTAATGTGTTGAAAGAAAATATCACCCACCCAGAATTCTATATTCTGTGATATTATCCTTCAAAAGCAAAGAAAAAATAGAGACTGTCTCAGTCAAATGAAAATGAAAGAAATTCATTGTCAGATCATCTGCTTTGTAAGAAATGTCAAAAGATGTTCTTTGGAAAGAAAAATGATAATCAGGAATTTGGATCCACATAAAGAAAGGACGAACATCAGAGAAGGAATAAATAAAGGTAAAATAGCATTGTTTTTTTAAATTCACGTTGATCTAATACACAACTGAAGTAAAAATAGCAACAATGTATTGAGTGATTATAACATATGGATAAGTGAAACGAATGACAACAATGTTGTAAAGAGACAGGAGAGAGGTACTGGGATTGTGTCTCAGCATTTTTATTGTCTTGAAACTCATCTCTTACAGTCTATTACTTTGGAAAATGGATCTTTGTGACTGACTTGATAAACTATTGGATTTTTTTTTACTCTGGAGTCTGAATTTAGTCTAAGAGATTTTCCAGACATGCAATCTTTTCTAAATTTTATTTTCAGTACAAGCATCTCCACAACCTTTAAGAAAGGGCCTAATCCTAAGCATTGTAGACTCAGCCTTTATTTGCTTCCTGTTTCTATAATCCTACCTCTGGAAGCTGGAAGGAATCTAAATCTCTGAAACTTTAACTAAATTCTTCTCAGACTTTCTTTTGGCAAAACTGGAAATCAGGCATTTGGAGGCCACCAACTATTGGAATGTTTCAGGTATACTAAACTAAATCGCTACCATTTTGGCTGGGTTGGCTATTAGGTCATTCTTGTTATTGTGTCCAAGCTAAATCCTATCACTTCTCATAAATTACCAGCAACAAATCATGTTTATTTTATTCTCAGTTGAGTAAGGATGTTGTGCCATAGTACCCTTCAATTATTTACACTTTAAAAGACATCTTTGAATCAAACAAAGTTGGTATTTGAACCCAGTTTCCTTTAGGACACATTTTAAATCCCCATATTGTTAAATTATTTATTCTAATTGTTTTGTCCACAAATCAAAAATTGCTACTTTTCTTTTAAAAGGATCTGTTTTCCTTTGTAATTTTCCATAAGCAAGAATGAAATGGAAAATTTATGGCTTTAACGATTTTTAAAACTATGTAGTTATTGCACTGACATACCAGAGAAACATCATAAGCAAGATGCTTTGAAAGTCCTGCTAAAAATATTTTTTCCATAAAAGGCATAATTCTTCTGTTGGCTATTTACAAAAATAAGTAACACCTACCCTACAGTGAGACAGCCTCTTTTCATGAAAACACAAAGGAAACATGCATTAGAGGTAAAACAACAACAATGAATATAGGAAACCAATTCATTTCATTTTCTGGAGGGATTTGTGGAAGGTAATTGACATTTTTAAAAACATACTATTAGCATATTGACTGTTTATTCAGAAACTTTCCAGCTTTAATTGTTCTTTCCCTATAAAATACAGTAAACAAATGCACTCCTTCAGGGTTTGACAACTAGTTGTTCATTCTCCATTCCCTAGAATTCAATTAAGTAGGTTTTCTACCTTATTCACATGGCATATGGATGTTCAGTTTGGAATTATTAAGAGAATAGGTTAAATTCAGCTTTTATCATGTGGTTTATGAAAAGTCTTGAATGGATGTGATTTCAAGTTAGTCTCTGTTAATGTTAATTCCCTGGAGTTAAGTGAATTTACATTGGATATTTAGATCTGCTTATATATACATATACATATATACATATACATATACATATACATATACATATACATATACATATAC